>NC_081408.1:534126888-534474388 GCF_030272615.1 Cryptomeria japonica
AGTGCTAAACAAATTGCTTTGGTTGCTCTACTCTTGAAGATTCTTTTATCAAAAATAGATAAGTGAAAATGATGATGAAAACCCCTTTTAAACAAGCTCTCACTGACCATAATAAATGCATTTCCGCTAGGGTACAAACCCTAATTTTGCCTTTTACCTCTTTAGATCTTCTGTCGACTGATAGGTAACATATACCGATAAAGGTCTTTACCGATATAAATCGGGGGTTCAAAATATTTCACCGATATGTTCCCCCTAAGCTTTTCTGAAGCTCAATTTGTCAGTTCAGAGACTTCCACACTAGGTGCAAAAGTAAGTTCATCATGTGACTCTTCTTCTAATTTCTTTTTCTGAGTTTTATTCATATCTATTTGAACAGTTTCAAAATCAATCTTCCCTTCTAGAGTGATCGGTATATCACCTAATGGATTCTTTCTCAGTCTACAAATTCTAGCAGTGTGCCTCGGTTTGTTGCAATGATAGCATACCATTCCAGGTGTTCTCCATGGTCCAGTGTTCATATTTCCATTCTTCCTTCTGCATGTTGTAGCAGTGTGACCACTACCATGATAGATCAAACAAGTTTCTCTCCAACTAGTTGCCACTTGATAACCAACTAATCGATGGTCATAGGTATTGTACTGGTTGGGATTCTGGTTCACAGGAAGTTCCGTGATAACTCCTTGAGTCCTTGGAGGATATCTCCTATTGTTGTGCAAAACTAACCTACATTCAAATGCTCTATGCCCAAACTTGTTACATGCATAACAGTTTCCATTGAATCTATTGGATCTAGGCATATTGTTTTGAAAATAAGGAAAATTGTTGTAGGCCTTGCTTCTACACACATTGGTAGTATGTCCTTCTTTGAGACAATTTAAGCAAACAGGTTTAAATTTTTACTTACCTTTATCCTTGGATGTCGGTTGCTTCTTTGATGCTTCAACTTTTGTTCTAGAGGTCTCACCTTCCTCATACCTAGAGAAACCAAGTCCAGTGGTATCCTTTACTAGCTTTGCTGATTCCATCTTTTTCTCTAGCTTAGCAGTACTATGATTGAATTTGACAAGTATCTCCTTTGACTCAGTAAGTTCCTTGGAAATAGCAGCATTGGATTCCATCAAGGTTGCATTCTTAGAAATAGCCATGTTTAGTTCACCTTGTATTACTTCTTTTTCCACTTTACTCTCTTGGAGATGAGTGGTAAGGGTACTGATTTCTTGCTTCAATTTGGAGATCTCATGATCTTTGTATTTTACCATATCTTCATCTTTCCTTCTATTCTCAAGCTCCTAACACATTTTGATAGTCAGTCCTTCCATCTCCTTTCTCAGGTTGGCTTTAGATTCATTCAGTTTTTCAACTTATTCAACTAGGACATCCATGTCAACTTCATCAAAAGAGATAATTTCAATGAGTTCCATCAGTTTCTCAGCATGCTCTCTTCTCTTGGCCAAAGAGGCTTTATACTTGGCTTTGAGTTCATCATAGGCTCTCTTAGTCTAAGTGAGATGATGAGTAAGTTCCCTCACATTGTATTCCCCCATACCTCCTTCCAAGTGGTTAGACTTAAAGAAAGGTTGGCTCTGATACCAATTGATGAATACTAAGAGAGGGGGGTGAATACCAAAAAATATTGTAATCAATCTTTTAAACAGTTTAGCAGATAACTAGTGCATCAGATTCACTAATAAACTGGTTAAGATAAGTGCAAACCAAATAGCAAACAAAGAATTCACCCACAAAAGCACAATCACCATAGCAAGATATTTGACGTGGAAACCCAAGTGGGAAAAACCATGGTGAGCAGAAACTCACAAGTAACTATCTATAGAATAGTAACCAAACCGGTTAAGGTCATACAATGTTCTTCACCATAACAGATCCTGTTAGGAATCTAGATCTCTGTTAGGAGATAAGTCCTGTTAAAGACTACCTGTTAGAGGATTTAAGATCCATAGTTGTGAACCACCTTGTTAGAGGATTTACAAAGGCTTTGTTAAGCCTACCCGGTTAAGGGTTTAAATCTTGTCAAATATGTGAGTAATCAACAAGTGAATGATCTAGATGCTAGCACAGTTAGCTTAATTACATCCTTGACAACTCCTTATTAATGCATTTCAGCATTACTTCAATCTTCAATATCTCCACACTCTATCTCTTCACACAGACCTAATCTTCTCTTCAATGATCACACATAACCTTTTTTATTCTATATCTCATACATGCAAACCCTAGACATGATGTCCTTATAAAGGAATCTGATTTCATGTCTGTCCAATAGAATTAGACTACAAGTTCCTAGGTACAGTGCATCTAGACACATTTGGTAACATGACGCAAACACACCACCAAAGTGTCAGTGGATGATAACTCATCACACATTACAATAATATCGGTTGGTAACTCATCACAAATATATACCGGTTAATAGAATATATCGATTACCGGTTGTCAAAAATGAAGACTGGAAGATCGTAGTGTCCTGATCAAAAGTTAACTACCACTTGGGTCCTTTGTACCTCTTGAGATCCTCAAACCACTTGGGGTCTTCATACCGCTTGGGATCTTCAATCAATCTGTGACCGGTAAAGCATCTTTTGCAAAATACCGATAGTTTAAAGACTATACATTCAATAATACACAATATTGGTTGGAACAATTTCTAGGTGAGCATAACCCATACATCAAGAAAGTGTGTGTCCATAAATGACAATCAAAACATCATCAAAATACCAACAACTTGTAACAAAAGTTATTAAACTCATCGGATGTGAATTCTCCACCATGATCTGATCTAAAACATTTAATCTTCAATCTTGTCTCAGTTTCCACTTTGGCCTTCAATATTTTAAACTTTTCAAATGCTTTAGATTTTTCTTTTAGAAAAGTAACCCACAACATTCTAGAATAATCATCAATGATGAGCATGAAATATATATCACCTTGAAAACTTTTAACTCTAGCAGGGCCACACAAATCAGTATGAATAAGATCAAGAACATCATTTGGTTTATCTTGTATACTCCTAAAAGAGGTTCTGACCTATTTACCCATTTGACATTCTTTATATACCGGATTATAAGACTTCATAATCTTAGGTATATCTCTAATTGCCTTAGTTGAACTGATCTTCACAATGCAATCAAAATTCACATGACACAGCCTTTTATGCCAAAGCCAACTCTCATCAATCTGTGTAATCAAACATGTCTTCTCACCAGAATTCCAATGAAATATATTACCTTTTGTCTGTGTACCGGTTGTAATCTCCAAGATAGATTTGTTAGTGATTTTGTATTTTCCATCCTTGAACTATAATTGAAATCCCTTATCCACCAATTGTGCTACACTCAAAAGATTATGCTTCAAACCTTCAACATAATAAACATTGTCAGTATTGTTCTTACAATCCAATGATATCGTTCCTTTTCCTTTGATTATACATGCTTTGTCATCTCCAAATCTAACTAGACCACCATCAAATTCTTGCAAAAATAGAAACTTCCCTTTATCTCCAGTCATATGATGTGAAAAACCACTTCCAATTACCCATTCATCTTTATCCTTAATTTTAGCAGCAAGTGCCTTCTCTTCGATAGCCAGGAATACCCATTCCTTCCCATTGTCGAATCCACTAGTAGAGTCTTTTGTCGATTCTTCATCAGAATTAGTAATGCCTTCCTCATCCACTATGTAGCATGATTTATCTATGTTTTAATTGTATTTATACTTGTTCTGATATCTAGGGTTAGGATTAAATGATCTTCTAACTCTTTCTTCAAATCTTGAATTTCTTTCAGGACATCTAGATGCAAAATGACCAATCTTATTACATGCAAAATATTTAAAAGGTGCTTTTCCTTCATACTTACTTCCTACTAGTCCTTTCGGTACTCTTCTAGAAAATAGTGCTTCAAGTTTCTCAAACTCATTATCTTCTCTCTTCATGTCTTCTAATTCCTTTGCATACAAAGCTTTCCAGTCTTTCTTATCGATTGTATATGTAGATGGATGAAAAACAGGTTCAGTCTTCACAGCTCTAGAAGGTCCAAATTTTTTCAAGCTCAAAAGCAGATAGTTTCCCAACCAAAGTATCTTTGTTTACAAATGTATTAGCCAATGTTATCAACTCATTAATAGTAGTAGCCTTCATTTCATAATCCAATGGTAGGGCTCTCAGGACTTTAGAAACAATTTCATCTTTGCTCAGAGTTCCACCACAACATTGAGTTCCCATAACAATCTCATTTGCCCTTTCCATGAATGCAGTAATCCTTTCATCTTCTTCCATCATCAGGTTTTCATATCTCAACTGGTAACCATCAAGTTTAGAAATCTTCACTATAGGTTCACCTTCATTAAGAGTCTCCAACTTATGTCATATATCCTTTCCAGATGATTTGTCGATTAATCCAATTATTTGTTGATCAGAAAGTGCACACAAGAGGGCTTCTCTTGCTCTACAATCATTCTAAAGCTCCTTGTCCAGGTTTTCCAAAGGAGGATTTCCAGATCCCATATTATAGGGTTTGAAACCATTCTATGTGATCTCTCAAATTTCCTTGCCGAGACATCTTAGACGAGTCTCCATCCGAATCTTCCATACTGTGTAATTTGTTCCATCAAGCCTCAGAATATCCCTTCAAAAGATAGCTCCAGAAGAATTGGATGAACTTGAACTATTAGTCGCCATAGGATCTTCCTCAAGTGGTTAATCTTTCTGTAGAGGGGACCAAACCTCTTTTACCAATTGTTAGAAAATTCAAATATTTGGAAGACAACTGAGAGAGGGGGGGGTGAATCAGTTGTCACAGATTAATGGAACCATTAGCAATTTAAACTTTAATATCGGAACCCAAAACATTAATATTAGAATAGCAGATAAACCAATTAAGCATAAACAATAATCACAGAATAAATACCATCCACATAACACCAAGATTTGTATGTGGAAAACCTGGTAAAGGGAAAAACCATGGTGGCAAGCCTACCCATAGTTAGATAATACTTCTATAGTAAGTATGTGAATCACAACTGAGGGGTTGCACTTGCAAGAAGACCAACAGCCTAGAGTGCTCTGCTCATCACAAAAGGATCCTCACTTACTACATATAAATCCAGACTACAATCTGTAGAGGTGTTGAACTGTGAAAGATAGCATCTCCAATGCTTGAGTATAGTTCCGGTTAAGCTCAATACTAGAGGACTAAATCCTCTTACATAAACCCAATTCGATCTCCAATGATCGACCAACTCCTCTTAATGATATTACATTATTTGCACATTACATTCCTTGACCATGGCCTATAATAATAACTATGATATCTATTCTACAATGAGATCTTACATCTATATATACAAACCCTCGACCATAAACAATCAGGTCAGCCACCAAACAATAATCCAATTACATAATTACAAACCCTATCAGCGTAAGACCAAAAAAATAATATCAACACATAACACATCCCAAAATACATCAATAGGTCCTATCCACACATTACATTAAAGTCGGTCCATAACCTAGATCAACCACGACCAAGTATAGGTCCACATGCCACAACAATGATCTCCATCCACCAAGCCTCAAACATGATCACCATCAACATTCTGAAACTCTACCAGAAGATGCACCAACACCACTTATGCAATTCATCAAAGATCTCCATCAAAAGCTCTATCGGTGAAACCCTCCCTGAAACCGGAAATCAAGCTTCTAAGCAAATAGGATAGCATCCGATCACCAGACCAAAACCAACTGACCAAATATGAGTATAAGTATCATGAACAAGCCAATTCCATCATCAAACTATATTGGAGCCTACCAGATCATGCTGGATCAAAGTTAACCAAAAACCACTCAACCTACCGAGACTAGAAGGGTGTCGGTAAAGCATCCAAACAACTAGTGTTGGCATCAATGACAAAACATCAATGCAACACATAATCAACTCCACCATATGGCCAATAGTAAATTCCCTTTGAGTCTATTTAACAAAATTACAATATCCCACACCTCCAATATGAAATTCTCTCTTGTAAGAGGTTTGGGTAATCGAGAGCCCCTTTTTGAACTTTTAGGAAACAATTCCTGGCAATGATGCTCTTGTAGGTCATTTTCTTCTCAGAGAAGAATGAGTATGAAGTACCAATGGACCAATCTTCATAAGACTCCTTATGAGGAATTAAAATTGTGGCCATCACTATTTCCCTATTGATTTTTACTAACAATTCACCACTGCTAGTCCTAATGCTCCTGTTGCCAGCATCGTACCTATTCATACATGCTCTCACTTATTCTGGACAAGGGGTGGTAGTTGGGAATGCAACAACTTCAATCAAGCCACTTTTAACAATTCTTTCCATCATTGAGTTAGCCTCAAGGTTTCTAGTTCTTTCAAAAAAAATTCTTAAGTCAGCTTGGGCTAAAGAAGTGTCACCCAGTTCTAGAAGTGCACTACTTAAGCATGATGTGCAGCCAAGATTTGGAAGAGTCGGCCTCATGATGGCCGCTTTTTCATTCATCAAAAAATTTATAGAAAGTACAAAATTATATGGTAAAACAAATAATTTCACAATACTGACTTTCTAAGCTAGTAACACAGTGGAGAAGAAATGATCAAAACTCACCTGATGACACCATCAAATCTGTGTAACCCTCAGAAGTATGGAGTTAAAATTACCTTGAGGGCCCTTCACTTCTCCAACAATAATAACTACCAATTTCACAATTTGAGAACTTACATATTAAGATGCGAAAAAATGAATAATACCTATGCACATCTCATAACAATTCATTCAATCGTGTGAGATAACGCATGATTTGATGGGATTCTGACAACTTTCTTTATTACAAATCAGCTCCACACAAATGGCTTGAGTTTTCATGATTTCTTTCCATAATTAGAATTTTAAAACACGATATGCCTAGAATATTTCTTTTGTCATGCCTCCTTTTCTTTATTAATATATTCGGAGCCAACTTGAAATGATCTTTTGAAACCTGAACCATTTAACAAGAAGTTCAATGGTTCAAGTTCAAAATGAGAGAACAAAAGGATTGCCACCTTGAAGCTCAAAACAACTAAACTAGGAAAGAGTGAAGACTTTAGACAAACATAAAGGAGAACCTTGAACTTTGAACCTTGAACCGGATTAATAATGGTTCCAAGGTTCAAGTTCAGAGCCAACTTAACACATTGATGCTCGCCTGCTTAACAATAAAACAGAGTTGTGACACACACAAAGGCACCGGTTGAACCTTGAATGTTGAACCAAGATGCAGGTTCAACATAGGGGTACATTGGGACATAATAGTGAATCGTAAAGAAAAAGGTACACAGCCAAGGATGGATCAAGCCGAATTGGGGGAGGCAACCTTAATGACACTTTATATTGCTCAAGACAAAGACTTTAACTATCAACAAAATAGTGGGGTAACATCGGCTCTGACTAGGGACCGGGACTGAGAAGGACCAAGAATGGAAACTAGAATCTCTGGTTACACACGCAAGTGGATAAGGACAAAGATACAACCACAACAAACCACACAACAAGAAAACAAACAGCACACCAAAAACCTATGTACAAAGCAAGAGGACACCTTATAACTGATACAACTTTAAATCCTGCCCATTGTAGGACAAGGAAAATGAAGTTCCATCAATGTATTCAAATTTAAATGAGTTAGGGCCTAATACCTATTTAATCATGAATGGTCCTTTCCACAGAGAATCAACTTTCCCATGAGCTCCTTTTGGTTCTCTACGTTTGTCCCAAAGTAGAACTTGATCTGCCAGCATAAACTATCATGGTCTAGCTATGCGATCAAAAAAATTATTTACCCTGGCCTAATGTGCAGTGATGTGATCCACCAACTATTTCCTTTCTTCCTCAATTTTTGAAAGGTACATAATTCTCTTTTCCAGAGCACTTTGGAAGAATTCATCTTCTATCACTTTCTGTAACCTAGTTGTTGTTGGCATTTTTGTGGTTTATGCTGTGATTGTCATTGATGGACACACACTTGTATTGAGATCCCCTTTATATGTATGAGCTTATTCTCAACTGGTATTTGTTCCAACTAGTATGTTGTATACTAGTCTCTAGACTAGTGGTGATTTTGCAAAATGTGTTTCCTGGTCTAAAGCGACATGTCGACCCCAAGTGGTTCGCAGATCACAAGTGTACGAGGGAGAAAAGTGGCACAACACATTCTTATCAGTCTTCATTTTTGTCAAACCAGCAACCGGTATTTTGTATGAATCGGTAATACTTTGTGATGAGTTACCAACTGGCATTTTGTGATGAGTTACCAATCCACTAATTGTTTGATGGTGTGGACACATTGACAGTGATTCCTGTGTCATGTTACTAAGTATGTCTAGGTTCATTGAACCTAGGAAATTGTAAAGAAATCCTATTGGACCGACATGAAATCAGATTCCTTTAAAAGGACATCATGTCTAGGGTTTTAGGTGGTTGCGTAAAGGGTTAGTGTTGAGCTAGGGTTTAAGGTGGATGTTGAGTTGTTGTAAGAGCGATCTTATCTGAGAAGATCGAGTTGTAACTGGGAGAGAGATAAAGAAGACTGAAGTAATGCTGGAATGCATTAGTTGTGAGCAATACTGGATCTAACCAAGCAGTTTGTGCTATTAGATAGATCAAACACTTGTTGATTACTCACATCTTTGACAAGTCTGTAGCCCCTAACCGGGTAGGCCTCAAAGCCTTTGTAAAATCCTCTAACAAGGTGGTTCACACATGTGAATCTAAAATCCTCTAACCAGGTAGTCTTTAATTGGACTTATCTCCTAACAGAGATTGAGATTCCTAACAAGATTTGTTCTGGTGAAGAACATTGTAAGACCTTAACTAGTCCGGTTTCTATTCTGCAGATAGTGACTTGTGAGTTCCATCTCATCGTGGTTTTTCCTAGTTGGGTTTCCATGTCAAATATCTTTTGTTATGGTTGTATTACTTTTGTGGGTGAATTTTTTATTCGCATTTTGGTTTGCATGTGTGGTAACCGGTTTGACTGTCAGACTACTTTACCGGTTTATCTTTAGACTATGTAAGTGTTTTAGTGCAAAGATTTTTGGCATACTGAATTCACACCCCCCTCTTAGTATTCATCAATTGGTATCAAAGCCAACCTTTCTATAAGTTTAACCACTTGGAAAGAGATATGGGGGAATACACCTTGAGGGAACTTACTCAACCACTCACTAAGTTTGAGCAAGCCTATGATGATTTTATGGTCAAATACAAGGCATCTCAAGCAAAAAGAAGAGAACATGTAGAGAGACTAATGGAACTATCTGAAAGTAGTTTTGAAGATGAAGCTAACATGGAAGCCATGATTGCTGAAGTGAATAAGCTGAATGATTCAAACTCCAATCTGAGAAAGGAATTGGAGGGACTGACTATTTGGTTTAGTCAAGAGCTTGAGAACCAAAGACAGGCTGAAGATCAGATAAAGGATAGAGATCATGAGATCGCCAAGTTGAAACAAGAGATTAGTGCACTGACTGCTCGCCTTCATGAGAGCAGAATGGAAAAGGAAGACATGCAAGGAGAACTGAACATATCCATCACTGAAAATGCAAGTCTAATGGAGACAAATACTGCTATTTCCAAAGAACTCTTTGAGTCAAAGGAAATACTTGCTAAGTTTGGCAAAAGTACTGTCAAGCTAGAGCAAAAGCTTGAGTCATCTAGACCAGCAAAGAATACCAATGGTCTTGGTTTTTCTGGACATGAGGAAGGAGAATCCTCAAGAAAAAATGCTGAAGCATCAAAGAAGCAACCGACACTCAAAGGAAAAGGTAAGCAAAAATTCAAACCTGTTTGCTTTAACTATCTTAAAGAAGGACACACTGCCAATGTATGTAGGAGCAAAGCCTACAATAATTTTCCCTATTTTATCAACAATGTACCTAGATTCAATAAGTTCAATGGTCATTGTTATGCATGCAACAAGTTTGGGCATAGAGCATTTGAATGCAGGTCTGTAGTGGATAACACTGGAGGATATCCTCAGAGGACCCAAGGAATTGGTCCTGAATCTTTTATGAACTAGAACCACAACCGGTTTAATGACTTCAATCATCAGTCAAGAAGCGGTGGTCATCAAGCGGCAACTAGATGGAGAGAAAGTTGTATGATCTCTCATGGTCATGGTCACACTGCTGCAACATGCAGAAGAAAGAATGGAAATATGTACAATGGACCTTGGTGAGCACCTGGACTTGTTTGCTATCACTGCAACAAACTGGGTCACATTGCAAGATTCTGCAGAAGCAGAAAAAGTATATCTGATGATATACTAGTCACTCAAGAAGGAGAAATAGATGTTGAAAATGTTCAAGGAGACATGAAAAAAACATGGAAGAAGAAACCAATATTGTCGGAGGAGGAACCGGTTTCTGCAACTAGTGTGGAAATATTGGAACCGACAAACTAAGCCTCAAAGGCTTAGGGGGAGCAAATGACGAAATGATTTCAAACCCCCGGTTGACACCAGTAAAAGACCTTAACCGGTATGTGATACTTGTTGCTTGGTAGAAGACCAGAAATGGTAAAAAGACAAATTAGGGTTTACGCCCTAATAGAGGAGCATCAATGACGGTAGGTGAGAGACATGTATAAATGCAATTTTTCAAATCATTTCTCACTATCTATTTTTGAGCGAAGAAAAGTTTTCAAGTGAAGAGCAAAGAAAAGGTGATTTGAGCTTAGATTTCAAGAAATTGGATAACCTTGAAAGAGATTCAAATTTAGTTTGCAAGCGGTAGTGGAGAACTCAAAGCGGTGATTTGGCATCCGATGGAGAGCGAAGTGAAGCAAAATCTGGAAGCCCTAAATTCATGTTTGAAAGGTATTTTTTGTGTTCTTGAATTACTCTACAATGGCTTCCGCATCTCATACCAGTTTGAGTACATCCATAGAGTCAGAAAGTTTTATTCAAAGGAAGGCTAAATATAATGCTTTATCACAAGTTCTAGCTGGAGTCATAGTCAAAGAAGGAATTTATGATTATATTGATTGCAAAATAGAAGACCTAGGGTCTTTAGCTATTCACACTCAGTTAGGTCTATTTTGTGGCAAGGACAAAAAGATCAAACCAGAGTTCAGTATCTTAGAGAAGAAGAAACTCAATAATGTGGTATATTTTCTGGAAGACTTCATGGAGGATCACATCAGGATCATCTTGAGCAGAGTCCATTGTGACAAGACGTACTTGGAGAGGATGCATGATATCATGCCTGAGGCAATTCATGCAGTCACCAGTTTCTGCAACACAAGGGAAGTGCCAGCCCTGAGAACGGTAAGCAAAACGAAAATGACCAAGCTCACCGATTCGACAAGTGATTCACGAGGTATGACAGTTAATCCTATCAAGGATGAACTAGTGAAATACGCCTACATGGTGATAGGCTACAAAACATTCTCAGCCAGCAGGATTAATTTTGTATCTGCTGTAGTGGTAAATGTCACTTACCAGATGATTAAAGAGGATAAATCATTTGACATATGCACCGGTATGCAGAGGCAACTCCTATTAAATCTTAAGGAAATAAAAAAGGACAATTCACTGAGGTTTAAGTTTGGATAACTACTGGTAGGGTTGTTTTTCTATTTCCAAGGCTACTTTCCAGGTGTAGGAGATGTCCAGTGGTCCCTTGACCAATCGGTAACCAAGCAGATAAAGGAAAGTGTGCAAGCCATTGGAACCAACTACCCTGAGGTACTAAACAAATACTTTGATGAGTTTAGAAGAAAGATGAGTCAGAGGGTAAGAATCTCAGGTGCCATAGTAAAGAAATACGAAGATGACATCTGTTTCACTATTCAGGTGGACAAATGTCTAATGGAGGCTGTTGAGCCTAGAATGGAGGAAGTGGAGCCTATGGGCTATGAGGTCATGTTTGACATGCTGGAAGGGTATGCTTCAACCCTTATTGCCGCGCCTCTTGTTCCAAAGGCTAAGAGGACCGGAACCTACTTGGAGAGGATCGAACCAATTGAAGAACCATCGGTGAAGAAGGGAAAAGAACCGACAGCTAAGAAAGCTAAGGCAGTGCCTGCAACATCGACACCAGCTACCACTACAACTCCAAGAGTGACCAAGCGGTCACCAGCAAAGAAGAAACCGGAGGTAACACCGGCAAAAGTCTTCGAAAGGAAGAGGAAGACTAAGGCAAATGAATCAGACTCTGAAGAAACTAAGTCTGATGAATAGCCAAAGAAGGCTAGACAGACCAAGAAGATGAAGAAGAATGAACCAGCAACATCCGCACCGGTAAATATAGATATCTCCTCTTACAAACCTTTGACACATTGTCAAAAAATAGTAAAGAATATTAGGAGAAAGTTACTTCATGATTTAATAGATTATTATGATGAATTCTATAGCGAGGAAAAAGATGAAGTACTATAGGAAATCATTCTTTATTTATGTAAAAATGACCGATCACCATCAAAGATTAAATCTCAGACACCGGATTCATTATTTAAAGAATTGGATAACAAATGGCGCATTGCCATTGAAAAGGAATAGGAGATTAGGGAGAAATTTTTTGCACAGTACTTCCCCGAACTCTCAAATTCAGAATTGTTTGATGTATTAGATCAAAATAAAGGTCTCTTCTTACAAGGACAAGAAGACTCTGGTTGTTGGAGGGGAGAGTTGATGATGTAGAAAAAGATACACATCAGCACATGGCCCATGCTATCAGTTTTCACAAAGCACGAATGGCCAACCTCCAAGTGGAAAAGGAACCGGTTATTTCCAAACTGGATGAGGTTTTTGATGAGGAAGGAAACCTGGTGGAAGAACCAATCGACACCATAGATGTCGATGCCCTGGATGTAGAAGATGTCACTCAGGACATACCTTATAAGGGTACTGAACAGGGGTAACAGGCCGATCAGGGTGGTGAACAAGCTGTGGACACATAGCAAGCAGCAAAAGATCAGGAAGAGAAAAAGAAGAAGGATGAAGACAAGAAACAGAAGAAAGAGGAAGAGAAGAGAAAAGAGGAAGAGAAGAGAAAAGAGGAAGAGGAGAAAAGAAAAGATGAAGAAAAGAAGAAGCAAGAAGAAGAAAGAAGAAGAGGACAAAGAAGAAAAGAAGAAGAAAGAAGAGGAGAAGAAGAAGAAGGAAGAGGAAGAGAAGAAGAAAAAGGAAGAGGAAGAGAAGAAGAAGAAGAAGGAAGAGGAAGAGAAGAAGAAAAAGGAAGAGGAAGAGAAGAAGAAGAGTGAAGAAGAAGAAAAGGAAGAGCAGAAGAGGAGAGTAGAGGAGAAGAAAAAGGCAGAGGAAGACAAGGAAGAAGAGAAGAGAAGAGAAGTGGAAAAGAAGAAAGCTGAAGAAGCCAAGGAATGAGAAGCAGCAAAAAGCTCTCAGGTGGAGACTCCGAAGGCAACCGGAAGTCAACCCTCACCGATTGATCTCTCTAGTCCTATCGATCTCCAATCTACAAGTGAGTCAGAGTTTATGCAAAGCATCAAGGTTGCTCAAGAGCACCTTGAGAACATTCACAGGAAAAAGGAACAGGACAACATCCAGGCAGCTATAGATACACTTACCAGTCTAATACCCGACACTAATCTTCCTAACACTGATTCATCACTAGCACAACTCAAACTTCTATGTACTATAGTGGATGATCAGGTGCAGAGTCTAGAAGAAGCAGTAGAGGCCAATGTAAAGAAAGAGCACCAAAAGGCTCTTAATGTTGCTCTAGTGAAGAAATTGAATGAGCTTAGGACTGAACTGCTAAAGGATCAAAAGGACATAAGGAGTGACTTGGATTAGGGAAACTTGCTACTCAGCAAGATCTGTCAACCTCATCTATTCTGTGATGATGTGCTAGATAAGAAGCAACAGCTTCAAATCAACTTACGGTCCTACTTGAGCACATTCAAGACTCCTTACAACTCCTTTGCAGCATATGGGCAAACCGTTCACCAGTTCTAGATCCAGTCAGCCAAGATGGAGCAAGAGATTAGCACAAGGTCTAGGGATTTGCAGGAGCTTCAACTGGTATTACTTCCATGACTGCAAATTCTCCAAAAATGCTATCTGAACTTGGATTCCCTGACAATCACACAAGAACTGAGCATAATAGATGCCATGGAGGAACAAGTATCACAAATGCAGACAGAGAAGGAAGTGGCAACCTCCCTACTTGAGTCTTGGTCTCTTTCCATGAAACAATTTTTGCAGGACTATAAAGCGGTTTTTGACAAGTATTATTCATTATTGTCATAAACTCTTTTATATATATATGGAAATAGGTTTTTCAGTGGTACTTTGTCATTGTTGGCAAAGGGGGAGAAGTATATCTGGTTTTTGGTTTTAAATTTTGAAATTTTGATATATCAGGGGAGAAGTATATTAGGGGGAGAAGTATCTATTTTGAAATTTTGATATATGTTGTGATATATGCTATATGCTCTGATGATTATGCTTTGAATCCAAAATAGCTATACACTCTGTTGATTAAGGGATAGTGTATATGCTTAGGGGGAGCAATTTTGTTAATGGCAAGTTTTTTGTTGTAAAACACTTAGATGTCAAAATTTTATTTTCCTATGTGTTGCCTTCAATCCCAAAGGGGGAGATTGTTGGTATTTTTGTGGTTTATGTTATGATTGTCATTAATGGACACACACTTGTATTGAGATCCCCTTTATATGTATGAGCTTATGCTCAACCAGTATTTGTTCCAACCGGTATGTTGTATACTAGTCTCTAGACTAGTGGTGATTTTGCAGAATGTGTTTCCCGGTCTAAAGTGGCATGTCGACCCCAAGTGGTTCGCAGATCACAAGCAGTACGAGGGAGAAAAGCGGCACAACACATTCTTACTAGTCTTCATTTTTGTCAAACCGGCAACTGGTATTTTGTATGAACCGGTAATACTCTGTGATGAGTTACCAATCCACCGATTGTTTGACACTGCCGACACATTGACAATGATTCCTGTGTCATGTTTCTAAGTATGTCTAGGTTCATTGAACCTAGGAAATTGTAAAGAAATCCTATTGGACCGACATGAAATTAGATTTCTTTAAAAGGACATCATGTCTAGGGTTTTAGGTGGTTGTGAAAAGGGTTAATGTTGAGCTAGGGTTTAAGGTGGATGTTGAGTTGTTGTAAGAGCGATCTTATCTGAGAAGATCGAGTTGTAACTAAGAGAGAGATAGAGAAGACTGAAGTAATGCTGGAATGCATTAGCTGTGAGCAATACTAGATCTAACCAAGTAGTTTGTGCTATTAGATAGATCAAACACTTGTTGATTACTCACATCTTTGACAAGTATATAGCCCCTAACCGGGTAGGCCTCAAAGCCTTTGTAAAATCCTCTAACAAGGTGGTTCACACATGTGAATCTGAAATCCTCTAACCAGGTAGTCTTTAATCAGACTTATCTCCTAACAGAGATTGAGATTTCTAATAGGATCTGTTCTGGTGAAGAACATTGTAAGACCTTAACCGGTTTGGTTTCTATTTTGCAGATAGTGACTTGTGAGTTCCATCTCACCGTGGTTTTTCCCAGTTGGGTTTCCACATCAAATATCTTGTGTTATGGTTGTATTACTTTTGTGGGTGAATGTTTTATTTGCATTTTGGTTTGCATGTGTGGTAATCGGTTTGACTGTCAGACTGCTTGACCAGTTTATCTTTAGACTGTGTAAGTGTTTTAGTGCAAAGATTTTTGGCATACTAATTCACCCCCACCCTCTTAGTATTCATCAGTTATTGATAACTCCAAGGATAAGGAAAACTAAGCTTCTACTCTGTATACCAATTCAAATGTTGTCATACCTATGGCCCTTTTAGGCGAGGTCCTGTTTGCCCACAGTGCTTCATATAGTCTTTTATGCCAATCCTTTGCATTCTCAGCCACCAATTTCTGCATTATAGATATTAGATTCTTATTTCTAGATTCAACTTGGCCATTTCCTTATGGATAGTAATCTAAAGAATGAGATAAGAGGATGCCATAATCATAACAAAACATGTTGAGTTCTTTAGAAGAGAAATTTGGGGCATTGTTGGTCACGATCTTTCAAGGTATGCCAAACCTAGTCAAGATGTTCTCTTTCAGGAAGTTACAAATAATTTTTGAAGTAGTCTTCTTGATGGGGACTGCTTCTACCCACTTCGTAAAATAATCTGTAGTTGTAAGGATATAAGTATGACTATCACTTGACGAGGGATTCAATGGACCAAAAAAATCTAAACCCCATTGTTTAAAGGGTTCATCTATGATCAACGACCTTAATGGTAATGCAACTAATTGGGGTCTTCCCGAGAACAACTTACATTTCTCGCAGCTTGCATCCCACTTATATGCATATTTAAACACACCTAGTCAATAGTAACAACTCTTGAGGATTTTGAAAGTTGTTACGATAGATGAATAGTGTCCTCCACACACCTCATTATGAAAAGTTTGTAAAAGATTCTCTTGCTGCTCCTTGTCAACACACCTTAAGAATGACCCATCCAAACCTTTTTTATATAAGATATCATCCACAATCACATACTCAGCTACTTTCAATCTGATATTTCTCTTTTCTTATGCATTTAAGTGCTCTATAAATTCTCCATATGTCAGGTAATGAGCCACATTAGTGAACCATTCATCTTGCAAGCTGACAAATAAGGCTAGTGGTAGTTTGTCTTCTTCCTCCTTATTTTCAACTATTAAACAACACAGTCCTTGCCCTTAGACTAACTTGGTCGGTTTGATATTAAGATCAAATTCCTGAACCTTTGAAACCCAGGTCATTCTATTATTCATTCCCACCTCCTACCGAGTCAAGATACTTTTCATAGTGGGGTTGGGCACAATGACAATTGAATGGGAATGCAGTATATAATACCTGAAATGTTTGACACCTTTAACAACCGCAAAGGCATGTTTCTCGACTAATGAGTAATTCAATTCATTCTTTTTGAGTGGAATGCTCATGAACGCAATAGGGACTTCTTCATTCAATTCATTATTTTGTAAAAGAATGTCGGACATTGTGTGTTTTGAAGAATAATAATACATGATAAAATAACTCTTAAAATCGGGATTAATTGGTGTTGGAGCATGAGAAATCACTTCCTTTACCTCTTCAAATGCCCTTTTTGCTTCTTCCTTCCATTTGAAAATCTTCTTTTCACTCATCATCCCTACAATGTGTTTGGTAATTTCAGCAAATTTTGGCACAAACCTGCTGACTTACTTGTGCAAAGAATGATTTAACACGGCTTCTATCTGATGGAAAACTTAACTGTTGGATAGATTTTACCTGATCAGAGTCAATTTTGATACCATCTTGCAAAACTATATGCCCTAATAGCTTTCCCTCTGTAACACAAAAAATTGACTACTTTGGGTTGAGGGAAATACCATGATCTCTGCATCTTTGTAGCATAGTCTCCAAATCTCTTAGGTGATTTTTCCTTCTTTTAAAGAAAACTATCAAATCAGCCAGATAGATAACTATGATCTTACCAATGAGGTGACTGAATGAGACATTCATCGCCCTTTGGAAAGTTGCTCCTGCATTTATTAGGCCAAATGGCATACGATTGTAGGAAAAAGTTCCCCAAGGTGTTGTAAAGGTTGTTTTGTGTTGGTCCTCTTCTGCCACACTTATCTGGTTATAACTGGAGAAACCATCAAGCACCGACATCATTTCTGATCCAGCAATAGTTTGGAGAATATGATCCATCACTGGCAATGGGTATTTATCTTTCAAACTAGCTTGATTCAAGTTTCAAAAATTCACACAGATCCTTATTTCTTCCATTTTTCTTATGAACTGATACAATATTGGCCACCCATGTAGAATGGTGAATAGGATAGATAATCCTTGCTTGAAGCATCTTGTCTATTTCTTTGAAAATAGCATCTGCGACCTTGGGATTGTAATTTCTCAATTTCTATCTAAAAGGAGCCATTCCAGGCTTGAGAGGAATATGATGTTGAAATTGACCATTTCTAAAGTCTTTCAAATCTTCAGAAGACCAGGCAAAAACATCCAAAAACTTTTGTAACAGTTTAATAAACAAACGTCTTTCCTTAGGGGTGCAACACTTGCCTAAATTGACCATCTTTGGGTTATTTTCATCACCTATATTAACTTTTTCACATTATCATGATGTATTAGCATTTTGAGAAGTATTTTCTTTGGCATACTTGTCATTGAGATCAAAGAGGCATTCTAAGGATACTAGGCCTTTTGGAATTCAATTTCCCTTCAATTGAAAAACTTCCTTTTTAGAACCTCCCCCTGTACCTAGACAAAACTCATTACATTCATTTTGAGACCCTTCGAAGAAAGAAGAGGAAAACATTTCAATATTTTGCAAAAACTTATCGATGTGTTTGTCATTTTCAAACACTTTCTAGAATGTGAATTATCAGGTACATTAGGGTGATATACTACAATCCTGTAAACATCTGCACCAAAATCTAGATGTGGGACTAATAAAGATGTCGACACTGCCAAATAATTTGCACAGGAATTGTTTCAATTGAGAAAACATCAAAATATTCAATCTCATCCTAGACTCTATTTCTATAATGTCTAAGCCTTTCATTCTTTACCAAGAAGAGATTTCATACCTGATTAACAATCAATTCTACATCACCTTTGGAGCTTAACAATTTGTTTCCTCTTTTCTTAGCCTAATCAATTCCTAACAACAACGCCTCATATTCTATAGTATTATTAGTGTTTTTGAATTCTAATTTGAATGAAAAAGGTATTTTTCACCTTGTAGAGAAATGAGCACCACTCCAACACTAGATCCAGTCGATGCACAACTCCCATGAAACTCCATTACCCACAAGCCTACAACAAGATCTACTACATCTTCTGGTGTTCCTTTCTTATCATCAGAGAAGAGCAAATAATTGCCAAAATCACATTCTTGATACAATATTTAAGATTTTGGGTCATTGGAGGGGAAAATTGTATATTTAGATTTTGGTTCAGGTTGAAGAGAAATTTTTTGCTTACCAATGGGAATTATGGCTTCAAACCAATCCATTTTAATCTCTCCTCCCAGATCCTTAAAAAAAGTCCTTAGCAACATTCCATAACTTGCGGGAATATCAGCAACCAAAATAGTCAACTTCACTCTTTTGTTAGGATGTACTGCCCAAGGAACTTGAGCATCTTTGATTTGACCTAGCAATGGGATTTTCTTTGAGTCCATTGAATAGCATTTACCAAATTTTTTAGTGAGTGAAAGATGTAATGTTTTAGCAACAACAACAAAGGTTCAAACCCCCATTGGGCCTGTTGGTGTTTCCAACCAATTACCCAAATTCACCTAAGAATGAGCCAAATTCTATCAACAGGAATTTGGATCAATGGCCAATGAATGAGATCTCAATCAAAGATTGAATGATCTCCTGCACTTTACACTCTGCAAGACCTAGGGGGTGACCCTTTGCAATATTTGAAGAATTTGCAACAAAATAAACTAATATTGCAATAATGTAGATTACTCCAAACACAAATTAACCAGAATGCATGTATTTTGAGTGAATTTAAGATACCATTTCAATCATTGTTGATCTATTTCCCCTTTCGGTTCATATGAATAGGTGTAAGTTAGAATTCACTGCCAATTGTGCATGAAAACATTAAATAGCTATGAATTTAGCCAATCTGAAGTCATAATATTATAATAGGCTCCTGAATGAATGATGCAATTATTAAGTTTATATCCTTGATAAATAAAGGCACATAAAATGGCTCAGGCCTTTGATCAGGTACTAATGGTGGTTCAATTGGTTCATTAGCTAATACCTTTAGAGAAGTACTAGACAACTCTGTAAATTTGGTATCCTTTTCATCCTATGAGGACTCAAGATTAATCAATGGTATCTTGGTGAATTCAAACTGAGAAGTTTCCCCCTATACATATTTAATTAACTTTTCTAACTCTTTAGGATTCAACCTAAGGTATTCAACAAGAGAAATTTTAAATTTAGATGCCTTACAAAATTCAACAATATCAAAAGAAGTATCAGGATCAGAACCCTTCAACATCTAAACTTCTTGAACTCTTGAACCATTCTCTGAATTCTGGTCCATAGGTTCTTTACCTTTAGCCATGGTTTTGGGAAAAGTGGTGGTACCTATGTTCTTGGATTGATGTTGATTTCTAGTGAGGATAGTACAAGAAGGGTCTTCAAGGGTCACCAATATATCACTTCCTCTATCTGAATCTAATTCATACTCTAGGAAGTGTATTCCAGAGTCACCAAGTTGCCCATGGACTTCTTCTTCTGGACCAAGTTCACTTATCACTTATCTTGTATTTATCATTTATGCATGTCACACCATCGTTGGACAAGAACTACCATCATTATCATCATTCAAATGAAAAACACACATATTTCCCTTAGGTGGTGGAGCTTCAATTGCTAGTCTTTGTTGAGCTGGAGGTAATTATAAGGCTTTATTCCCAGTTCCTCCTTGGCATATCTTGATAAGACTATCAATAAGATGTATTAGCCTTGGGTAACTGTCATTTGAGTGTTATGACATCATTCATCAACCTTAGAATTACAGGGTCTAAGGAGGTAGAGGGTTGCACATTAGCCACTTGCACTTCCCTTTTCCATTTTCCTATAATAAATAAGTTATCCTCTAACTCAATAGCAAGTGTTTTGACATCTACCAGAGTTGCAATTCTTTGTCTGTGAATGAAGAAACTTATCTTTGAGGGCATAGAGTTTATGAAGAAACATTTCAAGTTATCATCTGAAGGTTTTTGATTTATAGGGATTTTATGGACAGTTTTATCAAATTTGGCCACAAAATCTCTCATAGATTCAGGGATCTCTTTCTTTAATTGAGCTAACTGGGCCAAAAGGGAATGTTCATCCTCTTCCACCTTGAACCTATCCTCAAACCTAGTTTTCAAATCTTGCCATTTTGTTATTACACTATTGGATAAATGGTAAAACCAATCTACCACTACCTTAGTTAATGTCTGCACAAACAACCTTACTGCCACATCTTCATGTTGGACGTATAATACACCACATGCAACATTAAATGCATTTATATGTTCATCGACTGTGACCTTCCCGCCACCACTAAACTTAGGCAAATGATCCTTCGATCCTTTGGGTAAAGCATACAAATTTAGACCAAGATTTAGTGGACCTACTTTAGGTCCCCAAGGATTGTTGGCTACCATTGGAAGAATAATATTAAGGGGTGTTGGATTGATTACACTCGGTAAGGTAACACCGTGCAAGGTTAGGGCTTGACAAACTGAAGATACAGGAAATAAAGGGGAAGGGGAAGGAGGTCTATTTTTTTCTCATCTCTTAGGTGTAAAAGAAGGTTGGAAGTTCAGATTTTACAACTACTGGAAGACTTAGACAATTATCCCCCCATGCCTCTGAGACTTAGTTTATCTTCTTGCCTCCAGTTTGTTCACAATTCATAATTACGGTAAAAATGGATAAACATTAAATAGTTCACAAGATAGTCCTATATATCTTGTGGCCAGGTGACCAATCTTGTTATTCGACTCCCCAACAGAGTCGCCAAAAATATGTTGGTTAATAGATTTGCATTTCTCAAATTTTTTTATAGTGACTCATGCATACCCCTGTTGAAAAGAAAAAGAAACCAACAGTTGGGTGAACTGATTATTGGTTTACCCTCTGCATAAGGATGCAGCTCCCCGTATGATATTCAATGAATTTTAATGCAAAGAAATCACAAAGAAATGTACTTTTAACCAAAAAGTGAGAAAGGCTTTTCACATCCATTTGTCAATACAATATGAATGCTAGGAAACAATTATTCATAATTTAAAGCCCACAGACTTAAACTTCAAATATTTCACTCTTATAAAACCAACTTTACAAAGTGTGCTCAATGTATTATGGACTCTTATCGAGACTCGCTCATGCCTCAAAGGACAAGGGGGATAAAGACATCCAAACAAATAGCAAATAGATAATTTCATTTATCAAATTAATTCACACTTATAATAAGCAGATAATCAAAGAAGTAAAATATCCTGCACACAAACATATATCCCAACAGAGATTTGTTCTTTCATTCAAACACACAGATTTGAAGGTTGTGCAAAATATATCATTTCACTCACAAATAAAATGTCTTCACTGAAAATCACAAAATAAAATTAAGTTTGCTAGTACAATTCCAAAAAATTTTGAACCCTCATAAAAGCTTGCTTAATTACATATATAGCCTCTAGGCTCATAGTTTTTTGAAATAACCAGAGTTCATTTCTTAACTCTATATTAGAGTTAAAGAAACTATCTTGTTTATAACTGAAAAAAACTAAACAGCCAAGAGCCGTGGATAGAATGACAACTCATTGATAACCCGATCAAGATTCCAGCATGGTAGAAGAAACAACTAGTTTATCCTATTTTCCCATAGTGCCATGTATATTCCACCACTCCAAGTGTGTCGTTGAGAAGTTGAGGATGAAATGATAATGCAAGAGACCAATATGCAGAATGCATTGTTTCCATAATTCTTATCCATGTTTACTTGCATGACTTTTATTTTATGTGCTTCCAGATGATCAAAGTGGACTACTAGCATTGACTCAATCCTTGCCACCTTGGAGAAGTCATCTTTAGTTACAAATATTGTTTCTTTAATGAGCTACACTCTCTCCTTGAAATTTTTGACTACGTCTGCTACATGCTCGATTGTTTGTCCATCATCTTTTGAAAGTTGTATATCGATGCATTTCAAATCTTTCTGCATCTTATTGATGATTTCTTTTGATTCTTTTAATAATTTGATGGATTCTTCGTGACCTTGTTTGATGATTGAGTTTCTCCATTCAATTTTTTTATTTGATATGTATAGTACATTATCATCCTAGTCATCCACAGGCTTCTCGGCAAGAAATTTGATAATTGCAATTTTTTGTACATCATTCATTTGTGCTAAAACTGCTGCCCATTTCTTTCTTTCTTTGTCCCATCTTGTAGCTTCTAACTCTAGCTCTTTTCTTATGGCTATGACATTCTCGTACACCTTGATTAAGCTAGCAATGTAATCTGTGCCTTGTTGCACTATGGAGTCAAGCCATTCATAAAAAATCTCAGCTATCATATGACTTCTTTGAACTTGATCCAATAGTTTCTAGTTTACTGGTAATTTAGGATCAAAAGACAATGAAATCTGCGACAGAGGCTGAGGACTTGGGTGATGTATGGAATTGATATATTCTACCATTTGTTTAACAACCTATTTCAATTCCCTCTTGTCCTTCTCATCCTTCCAAGTTCTAGATACCATTCTTTTGGTGGAGGATTCCAAACATTTGGCATCTGCAGCTCTAGAAACAACTCCTAGATCAATTCTTTTTCAATGGCATTCTTTGGGTCTTTGTCTGAGATAGGTTTTTCCACTTCTGCTACCCAGTGCCCTATGTCATCATCGACCTCCATCATAACCTTTTTTGGGTTTGGATATTTTTCCAAGAAATTTACTAACCATATCTTCCATGGGAATGGTAATAGGAACCACATTGCGTTTCTTGCCAATAGAAGCTCCAAGCCATCGAGAAACACTAGAAGATTCTTTGGGCAGAGGTGTCTGATAATTAGGTAGATCAACAATAGTCATGGTGCTCATTGGGTCTGGATTTTCTTCACATTCTTTCTCTCTACCCACATCCTGAACTGAAGGATTATTTGACACTTTCTTATCCATGGCCACCTAGATTTCCTCACTCGAATCTAGGTCCACAACAGTTTGGTCTGTTGTTGGTTCCCTATTTTTCCTTCTGCTCCAAGAATGGGTGACTCAAACTGCTAAGGAGCTCAATGGGGATTTCTTTGACCTCTTATTTCAAAATTCTCCAACTCTCGGCCTTGTGGCACCTACAATATCAACAATTACATTAGAGGAGGAAGTGGGAAATTGTGTTGTAGCATGAAGTGGACCAATTATTATCTCTTTAAGAGTAATGATTGGCCCCTTTCCAAATTTTTAGTTCCTCAACCACTTCTCTGTTCTCCTTATAACATTGAAGGACTTGGTCTGAATACTTTCTTCTTCTCTCCTATCCCAATCAACTTCAGGGATGGGTTGCCCTTGAACCTTTACATTAAATTTAGGGTCTAACACATCTTCTCCATCTTCTTCTTCTATTCCTACCACATTCATTGATAATCTTAGTGTAACAATCTGCTACAAAGTGAACCTTGACCGCAATCTCCTTCTAACTTCAAATTCATCGCAACAATTTTCCCAATAGTCTTCTAATTGGGGCTCATGAAAGAAATTTGCATCAACATTTAAATGTTCCACAACATAGCCTCTACTATCAAACTGACGTCAAACAATGTAGGGCTGTAAATTCAGTTTCTTGAAATCTAATTTTAGATTCAAAGCATCAGAAATAGATTTGCAACTATAATATCCAGGTTCAATTGGGAAGGCTACTCTAGAATTACTCTTCGCTCCTAACTTTTTATCAATGTGGGCAAGTTGTCTGCAAACTTCAATAAGTATATAGCTATGGAGGGCATACCTGGGCAATTTGAATGGTTCACCTTCAAATCCCCCTACTCTGATGTAGGTAAATCTGGGAAATTGAATAAAATAGCTTCCATATATGTTGACTAGCTCCATGGCTTTAGATGACATTCTTTTGTTTGTGTCTCCCTGCAATTCAAAGACAAGTCTGCCTGCGAAAACATCATTCCATCTTGTAACATTTTCAGCATATCCCTTTTGTTGCAAGTGCGGATAATAATCATAAACCTTCATTCCATCCACCCAAAGCTCATGATGTAACCCTTGCCACTCTCTGGTACAAGCCAGAATATAAAATACATATGAAGGCATGTAAAAACTAGACATTCCATCAAAATTTCTCAAACCCTCATCAAGCCTTTCAACAATAACCTGTGCCCAATCAAGATATTTTTCACTAGCCAACAATACCTGAATGTAAAAATATATCCAGTCCTCCCAGTAGAAAGCATGTGAATTCCCTTTGAGTATGTTTAACAAAATCACAATATCCTACACCTCTGTTATGAAATGGTCTCTTGTAAGAGATCTGGGTAATCGGGAACCCCCTTTCTGATCTTTTAGGAGCCAATTCTTGGAGATGACACTCTTTTAGGTGCTTTTCTTCTTAGAGAAGAATGAGTATGAAGTATCAATGGACCAATCTTCATACGGCTCCTTATGAGGAATTCCAATTGTGGCCATCACTGTTTCCCTATTGATTTTTACTAACAATTCACCACTTCTAGTCGTAATGCACCTGTTGTCGGCATCGTACCTATTCATACATGCTATAACCAATTCTGGGCAAGGGGCAGTAGTTGGGAATGCAACAGTTGATAACTCAATGATGAACAAATAGTACCAAATTGGTACTGAGAGGGGGGGGTGAATCAGTACAGGAAAAATACTAACCAAAACCTGTTTGTCAGCAATTACTCCAAGTGACTGGCAAGCTATGACTCTGGTTAAAACAAAGTGCAACCGGTAGGACTCAGAACAACTAAAACAATCATAAACCAGTTAGTCACTAATCTTTCCTCCTAGCTCAATACCATAGTAACATTACAACCTCATGCATGAACAGGTAAACTATCATCAGACCTTCACAATAGTTAGTTCAATATGTTTTATAGACAGGCATAAAACATAGAACCATCATATGCTCAATAGGTAATAATAAAGCATCACAAGATAAAAGTATCACACATGACACACATATTTTTCACGTGGAAACCCAACTAGGAAAAACCATGCTGGGGATGAATACCCACAAGCTTCTTTTTGAACTCTTTAGAAGTCCGCTCTGTTAGGAGCCTTGTCTAATTAAAGACATTACAATAGGTTCTGCTAAGAACCGATCCTATTAGGGATCACCAAGTTAAGGGATGGCTATAATACCCGATTAGGGTTACCTTGTTAGAGGATTTCAAGAACTCAATAGCTAAAGGATCTCCAGAGCTCTATAGCTTCCTAGAACTCAATAACTTCAAGTTACCCTGTTAAGGGATTTCACAACTGTTAGATCAATAGGAATTACAATGATCTGGTAACAACACTCAATGCTAATGCAGATCCGTTTTGGCTTCTCTTCACCTTCTACAAATTCACTTTGTAGATATCTCTTCTCTCCTTTGGTCTGGCAAGAATCATGTATCACTTCCCTTGGATACACACATACAACTTTTGCCAACAACTTAGAAAGAAACACAACACCGACCTTATAGGAAACAGACAGGTTGGTAGCAAAAACCCTAAACCCTAAACCTGTTAGGTTAAACAATTCAAATGGTTCAATCTTGACCATTGAATCACACTGCATTAAATGTAACATTCTTGAATTGATCTCAAGACATTCTCCATCATCCATTGTCCACTGATTTCATGGTGGCTAATAACCCATCATGCATTATCACCGTTTGACAAACTTCACACATTCCCAAGGTAGATAGGGATAGTCTTCTTCATGTAATATCCTTCACGCACACAAGGCTTACGTGGCAACATCATCTATTCTCCGTTATATTGCTAACTCATCACACAAAGATCACTGATTGAGTTACACAGGATTGAGGTACTCCAACTGGAAATCCTGAAGTGGAAACTACCTATCAACCAGTAGTCATACAATGCTTCCATGTGCTGGTTCCCATAACTGCATGCCAGTTCATCTTGACATTCCGGTTTATCTTGGACAAATATACCGCTTCACTTTGGCATATATATTGGTTCATATATATATGCTGGTTCTCTCTTCTCACATGTCATATGTGTCGGTTCACATCATGTCATATATTGACATCAATGACAACATACAATATCATTATGTCTTCATACCGGTTCACATAATGCCAACAATCTCCCCCTTTGGCATTGATGGCAATATACAAAGATATCTCTCCGCTTCATATACAAAGATATCTCTCCGCTTCACATCTTCTCCCCCTTTGACAACAATGCCAAAATGGAGGCACAAGCATCCTTGTTCCATTATGTTGCTCCCCCTCAGGAGTGGCACCCTTCAACACATCAATCAACAAAAATTTGACTATGCAATACCTGACTGATGTGGAACAAATACTTTTAGTTTACCTCTTGAAGGGGCAGTACCCCCAATTCACCTCTTAAATGCACAAATGTAGTCTTTGGGAGAGGCTTGGTGAATATGTCTACTAGCTACTCCTTACTGGAAACATGTTCTAGTGCAATCTCTTTATTCTAAACCTTTTCCCTCAAGAAATGATACTTAAGCTCAAAATGCTTGGTTCTAGAATGTAAAACCAGATTCTTTGAAATATTGATAGCACTTATGTTATCACAAAATTTACTTACCGGTTCAGATATAGGGATTTTGAAGCCATTTAAAACATGCTTCATCCAAATTCTCTGAGTGCAGTTCATGAAGGCTGCAACATACTCTACTTCTATTGTAGACTGAGAGATACAACTCTGCTTTTTACTCATCCATGAGACCAGTCTACTGCTGAGAAAGAATACACCACCGGTTGTGCTTTTTCGGTCATCCACATTACCTACCTAGTCAGCATCTGTGAATACTTTCAGAATGAAATCATTGTTGTATGGGTACCACAATCCATAGTCAATTGTTCCCTTCAGATACCTAAGAATCTACTTGACTGCAACCAAGTGGGATTCTCTTGGACTTTTCTGGAACCTTGCAGTAATGCCAACTGCATGTGTAATATCCAGTCTGCTATGCACTACATAATGCAACTTACCAATCATTGATTGGTATTCTTTCTCATCAACTAGTGCGAAATCATCCTCTTTTGACAATTTGCAACTGGTCACCATCGGTGTACCAACCGGTTTTCTATCTTCCATGCCAAAGATTTTCAACACCTCTTTGACATATTTGGACCGAGTGATAAAGATTCCATCTTTCATGTGCTGGATCTGCAGTCCAATGAAGAACTTAATCTCCCCTATGAGTGACATCTCAAACTCTTTCTTCATCTCATTAGCAAACTCATGACTCATCTTGTCATCTCCACCAAAGATAATATCATCAACAAAAACCTCACAGATCAGGATCTAATCTCCTTTAGACTTCAAGTAGATATTGCTATCTTCACTTGTTCTTTCAAATCCAATCTTCACAAGATGGGAATGTAGGCGCTCATACCATGCCCTAGGTGCTTGCTTTAGACCATATAAGGATTTATGTAGCCTACATACCATGTCACTATCTTTAGATAGGGCAAACCCATCTGGTTGCTCAATATACACCTCTTCTTCAAGTACACCATTTAGGAATGCAGATTTTACATCCATTTGATATACTTTGAACCCTTTAAAAGCTGCATATGCAAGAAGCATACAAACTCCTTCCAATCTGGCTATAGGAGCAAATGTTTCTCCATAGTCTTCTCCTTCTTCTTGAGTATATCCTTTGCACACCAATCTGGCTTTATTCCTAATCATTGTGCCATCCTCATTCAGCTTGTTTCTGAACACCCATTTGGTGCCAATGACATTTTTATGCTTCGGTGTGGGTACCAAGGACCATGTACCATTTTTCTCTATCTGGTCAAGTTCCTCTTCCATTGCCTTGATCCAGTCTTCATCTTTATGAGCCTCTTTGAATGATTTAGGCTCAAATTCAGAGATCATACATGAGTTTTCTCTGATCTTTCTTCTTGTAAGGATTCCTGCATCCTTATCTCCTATGATCTGCTTAGGAACATGATTCAACTTGACATACTGAGAAATGGTCTTAACTGGTTCTTCTTGCTTTTCCTCTTCATCTTCATTTTCATCAGTATCAGCATTCACCGATTCAGGAACACTATTACTGGTACTTGGTTGACTAACAACCGGTTCCCAAAAGGTTGCAATTGGTTCATTTACAACTTGCTCACTACCGGTTTCCTCAGTTTTCTCAGAGGATTCATCAACTCTTACATTGATACTTTCCATAATTCTTTGAGTCCTATTGTTGTAGCACTTGAGAGCTTTCCTCTTGGTGGAATATCCTAGGAATATTCCCTCATCAAATTTAGCTTCAAATTTACCCTAATGTTCACTCCTCTTGATGTAACATTTGCTACCAAATATCCTAAAGTAGCCAACCATAGGTGTCTTACCGGTCCAATACTCATAAGGAGTTTTGTCCTTACCTTTCTTGATAAGTACCCAATTCATTGTGTAGACTGCAGTGCTCACCGCTTCTCTCCAAAAGGTGTGAGCTACCTTCCCTTGAATCAACATGGTTCTAGCTGCTTCAACCATAGTCTGGTTATTCCTCTCTACTAAGCCATTCTGCTATGGAGTCCGGGGGGCAAACAATTGTCTCTTGATCAGTTCTGAGACATTTGATCCTTTTACTGCTCTCCTTCTCCACTAATGCTCTAAAAGCTTTGAATTTCACAAAGGCTTCAAACTTGTCTTTCAAGAATGTAACCCACATCATTCTTGAGCAATCATCAGTAAGAATCATGAAGTACCTATCACCCTGCACACTTCTAGTTTTCATAGGACCACACAAATCAGTATGCACAAGATCAAGCAAGTTGTCAGCACTGAAAGATTTACCTTTAAAGGTTGAGGAAGACATTTTCTCCAATTGACACTCTCTACACAAGGTGTTATCTAGTTTGCTTAGCACCGACAACCCTCTAACTGCCTTGATCTTACTAGCCTTCATAATGTTATCAAAGTTTACATGGCAGAGTCTTCTATGCCATATCCAGCTATCATCAAACTTAGCCATAAGACATGTGCTTATATTTGAGTTCAGATGAAATAGGTTACCTTTGGTCTACATGCCGATGGCCACCAATTCACCCTCTTTTCCTTTGATTCTACAAACTCCATTCTTGAATTCCAAAGTGAGGCCACTATCATTCAGTTAGGCAACACTCAGAAGGTTGTGTCTAAAACCATCAACCTAGTACACATTGTCAGCACTACTCTTTCCATTTAGAGAGATGGACCCTCTGCCTTTGACCATGCATGGTGCATCATTGCCAAAGTGAACCACACCACCATCATACTCCTCCAAGGATAGAAACTTGCTCCGGTCACCAGTCATATGGTGAGAACAACCATTGTCAATGATCCACTCATTGGAATTAACAAACCGGGAGACAAGAGCCTTCTTGTCTGCCACATCTTCCTTTACAACAACAAACACAATGTCTTCATTCTCTTCATCTTTTGAATCCTCATCTATGACACCTTCATCAACTACTACAAAATAGTTTCTCTGGTTTCCACCTTTGAATTTCTTGAACCTTTCTGGTTTGTCCTTGTTATCGCCATTTGGACAGTTTATAGAAGTATGTCCTATCCAGTTACAAGAAAAGAATTTCAAAGGTAGCTTATCTTTGTATTTACCAGTTCCTTTAGGAAGCTTTCTGGCAAGGAGAGCTTCAAATGCCATCAAAATCTCCTCATCATTCATTTCTCTATTTTGTCTAGGTTCACCACTAGTTCTAGCTTCTTTTCCTTTTCTGGATGGTATAGCAGAAGCTTGAAATGCTGATTCAGTCTTTTGAACATTGCCATCAAAAATATTTAGCTCATAGGTTGTCAACTTGGCTATGATGGAGTCCAAGGATACCTTAGTCTTGTCTATTGATCTCAACTCCTGAATAGCAGCAACCCTTATTGCATAGACCAGCAACAGGGATCTCAGGACTTTTCTTACCATAGTAGAATCTTCTATTTTACCACCTGCACTCTTGATTTCTCGAATCGCTATTTTTATTCATATTCCATACTGCTGAATGGTCTCACCTTCAACCATCCGCATATCTTCAAACTTCCCTCTTAGTCTTTCTTCCTTAGCCTGTTTTACATGTTCATCACCACCATAGATATTTTCAAGAGAATCCCATACCTCTTTGGGATTTACCTTGTCCTGAACATCAATAAACTCAATGTCAGATAGACTACTAATAAGGGCTTCCACGACTTGCCCATTTTCTTGTATCTCTCTCTTTTGGTCATCGGTGAGACTACCGGTAGGGACAACATAGACATTCTCAACATAACTCCAGTGTTGAGCACCCATGCTTCTGATGAATATCTTCATCCTATCGTTCCATATACCAAAATCTTCCCTGTTAAACTTTGGACCTTCCCTCTTCATCATTTGACTGGGATCTTTACCTCAAGCGGTTAAGCTTACAACATAGAGGACCTAGAGTGCTCTGATACCAAATGATAACTCAATGATGAATGAATAGTACGAAACCGGTTCTGAGAGGGGGGGGCTGAATCAGTACAGGCAAAATACTAACCAAAACTAGTTTGTCAGCAATTACTCCAAGTGACTGGCAAGCTGTGACTCTGGTTCACACAGAGTGCAACCGGTAGGACTCAGAACAACTAAAACAATCATAAACCGGTTACTCACTAAGCTTTCCTCTTAGCTCAATATCATAGTACCATGACACCCTCATGCATGAATAGGTAAACTATCATTAGACCTTCACAATAGTTAGTTCAATATGTTTTATAGTCAGGCATAAAACACAGAACCATCATATACTAATAGGTAATAACAAAGCATCACAAGATAAAGCATCACACATGACACACATATTTTTCACATGGAAACCCAACTGGGAAAAACCACAGTGAGGATGAATACCCACAAGCTGCTTTTTGAACTCTTTAGAAGTCTTATCTATTAGGAGCCTTGTCCGGTTAAAGACATTACAATAGGTTCTGCTAAGAACCGATCTTGATAGGGATCACCCGATAAGGGATGGCTATAATACCTGGTTAAGGGTTAAACCCGGTTAGGGTTACCTTGTTAGAGGATTTCAAGAACTCAATACCTAAAGGATCTCCAGAGCTCTATAGCTTCCCAAAACTCAATAACTTCAAGTTACCCTGTTAAGGGATTTATATCAAGCCGGTTAAGGCTAACTTGTTAAGGGATTTCACAACTGTTGAAGTGGTTAAAGATCAACATGAATTACAATGATCTAGTAACAACACTCAATGCTAATGAATATCTGTTTTGGCTCGTCTTCATCTTCTGCACATTCACTTTGCAGATATCTCTTCTCTCCTTTGGTCTGGCAAGAATCACGTATCACTTCCCTTGGACACACACATATAACTTTTGCCAACAACTTTAGAAAGAAACACAACACCAACCTTATAGGAAACAGACAGGTCGGTAGCAAAAACCCTAAACCCTAAACCTGTTAGGTTAAACAATTCAAATGGTTCAATCCTGATCATTGAATCATACTGCATTAAATGCAACATTCTTGAATCGATCTCAAGACATTCTCCATCGTCCATTATCCACCGATTTCATGGTGGCTAATAACCCATCACACATTATCACCGTTTGACAAACTTCGCACATTCCCAAGGTAGATAGGGATAGTCTTCTTCATGCAAGATCCTTCACACGCACATGGCTTACGTGGCAACATGATCTGTTCTCTGTTGTACTGCTAACTCATCATACAAAGATCACCGATTGAGTTACACAGGCTTGAGGTACTCCAATCAGAAATCCTAAAGTGGAAACTACCTATCAACTGGTAGTCATACAATACTTCTATGTGCCGGTTCCAATAACTACATGTCGGTTCATCTTGACATGCCGGTTTATCTTGGACAAATATACCACTTCACTTTGGCATATATACCGATTCATATATATATGCTGGTTCTCTCTTCTCACATGTCATATGTGCCAGTTCACATCATGTCACATATTGACATCAATGATAACATACAATATCATTATGTCTTCATACCGGTTCACATAATTCCAACAACAGCTTCAGTCAAGCCACTTTTAACAATTCTTTCCATCATTGAGTTAACCTCAGGGTTTCTAGTTCTTTCCAAAAAATTTCCTAAGTCGGCTTGGGCTAAAGAAGTGTCACCCAGTTCTAGAAGTGCACTAGCTAAGCATGATGTGCAGCCAAGATTTGGAAGAGTCGACCTCATGATGGTTGCTTTTTCATTCATCAAACAGTTTCTAGAAAGTACACAATTCTATTGCAAAACAAAGAATTTCACTATACTGACTTTCTGAGCTAGTAACACAATGGAGAAGAAATAATCAAAACTCACTTGTTACCACCATCAAATCTGTGTAACCCTCGGAAGTATGGACCTAAAATTACCTTTAGCACCCTTCACTTCTCCAAAAATAACAACTACCAATTTCACAATTTGAGAACTTACATATTAAGAGGTGGAAAACTAAATAATACCTATGCACACCTCATAACAATTCATTCAATTGTGTGAGATAACCCATGATTTGATGGGATTCTGACAACTTTCTTTATTATAAATCAGCTCCACATAAACGGCTTGAGTTTTCATGATTTCTTTCCATAATTAGAATTTTAAAACATGATATGCTTGGAATATTCCTTTTGCCTAGCCACATTTTCTTTATTAATATCTTCGGAGCCAACTTGAAATGAACTTTTGAACCATGAACCATTTAACAAGAAGTTCAATGGTTCAAGTTCAACATGAGAGAACAAAAGGACTGCCACCTTGTGGCTCAACACAACTAAACTAGGAAAGAGGAAAGACTTTAAACAAACATAAAGGAGAACCTTGAACTTTGAACCTTGAACCGCATTAACAACGGTTCAAAGGTTCAAGTTCAAAGCCAACTTAACACATTGACGCTCACCCGCTTAACAACAAAACGGAGCTGCGACACACACAAAGGCACCGGTTGAACCTTGAACCAAGATGCACATTGAACATACGGGTTCATTGGGACAGAAAAGTGAATCATAAAGGAAAAGGTACATAGACAAGGATGGATCAAGCCGAATTGGGGGAGGCAACATTAATGATACTTTATTTTGCTCAAGACAAAGACTTTAACTATCGACAAAATAATGGGGTAACAGGTAGGATAATATCACACACCACAGATAGAATATTTGACTTGGGTTGCCATCAATGACAACATCTAACACCCAGTGCAGTGTCTCTTGCCAACTATATTGTGTTTGTAAATTTTAAAAAAATTAAAAAGTTATTTGAATATATTTTTTTTATAAAATAAACACTAAAATTTAGTTGTTGATAAAACGCTGCAATTGAAGTTACATTGAGCATCACTCTTTATATAGTAAATTTGATCACCTTTTCTTGATTTTTTGTGTGTATTGATAACTTGAGAGTTAATGCATGGATATTAGTTTTCATTATTTTTGTAAAAATTTGTTTAAAACAGCCAAGATCAAGACTGCATTGAGTAACACAAAAGAGAGACAAGTAGATTTTATAAGAATAAATTGTATTCTAATCAAGATGCAAAATATTGGTTAGTTGAGTCATTAAAAATTACATACAATATGGGTATGTGCACAAAGTTGTGGTACCAAAAGGGGGTCTTAAGATGCCACTTTTTTCTGAAATCAATAGTTTGAACTTCAACGACAAATTGAAGATAGTTACACTCCAAATTTGAAGATGCAACAAGAACAAGATTCAGAGTGCTTCGAGTCTACTTTCTAAACTACTAATTTGTTTTGAAAATGGTGGAGATTAAGGGCTTCAAAAAGGGGGGCCACAAAAAGTGGTCCTATTTTTATGCAAAAAACATAACATAGTGTCTGTTGTGGCCCCCCTAAAATGTTAACTTTAAAAAAAAAAAAAAAAATTCTTTGGTGAAAAATTAGCTAACACCTTGAAGTTTATGCCAGATTTTTCATCTAATTTTTTAATGAGTATATCATTTTTTACTAATTTTCAGAGTGGACACATCCTGAAAAACATAAATTTGAGCGTGCTCCCCCCTAAAATCATTGATAAGTAATCAAAAATCAATTTTTTTTTTTTAAAATTATGTAGAATAGAGTCTAGTTTCTAAAAATGTAAGTTTCTTTAAAATCTGATGAACATGTAAAAAAATATACCCAAAATAGTGCATGTTGGTTTTTGTCCAAAAACAAACACACTAACAAAAGAAATTATAGATGAAAGCCTTAATGAAATCAAAATGTGAAAATAATTATTTGCTTGGATAGATAAGAGAGAGATCAAGGTCTCTATGGTGTTTTTTTAAGTTTTATTGAAACATGTGCAAACCTGATGGAGAGCACAGCAAAAAATATGTGAAATTTTTTAATCTTCTATTAAAAACATGTCTCAAGCCTGAAATGATCATCCAGCCCAAAGGGTTGGTGGTTTCTAATGCAGACCATTTGGCAAGTGCCAAATATGGCACTCACCAAATGAAAAAAAATAGCTTTTCCCATTTGGCGCGCGCCAAATATGGTGTGCGCCAAATGAGAAAAGTCAACTTTTTCATTTGGTGAGTGCCAAATTTGGCATGCGCCAAATGTCCTGCATTGTCCAATTTGAAGGTTTTGTGATGCAAATTTTTCAACTTGGGCACAAGTTATACCCATCCCGAGAGGAGAATATATACATGAAATATAAAATTTAAATATAAGTCACATTTCAATATATCTTTCTTATACTTTAAGTTATATTTCATGTATATATTGACATGATGTTTGATAGTGGTTTCAACTCTATAGGAGTTATAATTTAGATTCTAGTTTTTAGAGGATCATATTGAATTTCATACTTTGTCAAATTTTAGTAATCAACATGCTCCTATTAGCATTCTTTAGATCCGTATCTCACCATCTTTATCTTCCCTAAACTGTACACCTATCTCTCTCCCTCTCTTATCTCTCTCACTTCTCTCTCCCCTCTCTAGGTATCTCCCACCCTCTCTACCTTTCATCCCTCCCTTGTACCCTAATTTATATCCTTGACTCCCTTCCTCTCTCTTCTCTCTCATTCTCTTATTATTTCTCTCCCCTCCCACTCGTTTCTCTTGTTCACTACCAATCCCTTCTATCCTCTCTCTCCCCATATCTAGGGCACCTTCCCTCCCTATTCACCTTACTACCTCTCCCTCCCTATATTATTACCCACCTCTCTCTCCCCCTCTAGGTTTCTCACTTATCTAACTGTCCACCCCTCTAGTTCTCTCCCTCACTCTCCTTTTCCATTGCCCCTATCAATTTATGAACACTCTCCCTCTCTTTTCTCCCTCCAAACCTAGATCCATCTAGTCATTCTCTAGGTCTCTCACTCCCTCCATTTATACCTCTCCATCCATCCCCTCTTACTCATCTCTTTGTTCTTCTATCTCTTCTCTTCTCTCCCCCTTCCCTCTCTACATATCCCCCTTCCTTTCTTTCCCTCTCTATTTATATCTCCTTCCCCCACTCTCTCATTATCTCTCTTCCTCTCTTATTCTCTATCTTCATTGTCTAGTTCATTAACTCTCCAACCCGCCCTCTCTCCCCTCTCTAGGTTTCTCCCTCCCTTTCTCTCCACCTATCTATCTTTGCATATAGGTCTTGTTACCCACCTCTCTTTATCCCCCTCTATCTATCTCACTCCTCTCTCACAATCTAGGTCTCTCAACTATCTATATGTCCCCTCTATAGTTCTCTCTCTCCCTCTCTATTTCTCTCCCTCCTCCTTAACCCTATCCCTTTATGAACTCCCTCCTCTTCTCTTCCTCCCCTAGCCTCTTTATCTCCTCCTTCCATAGGTCTCTCACTTCATGTCTACCTCTCCATCTGTCCCCTCTTACTCCTCTTTTTTTATTCTATCTATTATCTTCTCCCTCCCTCCCCTCTCTAGGTATCTCTTTTCATTTCTTCCCCTCTCCCTCTCTATCTTCCCATCCATACATACCCCCATATATATCTCACTCCCCCACTTTTTTATTCTCTATTCTTCTTGTATTCTCTCTCTACATTCTATGTCATCAAATTTCTCTCTCCCCTCTCTAGGATTCTCACTTCCTTCTTCTCCACCTATCTACCTCTACATGAAGTGTCATTACTCACCTCTCTCTCGCCACCTCTATCTATCTCAATCGTCTCTCTTGTCATCAAGGACTATCATCTCTCTTTCCCCATATATTATGACCCCTAATGACACATAATGGGTCATATGGTGTCCTAAGGGGTCATAGGACACCATACGACCCATAACGACACCATATGGTGTCCTAAGGGGTCATAGGACACTATACAACCCATAACGACACCATATGGTGTCCTAAGGGGTCATAGGACACCATATGACCCCTTAGGACAAAATATGACCCTTGACGACACCGAAGGGGTCATATGGTGTCTTAAGGGGTCATAGGACACCATATGACCTCTTAGGTTACCATACAACCCTTAACGACACCTTATGGTGTCCTAAGTGGTCATAGGACACCATATGACCCCTTAGGACACCATAGACCCATAACGACACCATATGGTGTCCTAATGTGTCATAGGACACCATATGACCCCTTAGTACACCATATGGTGTTGGTATGGTTTGTATGGTGTCCTATGACCCCTTAGGACACCATATGACCCCCTAGTACACCATATGGTGTCAGTATGGTCCTATGATGTCCTATGATCCCTTAGGCCCTTAGGACACCATACGACCCATAATGACAACATAAGGTGTCCTAAGGGGTCATATTGTGTCTTAAGGGGTCACAACACACCATATGACCCATTAGGACACAATATTATCCCTAACAACACCTAAGGGGTCATATGGTGTTCTAAGGGGTCACAGGAAACCATATGACCCATAACGACACCATAATGTTTCCTAAGGGGTCATATCAAGTCCTAAGGGGTCATAGGACACCATATGACCCCTTAGGACACCATACAACCCATAACAACACCATATTGTTTCCTAAGGGGTCATAGAACAACATATGACCCCTTAGGACACCATATTGTATTCTAAGGGGTCACATGGTGTCCTAAGGGGTCATAGGACACAATATGACCCCTTGCGACACTATGACCCTTAACAACCCCTTACGAGGTCATAGAACACCATATGACCATTTAGCACATGAAACAACTTATAATGACACCATATGGTGCCCTAAGGGGTCATAGAACAACATATGACCCCTTAGCACACCATACGACCCATAATGACACCATATGGTGTCGTAAGTGGTCATATGGTGTCCTAAGGGTTCATAGGACACTATATAACCCCTTAGGATACCATACAACTCATAACAACACCAAGTGGTGTCCTAAGGGGTCATAAGACACCATATGACCCCTTAGGACATAATATGACCCCTGACAACACCTAAGGAGTCATATGGTACCCTAAGGGCACACCATATGACCCCTTAGGACACAGTAAAACCCATAATGACACCATATGATGTCCTTAGGGGTCATATGGTGTCCTAAATGGTCATAGGACACCATATGGCCCCTTAGGACACAATATTAACCTAATGACACCTAAGGGGTCATATGGTGTCCTAAGGGGTCATATGACACCATATGACCCTTGATGACATCTAAGGGGTCATATGGTGTACTAAGGGGTCATAGGACACCATATGACCTCTTAGGACACCATACAACCCATAACGATACCTTATGGTATCCTAAGGTGTCATAGGACACCACATGAGCCCTTAGGACACCACATGACCCATAAAGGGGTCATAGGACACCAGATGACCCCTGAGGACACTATATGACCCATATTGATACCATATGGTGTGCTAAGGGGTTATATGGTGTCCTAAGGGGTCATAGGATACCATATGACCCTTTAGAACACAATATGACCCCTAACGACATCTAAGGGATCATATAGTGTCCTAAGGGGTCATTGGACACCATATGACCCCTTAAGACACAATATGAACCCTAATGACACACAAGGGGTTATATGGTGTCCTAAGGGGTCATAGGACTCTATATGACTCCTTAGGACACCATATGACCCATAACGATACTATATGGTATCCTAAGGGGTCACATGGCGTCCTAAGGGATCATAGGACACCATATGACCCCTTAGGACACCATACAACCCATAACGACACCATATGGTGTCTTACGGGGTCATAGAATACCATATGACCCATTAGTACACAATATGACCCCTAATAAGACCTAAGGGGTCATATGGTGTCATAGGACACCATATGACCCCTTAGGACACCATAGAACACATAACAACACCATATTGTGTCCTAAGGGGTCATAGGACACAATATGACCCCTTAGGAAACAATATGACCCCTAACAACCCCTTAGGGGGTTATATGACACCATATGACCCCTTAGCACACTATACGACCTATAATGACACCATATGGTGTCCTAAGGGGTCATATGATGTCCTAATGGGTCATATAACACCATATAACCCCTTAACACACCATAAGACACATAATAGGACACCATATGACCCTTTAAGACACTATATGACCCATAATAACACCATATGAGGGATCATATAGTGTCCTACACCATATGACCCCTTAGGACACCATACAACTTATAAAAACACCATATTGTATCCTAAGGGATCATATGGTGCCCTAAGGGGTCATCGGACACCATATGACCCCTAAGGACACCATATGACCCATAACAACACATTATTGTATCCTAAGGGGTCATATGGTGTCCTAAGGTGTCATAGGACACAATATGACCTCTAACGACCCCTTAGGGGGTCTTAGGACACCATATGACCCCTTAAAACACCATATAGCCCATAACAACACCATATGGTGTCCTAAGGGGTCATACAACACCATATGACCTCTTAACACACCATACGACCCATAACGACACCATATGGTGTCCTTCATCAAACACCATATGACTCCTTAGGAAACCATATGACCCATAACAACACCATATGGTGTCCTAAGAGGTCATAGGACACCCTATGACCCCTTATGACACAATATGACCCCTAACAACACCTAAGGGGTCATATGGTGTCCTAAGGGTTCATAGGACACCATATAACCCCTTAGGACATAATATGACCCCTAACGACACCTAAGGGGTCATATGGTGTCATAAGACACCTAATGACCGCTTAGGACACCATACAACCCATAATGACACCATATGGTGTCCTAAGGGGTCATATCATGTTCAAAGAGGTCATAGGACACCATATTACCCCTTAAGAATAGAGAGAGAGTTATGGTGACCTTGAGAATGGAGAGAGAGAATAAAAGAGAAAGAAAGATATATGAGAGAGTTGGGGAGGAAGATATATATGAGGGTAAGGAAGGGGGAGATAGAGAGGGAGAGAAAGACTTAGGGAGATGAGAGAGAGGTGAGAGAGAAGAGAGGGAGAGAAAGATGGAGAGATAGAGGGAGGAATAATTATGACCACTACCCTCAACCCTATGTTCCCTAAACTATGTACCATCAATCTTGTATCTTATACCATAAATCTTATATCCTATAACCCAGTATCTAAATACTATATCAAGGAGGAAGAGGTGATGATCTGGAGAGGGGAGGGAGAGAGAAGAGGAGAGTGGGAAGAATAAAGAGAAAGAGAGAGATAAGAAGAGAGGGAAAGTTGGGTAGGGGGTGACTTAGAGATCTAAAGAGGGATGGGGTAGATAGGTTGGAGAGAGAAAATAAAATAAGAGAGAAAAATAGGTATGGAGATAGAGGTTGGGAGGGATAGGTAGTGATCAGGAGAATAAAGAGAGAGTGGAGAGAAATAATAGAAGGAGAAGAGAGATGGAGGGAGGGAAGGATAGATATGGAGATAAGGAGGGAAGGTAAGAGAGAGAGAGGGAGAGAGTATAAGAGAGACCTAGAGAGGGGGGAGAGAGAGAAGAAATAGAGAGAAAGGGAGAGTAATAGGTCTAGAGTTTATGGAAGATAAAGAGTTTATAGGAGAGATAAATGAAGGAGATGGGTAAGGGGTGATAGATGGAGAGGAAGGGAGATAACTAGAGAGGGGATAAATAGAGAGATGAGATATGTAGAGTGTGAGAGAGAGGTTAAATACCTAAATGAGAGAGAGGGGGGGGTCATAGAGATGGGTTCCTAATGAGATATTGAAGGATATGTATATATGTAGAGAGGGAATGAGAGAGAAACCTATAAATTTGAGAGGGAGAGATGGTAGGAGGGAGAGGTGACAACCTAGACAGTGGAGAGAGGGAATAGATAGAAGAGTAAAGAGATGAGTAAGAGGGGATAGATAGAGAGGCAGACATGGAGGAATTCAAATACCTAAGGAATGATGAAGTAGATAGGTTTAGAGAGAGAATAGAGGGAGAGAGTTCATAAATGGATGGGGTAAGGGAGAGGGAAATAAAGATGGAGATAGAGGAAGAGAACTAGAGGGTGGACAATTAGATATGTGAGAAAACTAGAGGGAGAGTGAGAGGTGGATAATAATATAGGGAGGGAGAGGTAATGAGGTGAATAGGAAGGGAGGGAAAGCCCTAGATATGGGGAGAGAGAGGATAGAAGGGATAGGTAGTGACCAAGATAATGGAGAGGGAGGGGAGAGAAATAATAAGAGAATGAGAAAGAAGAAGAGAGAGGGAGGGAGTCAAGGATAGATATGGAGTTAAGGAGGGAACAAAAGATAGAGAGGGTGGGATATACCTAAAGAGGGGAGAGGGAAGTGAGAGAGATAGAGAGGTATAGATATAGGTCTATAGTTTGGGGAAGATAAAGAGAGTCAGATCTACATAGCTAAAGAATGCTAATAGGAACATGCTGATTATTGAAATTTGGTTGTCTGAAATTTATATGATCCTCTAAAAACTAGAATCTACATTATAATTCCTATAGTGTTGAAACCACTCTCAAACCTTCTACCAATATATACATGAAATATAACTTAAAGTATAAGAATCTTCTTTCTTATACTTGAATGTTATATTTCATGTATATATTCTCCTTCTGGGATGGGTATAACTTGTGCCCAAAATGGGAAATTTGCACACTCACAAAACCTTCAAATGCAAAAAATGACTTTTCACATTTCGTCCTCGCCAAATGAAAAAAAAACAAAACTTTTCACATTTGGCGAGCGCCAAATTTGGCACACGCCAAATTTGAAAATTAAAAAATTTGAATTTGGCGAGGGCGCTTGCCAAATGTTTTGCATGGGAAAATACCAAACCTTTGGGTTGGTTTTTCCCTGGGCATCCAACCCAAAGGTTTGGACGACCTTTTCATGCCAATGATGTGTTTTTATGAAAAGGTAAAAAGTGGCACCTTTTTGGTACCACAACTTTGTGCACTTACCCATGTATATGGGCATACTTATAAAGGCAAGGTCATATGGATATGTGAGAACTCAATCATGACATGTGGCTCAATGAGAAAAAAGGGTAGTTAGAGGTAGGTAGAATAAATAATAAAATATTCGACAAGAGGTGGATCACCCACCGAAGGTGGAAAGTAACAACAAGATAAGACCACACAAGGTGGAATTTCTCCTACATACATCATCCCTATGTGCACACTTCCCTAAGTGGCTCATATGCAAACTACTAGGAAATGCATTACTCTAAGTCAACTTAAGTGTAATTATGAGACACACACACACACATATATTATGTATGTATGTATGTGTGTGTGTGTGTATGTATATATAACTCTTTCCATTTGATTTTACCATTTTTCTTAATTATTTATCCAAAATAGAAAAGAATTATATCATCTTAACCATATTCTTTTCTCTACCACGTCATATTTTTTTCAATTTTTTAAAAAAAAGTTTTTGGACTTTTCCTTCACAAAATAATCAACCTTATATTTTAGTGTCAATGACCCACTTTCAATAAAAAAAAATATAAAACATTAAAAATTATTAAAATTATTAAATATATATTTTACAAAACTTCACTTATAGATTTGCAAAAGGGTACTTTAATATTTAAAAAATAAAATTATTAGAGTAGGAATTTTGAAATATTGAGTTTTTCAAATAATTTTATGTTTTTGTCGCACCAAAAATTAGACCCAAAGTGATATAAATTATATATTTAGTAGACACCAATTATAAAATGTGTGGCTCATATCTAACATAGCTAGAATGGATCTAGAAAGATCACGTGTTTTACTAAAATTAATTTTAATTAGAAATACTTAAATTCACACGTGTTGATAAGTTGGTCTAAAGTGTGACAAAACTTTGTACTTTTACTCGCCAATTCTCTACCAATGCCCGTAAGAAAAATTTTATCTATTGTATTGATGCACTGGAACTCAATTTAGGCTAGGAAGTGACTAATAATGTGCCCTTCTCAAGTAAAGGGTTGATCTATAGATTTAGTCACATGTGGTTGTCATTTCCTGACTTGTATTGGTGGATTTCAAATGATTGGATGCCTGTAATGGAGGATAACTTAGAGATTTACCCTTGTATTGATGGTTTTTTATTCTTTTGATGATCGAGAGGCTATTTTACATTTTGGGGGTCAGTATTAGGATTCACATCCTCTCTTGATTTATTCTTGTACCACCTCTTTCAACCACATTAACGAATCTAATGATTTTCATCCTATTTAGATGAAACTTCCTTATCTCCCCCTATATTTTTGGTGCACATCTACCTATGCGGCATTTAGCAATACTATTGGCCTTTTTTAAAAAGTGGACCCAATAACTACTAATTTTTCTCATACTTCCTATGCTGGTATTTTAGTAGATGTCAATCTCTCCAAATATTTGCCTCAAGAGATTATATTAAAGGTAAATGGTGTACCTTGGATGCAACAAATTGGCTATGAAAGAATTCCTTTTCACTATTGGAACTACTTTCCTAAGGGACATTTTTCCTTAGGTTGTCTTTGTGGCCCTCATAAGTCTTCTTCCTCAGCTTGGTAGATTAATTCTTTTTTTGATCACCTCATAGTTGTTCCTACTGATTTAGATGATGATTCTACTAGTTCCAAAACTTCTTCTCCTTCCCATCAAATCTTTTAGCTCAAAAAGATGTTTCCTCTACTAATCCCAAGATGCAATTTTCTATTATTGAAAATCCATCCCAAGATGAGTTGATTATTCTTGATGCTCATTCATTAGATTCCTAGAATGCTCTTGTTACCATGATTACAATTAAGGCACCCCTATTGTATTTCTCTACTTAAAGTGGACATGGTAATTCTAAAGATTTTTATTTCTCCCTTTTCAAAAGGTTCTAGATTTTGATGATGACTCTTCATGGATAGTTGTACAACTTTGAAATAATTGTACAAAGAATATTACTCCTTAGGTTTTTATGTTAGACAAATATTATCAAAGTCCAGATTCAACATAGTTGTTTCCTAATCTATTCTTGCTTTGTTGTTTTTTGGCTAGTTTTCCTTTTCAATTATTTTATTTCTACTTTGTAAAAAATTTGTGTCTTTTTTCAACCTTAATTTAATCAAAAACGTATATACTTTTTAACTCATTGCCGTTTATAAGTTATAAATTATCTTTATAAATAAATTGTTGAAATTTAAAAATAATTTAATATATTTTAAGAAAATATAGAAAATATCATATTACTAACTTAAATATTGTATGTAAAATTATTAAAAAAATGTGAAAAACCTAGATAATACTTTTATTATGGTGAATAATCAAGTTGCAATTTTTTTGAATTTTTTTTTAAAATACGACATTTTAATTTTTTTTTTGAAAATTCACCAAGTAGACCAAACTAAAAATGGGTAGGATTTGTCTACACATCTAAATCCTATGCATAACTTTAAGTAAACAACCCTTCTCATATTTATAAAAATTAAATAAATATTTTTTGTATAAATAAAATATCAAATACTTTTGTTTACTATTACATATTTATTTTTAAAATTATCAAATCTTATATATATTAAAAAAACACATAAATTTTTGTGGTTAAGCTTACTAAATAGTAATTAAATATGTAGACAAGTTAAAAGTGCATAGCTTGCATTCTTTTATAATCATTTTGGATTTACTATGACTTAATTGTCTCATATTTTTCACAAGTGCACAATCAATGCAATCCTAACCTTACCATAAATTTGCACATCCCCAACAAGTACTCGTGATCTATATTAAATAAATTTATTGATTGTTATGTATTTACTTTATTTATTTCTAATTATTTTAAAAATAAAATAGTTTATTTTCCTTTGTATTTAAAATAAAAAATAAAAATGTTGGCCCGTTTATGGGCTTTGTAGGGTGAATCCAAATTACAACATTATTTGTTCCGATCTATGGGAAACGCCTTTGAATGGATGGGACAAGGCGAACTTTGATGGTGCTTCTAAGAGCAATCTAGGACCATTAGGAATAGGTTTTGTGATTAGAAACTGGATGGGAAACATTTTGGTGATGGGGGAACAAAGGCTTTCAGATGGTACGAACAATGAAGCGGAGGCTAAAGCAACATTATTGGCAATTCAATGGGGAATAAAAGTGGGCATACAAAATCTCCAAGAAGGTGATTCATAAACAATTACAAATGCAATTACTAAAGGTGAATCCCAAGCATTGTTTTTGAATAAATTCATTTCCAAAATAAAAAATGATTTACAATTTTTCAAAAATTATTAAATTTCACATGTGCGATGGGGTGGAAATGAAGTAGTTGATGTACTTTCCTAGTGGGTAGTATCATTCGGGGTGCTGGATGAGACACATGTGGAAGATTACAGAGATTTGAAGGGAAATGATGTGGGGGACTTTATATAGTAGGGCATTAAAAGGAATTCATCAGTTTTAGTGATGTGATCATGCTTTATTTATAAATGTCCGGGCCTAGTTTCTAGTTGGATCTGGTGATGGTCATTGTTGAGGTGTGAGAGGGGATGGAGGCTACATTTACATTGTATACCTCTAGGCAACAATTGGCATTTGTTGGCGACATCTCTAGAAAGAAAATTAGGCCCGTTTCTAAATTTGGTGAAGATGCCTTTGTACAAATCATGAAGACGCTATTAGGGGAGAGTTTTATGTAGACAATGCACAAGTACAAGGTGAATGTGGATGTGGTGACCATGGTGTTGGCTTGGGGATTGGAATTGGGTGAAAAAAAGAAGGTTTTGGTTGAGGTGATGTGAATCTGTGTGGAGGACGATTGGCTCTATGGTTTAATGTAGCTTCTGGACATGGAAATGTCGGGAGCCATTTTTGATGCGGGAGAAGGGCTTGACATACATGAAATTCATGATTTGAAGGAGATGGTTCCCGTTATATAGCAACCCTTTGGTTTGAATAGAGATGAGTGTAGAGAAGAGGAAGCAATCAGTTGGGATTGCCTCAAAATCTACTTGAGGGAAAAAGAGCTTGAACTGTGTAACAATGAGGTTGGTGAGCATCTAAAGAAGGTGGCCATGGGCAAGGGAAAGAGAAGGGAGGTTGGTATGAAGAGTCTAAAGCAGAAAAGAGGGTTAGGAAGGTGATATGCTAATGTTGTGGGTAGTTTTGGGTGGAATGTTGATGGAGAAGGGTCAAGCAAACATTGTCATGGCGTGCCCTAGTTCTGAAGGAGAAAGGGTTATGAGACCCTATTTTAATTTCTTTTTATATAGTCGGGTTGTCTTAGTTTGGTGCTCTTTTTTATAAATATGTTTAGTGTATGGAAGTCTCTATAGTTTGAGGAGTGGGTAGTTTTTGAGTTTTCGGTCCGGTAGTCGACAAAGGGACTTCGTGTTAGTGCTCTACTATATGTAATCCCTAGATGATATGGTGTTGGAGATTTTGATATAAAGCCAACTAGTAGATGGTATAGTGGTGATGGGTGGGGTTGTTGCTAGTTTGTGTATGAGGTTTGGCAGCCTGCTTATATTAGACTTTTTGAAAATCTTCGTAAATTTTACTTCCTGATTTTAATGCAAATCTATTTAGTATCGATAAAAAAATAAATAATTTAAAATATTATATTCTAATATAATGCTTAATATATAAATCATCTAATATACTTAATAAAATTTCAATTCTAAAGGATAGGTGACATATTTACCAAATAAAAATAGTGAATCTATAGACAATGATTAAATAGTACAGAACATTATTATTTCAGCTACATTTTTATTAAATAATAATAAATATTGTAAATTTTCAAACACTATTTAAAAACAAGTCATACATATATAAATAGGATAAAATAGAAGAATAATATTTGTTAGTGTCATTGAAATAATGTTTTATATCAAATTTCACTAAGCAGCATCATTGCATCTAAAATTTCAAACATAGAAATGGACCGTACTTCTAGCAAAGTTCGGCTAACAAACATCAACGTTCCTCAAATCTAGTCTTTGCCAAGGCGTGGGAGATAGCCCGCTATACAATAAAACCTAAACTTTTGAAAAGCCTGAATACCTTTCATTGACACGTCATACTTCTCTAATGTTGACTTCATTCTCTCCCAGTTTTCATTCTGCAACTTTCTGTTTTTCAAATTCCATTTTTCTCCATTCTTCCTGCTTTCCTTATTGACGACATGCACTTTTATTTCTTTTATGTCTTCATTCTTCCCACTTTCCTTTTTGGTATTCTGCTCTTTAGCTTCTTTTATGTCTTCTTTCAATTCATCGGACAATTGTTTCTGTAATTCTTTTATATCTTTCTTCAAGTCATCAGCGACTAGCTCTTTTAATTCCTTCATTTCTCTCTTCAACTCAGCCAATGATTTCTCTAATGCATCAAGTTTATTTTCCATGGAATTGGTCAATTGCTCCGAACTAATATTCTCACTGTTTTCATAGCTAGTTGCCTTTGTATTCATTAAATGCTTTACGATCATCAGCAATGAAGGTGCATCCGTTTTAAGATCGACAATTTCTTTCCAATTCTACAAAACATTGTAAAATTAAGTTCTGTTAACATCTCTATTTTCCGTAGGATAAATCTTAATTTTGAATAAAACTAATGAGTTGAATTGCAGAGTGGCATACCTTTATGACAAGATTCATGCATTCCTGCCATTCCCAACAAATAAAAATCCAGGTGATCAACTCTACTTGCCATCCATAAAAATTCTTTGCTTCATTGCTGACAGAGAAAATGCACCAGACCAATCTGTGGTAGTTGAGAATGCGCTTCCATTCACGAGGATGTTTTCTGCACCCTGTAGCCAACCCCTGGAAGTACAAAAAGGCGTCCTCCTCTCCTCTGCTATACCTTACAAATAACATCTCTCTAACAAGAATAGGTGAACTGGGCTTTTCCTTCCCTGGATTAACGTGCAAGATCAAATTTAACATCATTTAATGTTGAATGCCTAGACACACAGAGTATGAAAGCAAATATAAAATACAATCAATCTTGTTTGTTACTTTTCCTTCTGCACCAAGCATATCACTCACTAGTAATACCTGCATCTCCATCTGATTGTGCAGGATCTTCTCCTCTTGCTTCAGCATGCACACTTCTTTCTGGTAAATTTCTACGACCTATAAGAAGAGTTTTTAACCATCAACCTACAAATTAATAGCAGAAATTAATGCCAGAAATTCAATTGCTGGCTTAAATCTACCCTTAGATTTACTTAAAATGTGTTTTTGTCCTGCGGGATAAACATTTGTGTAAAAGAGATAAATTAAAACTACAAATAATACGCAATTGTACGATAAAACCTGTGACAGATCTCTCTTGATCCCTAAACATGTCTTCTGTTTCCGTAATATTTATAGAGTGACCTTGGGCAGCTTGGGCTGCAATATTTTGTAGTACAGCTTCCCTTTCCCCACCACCATTGCTTGAGCTACTATTATCTGCGATTATAATTGCGATTCAGATGTAACGAATGGTAAGAGGCAATCTCAAAGCATTTATAAGGAATTATTCTGTTCGTTGTAATAACAATGCCCTCACCCTTCTTAGAAGCAAGATTTTCATTGTCTAATACGCCTAACTGTCCCCTCAAAAATCTCCTTGATTCCTCGTCACCAGGGTCAGGGAGGTCTAGTGGCAGTTGTATAATTTTTTCTAGATATATCTCTGCCAGTTCTTGATTAGTTTCCAGAGATTTATTAGCAAATACATCTTTATATTTCTTTATTATTGCTCTTTTTATTAATTTTTTGTCCATTCCTATCACCACGCTGATTTTGCACTCTGCTAATACAAGATTAACAGCTGATAAAACCTGTCAAAAATATTAAATTTTCTTAAAAAGGAAATATAATACAAGATATATTATAAACTGAACAACAACAAATTTTATTAGATCTAAATACAAGATTGAGAAGTAAACAAATTACGCTTGACATACCTGCAAGATCACAGATTCCTGGCATCTATCCAAATCATCGACAAAAACGATTATTCGAAGGTCACTCCCTAAGGCAGGGGCTACCATTGGAGCTTCTATGGCCTTTTCATGGCTCCTATGATGGAATAGTAGTGATGTTATGCACGATCCCGTAATTAGACCCCATAGCACTGTCATGGCGGTCAACATCCAGGCAAAGACAATGAATACCCAATGAGCTTTTTTACCAAGTTCATCTTTTAGGAAAGAAATATCTGAGATTACCCTTTCCTGATAACCGAGTTTGTCGGTATGATCTGGAAATGAGATATACTGCATTAGTTGAGTACTAACAGGCTTTAAAACGCCCATTGTTGACTTTGTTAGAGTCCACACAATTATTACTAGGGCTGCTGGCGGCCATGCGTATTTCGCTTTTCCCCATTCCTTTAACCTGTCACTGTCGAACAGCACCCATGCAATCCAAGTAAAGGAACCTACCAAAACCAGCGCGAGGAGAGAGGGAAAGAAAATTTCAATCCACAGAGCATATTTATTCTTTATCCAAGTGTTTCGCCAACAGGTGTTCAGCCATTGAGCCTGGGTCATGATTCCTTCCAATTCTTTGGTAACCTCAACTGCTATACCTGCCAAAGCTTCTGTATCGTTCCTATATTTCCAGGCATTATATTGAACAGTTAAAACTGCGGGGACTTTTTCCTCTGCTGACGTAATTTTTCCCAACTGCGAATGACAATGAGAAGAAAATGCAAACTTTTGAAACATAAAATACTTGAAACTGTTTTAAATTAAGCTCAAAACAATTTTGATTCAAGTTTGAGTAATTAGTGTTTAACTGGTATGAAACTAAAATATTTTAGTAATTAGCGCTAATTCTTACCATGTCACTGCTGTCCATGGCAGCGAGTGCTTTAAAAACCTTTAGATTCTTAGGGTTGTCATACTCATTTAGAAATTTCTTCAACTAGTAAACAAACATGTCACTGAATATTTAGTAAAGAGATTATATAGATATATCCTAAACTTCTCATTGAAAACAGAGTAACAATTTACTAAGATAAGAGTTCACCTTTTTTTGAATTTTCTTTCCTCCTGTTTGTCCTAACATGCTTCTAATGTAATCCCACAACATTAGAAAAATGTTTCTATTTATTCGTTTTCCACATTTTATCTGTCTGTAAATGTGTTCACATATACTTTTCCCCTTTCTTGAAAATTCACATGGTTTAATAGCAGGTAATTGTAAATCTGAGCTTGATAATTTTGAGGATGGCAACAATATCATCTGAGCTGCTGTTGTTACTAAAATGCGCTCGGTCTGAATTGTACAGAAAACAAACAAAATTTAGATAATGCCTCTTGCCCTAATAAAAATGTTTGCTAGAAGTTAAAAACCGAATTAGATGATACCTGGAGCATTAGGCTAGATTTTCCCGTACCCCAAGAACCAGTGATACCGACAGCTATGGGAGGCTTTATGTAAGGATTCAAAAATAATGCAGCAAGACCTAGTGCATAGTCCAATCTCCCTGTTTTCCATGCATATGAATAAAATGGATTAAAAGAATTGTCTAATGTCATTAAACTGTTGATCAGTGGTTTCTCAGCGAAAGAACAGAAAATATTTATTTACCGAGGCTGTCTGATATAGCTGGTTTGTCATTTCCTTGTTCTTTGATAATATCAATTTGTCTTAGAACTGCAAAGGAAGTGGGCACGTTATCAATGAATGAAAGTAATGACCTAAATATATAGGTAGGATTTCAAAATTACCTTTCTCTACATTTTCTTGTTTTTTTGTTGGTAAATGTTTCTTCCATTTTAAATCGCGAATGTCCCCAGTTTGATAACCTCTGCTAATCAATTCTTTCGTCATTTCAATGTCTCCGAGAGAAGCAGCCGTTCTCAACAAATTATCGTCTTTAAATCTTTTCTTTTGACCGTCAAGAAATATGTAAAGTGGATCATCTTTGCTTAGACCTTGGTCAGCAGTGCCCAAGCCTGCTGCAGAAGCCCATAATAGGAGCGATTTCTCTTCCTCTGACTCACATCGCCACAGAAGCATTTCGGCCAGTTGTTGTTTGTCTCCAGTTTCTGCTTGAACTGCGTAATGAAGAGCGGTTCTGCCATCGCAGTCGCGCTCTCTGAGAGGGTGAGCACCATGCTTCAACAGAATTACCACTGTATCTACGTCTCCATGTTTTAGTGCCTTATGGAGTGCCGTTTGTGCGAGGATATCTCCTCTGGGTAAATATCCTGTTTTGATTTTACGCTTGGAAAGAAGCTCTTTTAGAACCTCGATATTACCTTGTGAAGCAGCAACATGCAATGGAGTTAGACCGCTGCGGTCGACCAAATCATACATAGACATATCTTTCTTCAAATATGCTTTCAACAATTGCTTATATAGAGTTGTGTCCTTGTATGCTCCAGTAACTGCATCATATAATGGATTTCGGTCGTCGCTATCTTTGATATATATGAGTTCTGAATTTAATTCGAGAAGACCGCTGCAGAGCATTGCATGTCCATTCAAAGCCGCGTCATGGAGGACAGTCCTCCCTCCTCTGTCACGCTTGGCCACCATGTTTTCCAAATTTACTGTAGTTTCTTTACGCATTTTGAATGAAATCATTTCAATTGCATTTGACTCATTATCACACATAGCAGCCAAATGCATAGCTGTTTTCCCGTCTTCATCACAATCACCAACTGGCAGCTTTATTCCTTTCTTGAATAGCTTATCCACGATATCCACGGAACCAAGTAGTAGAGAGTAACGTAGGAGATGTTCCTGGTCCACTTTATTAAAATAAGTTTCTGGCTCTTTTGACTTTGATATAAACCTCGCTGTTGATTCATAATCCATAAGAGGAACAGCTATATCTAAATAACCTTGCATATCTAAATAAGCTTCTGACTCATTTGAATTCAGTAGCAACTTCGCTGTTAGATTAGAATCCATATTGGCAAAAGTTTTTTCCAGAAAAGCTTTTGGCTCTTCCGACTTTAATAACAACTTAGCTGTTGACTTATAGTCCATGTTGACAAGAGTTATTTCTAAGGGTGTGTATCCTCTTTTGTCTTTTAAGTTGAGTGATTCAGTGACATGCGGACATTTGACTAGGACATCTATAACTTCATCAGTTCCTCCTCCTAGTGCGTAGTGCAGGGCTAAAGCGCCGTGATCGACAAGTAGTCTACAAATGCGGGCATTTCCTTCGTCTGAAGCACTGTGAAGAGCTGTCCTCCCTCTCGCATCCGCAGTATTGACAAATTCATATATACTTAGCTCATCACACCTGAGTAGCAAAGCTTCTGCAATCTCTGTCCCCACATCTATATCTTTATCAATCCCTCCTTCGAATGAATAGTGTAGGGCTGTCATACCAGTGATGTCTTGAGCAGTCATTAAAGCACCGTGTTCAACAAGCAGTTCACACATACGTGCGTTTCCGTTCTCTGAAGCATAGTGAAGAGCAGTTCTCCCTTTCCCATCTGTGGCATTGACTAACTCATATATACTTTCCTGGTCACACCTGCGTAGCAAAGCTCCTGCAATATTTGTCCCCACATCTATAACTTTATCAATTCCTCCTTGAAAGGCATAGTGCAGGGCTGTCATACCCTTATTGTCTTGAACTGTCACTGAAGCACCGTGATCAACAAGGAGACCACCGATACGTGTGTTTCCTTTCTTTGAAGCACGATGAAGAGCAGTCCTCCCTTTTGTATCTGTGGTATTGACAAACTCCATTAAACTATGGGCATTACACCTGCGTAGCAAAGCTTCTGCAACCTCTGTCGCGACATCAATATCTTTACCAAGCCCTCCTTCAAATGCGTAGTGCAAAGCTGTCATGCCTCTTTTGTCTTGAACATTCATAAAAGCGCCGCGATCAACAAGTAGCTTACAGATACGAGTGTTTCCTTTCTCTGAAGCACCATGGAGGGCAGTCCTCCCTCTCTCATCTGTAGCATTGACAAATTCATGTATACTTTGCCCATCATACCTGCATAACAAAGCTTGTACAATCTTTGTCCCCACATCTTTAACTTTATCAACCCCTCCTTCAAATGCATAGTGCAGGGCTGTCATACCCATTTTGTCTCGAGCAGTTACTAAAGCGCCATGATCAATAAGTAGTTCACAAGCATCTACATCTCCTTTCTCTGAAGCGCCATGAAGAGCAGTCCTCCCTCTCTCATCCGTGGCATTGACAAAATCATTTATTCTTTGCTCACCACACCTGCTTAACAAGTCTTTTATAATCTCTGTTCCCACACCTACTATTTTATCAATCTCTCTCTCAAATGCATAGTGCAAGGCTGTCATACCATTTTCGTCTTGAGCAGTTACTGAAGCACCACAATCAACTAGCAGTCTACATATACGTGAGTTTCCTTTCTCTGAAGCTCCGTGAAGAGAAGTCTTCCCTCCATGATCTGCGACATTGACAAACTCACGTATAATTTGCTGATTACACATGCGTAGCAAAGCTTCTGCGATTTTTGTCTCCCCAACTTTATCAATATCTCCTCCAAAATGCATAGTGCAGGGGTGTCATACCCTTGTTGTCTTGAACAGTCACTACAGCACCATGTTCAACAAGCAGGCCACAGCTACGTACGTTTCCTTTCTTTGAAGCCCGATGTAGAGCAGTTTTCCCTGTCTCATCTGCGGTATTCACAAACTCAGATATACTTTGATCACACCTGCATAGCAAGGTTTGTGCAATCTCTGTCCCCGCACCTTTAACTTTACCAATCTCTCCTTTAAATGCATAGTGCAGGGCTGTCATACCCTTGCTGTCTTGCGCACTTACCAAAGCCCCGCGATCAACAAGCAGTCCACAGAAATGTGCCTTTCCTTTCTCTGAAGCGATGTGAAGAGCAGTTCTCCCTTCCTCATCTGTTGCATTGAGAAACCCATATATACTTTGCTCATCACAACTACGTAGCAAAGATTGTGCAATCTCTGTCCCCACGCCTACAACTTTATCAATCTCTCCTTCAAATGCGTAGTGGAGGGCCGTCATACCTTTTTCATCTTGAGGAGTTACTACAGCACCGCGATCAACAAGTAGTCCACAGATATGTGCCTTTCCTTTCTCTGAAGCAATGTGAAGAGCTGTCCTCCCTCCGTCATCTGCAGCATTAACAAACTCATAGATACTTTTCTGATCACACCTATGTATCAATACTTGTGCAATCTCTGTCCCTATGTCGCCAATCCTTCCTTCAAGTGCATAGTGTAGAGCTGTCATGCCGTTTTTGTCTTGAGCAGTCACCACAGTACCGCGATCAACAAGCAGTTCACAGATACGTGCGTTTCCTTTCTCTGAAGCTATATGAAGAGCAGTCATTCCTCTTTCATCTGCGGCGTTGACAAACTCATTTATACTTTGCTCATCACAACTACGTAGCAAAGCTTGGGCAACCTCTTTCCCCACACCTTCGTCATGAAATTTCGCAACTGAGTGTAAGACTGTTTTATTTTTGTACTTACCAATTGCATAGCGTCCTCCAAGCTGAGCGCCGCACAGCATTAGTATTTCTATAATCTTCCCAGCGTCTTCAAACCTATCGTCATATTTACATTTTGCTACAATGACTAAAAGCTTGTCTAAGACACCGTAATTACCCGTCTCACTGTAGGACCTCCACATTGCGTTGCTTTTCAGCATTTCGTTAAATGTTTGTGAGTTACCGGCGGCCTTCTCTGCGGCATGAAGTAGAATCTTATGGGCGCAACTACCCTTGCAATCATGCGCCATTGGTTCGTGTATAATGTCGGTTCGGAAATCGGAGAGACACAAGAGAATGGAGGTGGCAATCTTCAAATTACTGTGACTGGTGCTTCGTGTCTGCATTTCACGTATGTTTAGCAGGCTTGTAAGAGCACCAACTTCTACCACATATCCCGCAAAGCTGTCGCACACAAAACTCCAGAAAGCCTCTACAACATCTTCCGTCCTCACAGAATCCGGAACACAATATTCATCACCTTCATAGCCTGTAAACCTCCACGTAGCACGACTCATGAATTGCACAATATCCTCTTCTTTTGTTACAATTTTAACCATGCCTGATAGCACTTCTTTGATTGAATCCTTGCCAGAATACGTAGTATTTCTTGCCTTCTCAAGCGCTTTTCCTCCCTCCACCCCAAGTCTTCTGGCTACATGACCTATCAATTTGTTCATCTTTTCAAATTTGGCGGCGATACTGAATGGTATGTTTCCTCCTCTCACATCCCCGACGTCCATAGTCTCAGTATTTGACCAAGAGTTTAGCAACCAGTAAACAACTTCATAATTCCAATCATCCACGCACAAAAATAATGCCACTTCTTTACCTCGGTCGCTGAGAGTAACATTAGCGTATCCGCCACCTGGAAGCACTTCTAAATATTAGACAATTAACATAAACTCATGCAGAACCCAAAAATGCGTCCGACTATTACTTAAACACTAGACCATTTCTAACGAGAAGACGATGAAGGTTTACTAATAAAAAAGCAAAAGTGTATATTTTAATAGTTTTTTATTACTGAACAAACAAGTTTTGAAGGGATCCAAAAAATTTTATTATTGAACAAATAGGTTTTGAAGGGATCCAAAACTCTTTAAGAGAGAACTACATCAAAAAGATGCATTAAGATATGCCAATTCTATTGGAGTCCAAAGAAAGCAAAAGACCATCACAAAACCAAAAATAAGGAAAGAGTCAACAAAAAGGAAGAAACTAGTAAAAGTTTTCAAGGGCCTCAACAGCCTCAATTTCCAGCTAAGTCGGATTCAATGCAATCTTCTTCAACTCCTCAATATCTTGATTAGCAGTTTTCTTCTTCAGATTAGCTTTGGTTCTCTTGCAAGGTCCCATCGTATCTTTTGGCTTTTTACCCAGCGCTTCCACATCCACTGTAGATCCTTCCTAATGGATGGCTTCCAGCTTTCCAACCATGGTATTTACATTCTCAGCCAAGCTCTTAACCACTTTGTGACTAAAGGTTACCAAAAATATCAAATTTTCATTAATTTTCTGGTTTTTATTCTCAATCTTACTAAGTCTACCTTCAAAGTCTTTCTTCATATCAGTAACTGTTCCCATAGTCTTCTACATCGAATCCACAATTGACTTTCTCTGATTGGTGCAGGAGCATCACCTATGAAGGCATGGACCAAAGTCATGTTGGTTGTCAGGTAGTCTAAAATGAATATAATAAGACCCTATGGGTCATTGATGTAATTAGTGTAATAGGAGGGTGACAAGTTTGTCCTAGTATGGGGTCAAATTGTCACTTAGGGTCTTGTACAACAATTTGGGGCAACAAGGGTCACAAAGGTCTAAATTGTGAGACCAAGCGACCAAAGGTTTATTTGAGTCATTTTTTATGTAATCAAATCATATGTAATCACTTTGGGTCCTAAGGTAGTCCGGAGTCTAAGTTGGTTACAAGTTGCAAAAGTTGTCCATTTGTTGTCATGACAATTTTGCAATTTTGGTTGGTTTTGTACTCCAACGGTTAGCTCATTTGAAAATCAGTTGGAGATGGTTGTGGTCATTGGGGAAGAACCTATAAAGGTCCCAAAGACTAAAGGATGTAGGGTTGTTGATATTGGAAGGAAATTGAAGCATCAAATCTGTTGGAAAACTTAGAAACCCGCCTAATTTCTGTTGATTTCATACTGAATGTGGACTGGCAAGAATGCTCATCACATAGATCCTAAAACTAGATTGTTTTACTTTTATTTTCCATTTGGTGTGAAGTGTTGAAATGATCGCTGCTCCATTCTATAAGCAAATCTCTACCGGGTATCCTAAAACCCTTAAACCCCTAGGGTTTGACTGTAATAATGGGTTTTGGCCTATCAATCCTTAATTGAATACTTCAACATTGTAGGAGATGATAGGCCACTATATTATATGTCATTTTCAAAATTCATTGAGAGGAACCAATAGGGTGAAGAGGATGAAGAATTAATTCTAGGTCTAGCATCTCTATGTGATAGGCTAGTTTGATGGGTGTAGTACGTGTGAATTGAATTGCAGAGAATATGGAAGGGGTTTGAATGTGGTAGAAGAGTGTTTTGGAGGATGATACAACATTTCATGGTCAGCGGTGGTCATCAATTAGGAGAACCAAAGAAGTTTGTAGAGAGTGTTCAATCAAGTAGGCCTAATAGCCCTATTAGGTCTGTGGGTGCAGTATAGGTTGGCATATCTACACATTGGCTTGGAACCTAAAAGAAAGATTTTGTTGAGAACTCCCAAAAGGGTGTCTGAAAATATAATTTGTTTTCCTAGATCTTAAGGGTGTCAAAAGTTATCACCCAATTCCTTCAAATGGAGGTCCAATTGCAATCAGGTCTGTTTGTGGGCAAGTGAGTCAAAACTGAATGTACAAAGAGTCTAGACCATGAAATCCTATTTCATTTGTGTTAAGATGTTGTAAGAACACCCCTCCAAGGGTTGTTGTGTTGAGTTGGTCAAGTGGGTCATTCAAACCCCTAAAGTCTAGTAGTAGCCCACTCATGTATGCAAGGGTGTGTGTAGATACTCAAGCTTACTAGTTGTTTTGTCATTTGAGAGGTGACATATTGGATTCTTTGAGTCTCCCAAGGTATGGTTAACTGTCATTGAACCATTTTTTGACTTGGTGTTGTGTAGAACCCTTTGGTGGTGAGGTTTCAGTTGAGTTTATGAACCTTAGAGGTTGATTAGTACAAGGTTGTCTTTTGAGTCTTGATACCTCCTCATCATATTGATATCAGAGTACGATTTTCAAGATCACTTGGGTAGTGTGGTCTTAGTGTATGTCAGAGGAAGAGGTTGAAGTAGAGGCTGGCAAAATGCCTTGTAAGAGTATGTCACAAGATGTGGTGAAGAAGTTGATTGAAGAGATGCTTGAGTCCAAGCTTGAAGAATTCAAAAAGACTAAGGGTAAGGATAAGGGAGATGGAAGTGACACTGATGAAGAAGGGGATAAAGAAGATGGGGAAGCCCCTAAGTAGGTAGAGAAGACACCTACAAATCAAAGGGCATTTGTAGATGCCTTGAAGTTAGTCAATAGGGACACCATAGATGGGTTGCCTATATACAGTGGAGGCATGGAAGCAGAAGAGGTGATAGACTGGATTGAGGCATTGACCAATCATTTTGAGTACAAATAAATCCCTGAAGACAAGAGAGTCAAGTTGGCAAAGGGAAGGTTGAATGGGTCTGCTCTTACATGGTGGAACTATGTAGAGTTAAGGAGGGGAAGAATAAGATAAGCTCCTAGAAAAGGATGAAGGCTAAAGTCAAGGCACAATTTATGCCTATTGACTATGAAGTCCAGATGTATAAAAATTTGCAGAACCTCAAACAAAGAGACCTTGATGTGAATGCATATATGGAGGAGTTTCATAAACTCAATCTCTGATCAAAGAGACAAGAAGAGGAATTAGAGAAAGTGGCCAAGTACTTGAATGGCTTAAGAATGAACATCCTAGATGAGATCAGTATCTTCACACTAGAGACAGTGAACAAGTGTTTTCAATTGGCCCTAAGGGTAGAGGAGAAGCTAAAGAGAAGAAATGAGAAAGGTAATAGGGGTAAAGGAGGGAGAATTTTTAGAGGCAAAGGTAGTTTTGGGGGAAGAAGTCCTAACCAAAGGTCTAGTGGTGAGTCTAGCCAAGTAGAGCAAGTTGGGGACTCAAGTAGTAGAGGAGGCTACCATAGGAGAATACCTAATGGAAGAGGTGGGACAAATGGATCAAGGAGAGGATCCAAGTTCTCCAATGTGAGATGCTACAACTGCAATCAGATGGGACACCCGACTTGCAGGTGTCCAGAGAAGGCCTCAACTTCTCATGGTGGTGAGAGGAGATCAATTTGACTCAAGAAGATGCAAGGAGTGTGACATCTCCTGAAGTGCATTTGACATCAAAGATGACAGAGAACCTGATGATCAAGAATACACTACTCAAGGAACCAGTGAAGACTGAGCCACCCCAAAGAAGGGCTTTGTTTAGAGTCAACTGCAAGATCCAAGGTAAGGTTTGTAAAGTTGTAATAGACTCAAGTTTTACTGATAACATTATATATTTGGAAGTTGTAAATAAGTTGGACTTGGAGAGGATACCCCATAGTTGTCCATATAGGCTCAGTTGGTTGAACAAGGGGCAACACATACTCATCAATGAACAAGCATGGGTAGAATTCAATATTAGGGGGTATAAGGATAAAATCTTGTGTGACATCCTTCCAATGGATGCTTGCCATCTTTTACTTGGTAGACCATGGTAGTTTGACAAAAAGGCTCATCATGATGGGGAAAAGAATGATTACTCATTCCAAAAGGATGGTAAGACTTATAGGATACAATCATTGCTAGAAGGGGACCCACATCATGTAGGATCTAGTGTGATGATGGTGGGAGAAAAATAATTCCTACATACACTGAAGGAGGAAGGTGGAGTAGCTTTTGTTTTGATTGTGAAGCCCAAGGAGGAAAGGAAGAAGGGTGTGAGTGAGGTAGGACCCAAGGAGGTCAGGGAACTACTTGAGAGGTACAAAGGAGTGGTTACAGAAGACGTACCTGATTCCCTACCACCTATTAGAGATATTAGCCATTAGATTGACCTCATACCAGGGGCAGTACTCCCTAACAAGGCAATGTATAAAATGACTCCACAAAAGAATGAAGAGATAGCAAGACAAGTTCAAGATCTCCTAGATAAAGGGTTGGTGAAAAATATTATTAGCCCATGTGTAGTACCTACTATTTTAGCCCCAAAGAAGGATGAGAAATGGAGGCTTTGTACTGATTCTAGGACCATCAATAGGATAACCATCAAATATAGGTTTCCTATTCCTAGGACAGATGATCTAATGGATTGTTTGGGGGGTGCTACCTATTTCTCCAAGATTGACCTAAAGAGTGGGTACCATCAAATAAGGATAAGAGAGGGGGATGAGTGGAAGAATGCATTTAAAACCAATGAAGGGTTGTATGAGTGGCTTGTGATGCCTTTTGGTCTTTTAAATGCCCATAACACCTTTATGAGACTAATTAATGAAGTGTTGCAGGAGTTCATAGGGAACTTTGGGGTAGTCTACCTTGATGATATATTGGTGTTCAACAAGAGAAAGGAAGAGCACTTTAAGCATTTGGAGATAGTCTTGAAGCGGTTGCAGGAGAATAAGTTGATGATAAATTTGGAAAAGTGTGACTTCATGAAGCAGGAATTGGTGTACCTAGGCTTTGTCATCTCTAAGGGTGACTTGAAGATGGATCCTTCTAAGGTAGAGGCTATTTTGAACTAGCCTACACCTGAGACAGTACGAGAGGTGAGAATTTTCCATGGTTTGGCAACATTTTATAGAAAATTCATTAGGAATTATAGTGATATTTGTGCACCTATGTTAGAAACCATCAAGGGTGGTGGTAAGGTGAAGTTTGTGTGGACCAAAGAAGTAGATCAGAGTTTTGAGTGCTTGAAACAGAAAGTTTCCAAGTACCCAGTCCTATTATTGCCTGATTTTAGTAAGGTCTTCACCATTGAATGTGATGCAAGTGGGTTGGCTATAGGAGTAGTATTGAGCCAAGAGGGGAGACTAGTGGTCTTTTTCAGTGAAAACTGAATGAAGCAAATAGAAAGTATTCCTTATATGATTTAGAGTTTTATTCCATGGTACAAGCTCTAAAAAAGTGGAGGCGTTACTTTCTTCCTAAGGAATTTATTGTATATACTGACAATCATGCTCTTAGTTTTTTTAATGGACAGGAGAAGCTCAGTCATAGGCATATGAAATGGGTTGAAAGTCTTCAAGCATACACCTTCATCATCAAGCATTAGAAAGGGATAGCTAGTAAGGTTGGAGATGCTCTAAGTAGGAGGGTATTAACAGTGCAAGAAGTGCAGTTGCAAAACTATGGGTGTTGAGGCACTCAAAGGATTGTATGAAGAGGACCAAGATCTGAAGGAAATCTATGAGGTATGCAGTGAGTTTGCAAATTCTTTTCATGGAGATTTTTGTGACTACACCTTGCAAGATGGTCTTTTGTTCAAGGGGTGTCAACTATGTATCCCTAAGTGTTCAATGAGGGATAATGTAGTGAAGGAGAAACATAATGTGTCAACAAAGATCTTTTAAGAAGTGTTGTTGAGACTCGAGGAAGGATACTGACCTATACCTCTAACATTTCATTTTTCTTTTCTGATTTGAAGAAGATGCGAGAAGAGACAAAATGGGAACTAGAAAGGATATGTATTACTTACATACCTTTACAAGATTCAACCTTAACATTTAGCAAGTTAGTTGATGTTCTGCAACATCAGTTAGATGTTTATGATGGTGATTAGGTTAAGCACCTGAGATCTTTGAAAGAACTCAAGAACCAATTGAGACCCAAAGTGGACATCTTACAATGGGCATACAAAGATGCAGAAACCATTTTGCAACACCTGAAATGAGCATAGTAGATGTTATGGAAGCATTTGCTGCACAAGTTATGACAAACATTGAGATCACTGAGACATTAGTGGAAACATGGAATAATGATTTTACTCAGATGAAGATTTCTTTTAGTGATATTTTCTTGAAAATTGCAGTGAACACTCCTTGAAAAGACTCTTATATGTAGTTTTTGATGCAAATTTTGATCTAATATATATTTATTTTACTTTCCAATTTGGCATTGTTGTCAAAGGGGGAGTAGAAATATGTATGTGTTGTAAAAAAATTATATATTTTTGTATTTGGGTAGTAGAACTTTATTATTAAGGGGGAGTAGATATAGAAATATGTTTGTACAATTTTTGTATGCACACTTAGTTGTAAAGTTGTAAAATTTTCTAAGTGTTGCCATCAATGCCAAAGGGGGAGATTGTTGGCTTGATGATGATTGTAATGAATGACTTTATGTGTTGTCATTGATGACACATGCATACACACATGTATGTTCACATTGTCTTAGTCATCTTAGTTAAGACAAATCGATATTACTCCTAAGTCTTTGTATTACAAAACCGGTATTATTATTATTATGCATAAATAAGTCCAATCGGTTTTGAGGGTATCTAACCGGTATATGTAGACAACCAGTATATATAGGAATGGCATGATACTGGCTTCGATATTCAAGGAAGATCAACAAGGAAGCAAATGGAGGACAATCAGTTTATGTGTTTGATGAGGTTAACTCATAATCGGTATCGGTGTTCCAACCAGTATTCACTAATTGTGTGATGAGTTATCACTAGTCGTGATGAGTTATCCCTAACCGACAGATTTGGTGACAATCTATGATGTGTTATGTGAGATTGTCTAGATACACTGCACCTAATAAATTGTCATAGAGTTCCTGAGCCAACATGAAATCTAAATGTCTATATAATGACATTGTGTTGAACTATTTTTGTATGATGATTCAAGATATAGTTGATGTTATAATTTCCAGTTGTTGCGAATTGCAGAAGGAAGTCAGTGATGTAGTATTGAGTGAGATGAAGAGTATCTATACTAGCAAGATGTGCTATTATTAGATCATCCCTGTGTGTTGTTTTCTAACCACTACAATAGTCAAATCCCCTAGCAGGGTAAGCTCTAACAAGCTTTTTGTACAGATCCTCTAACCAGGTGATCCACTAGTTTGGGTTTTGAAATCCTCTATTGAGGTTACTCCTAACAGGGTACAACTCCTAATAGGGCATTGGGATCTTTAATAGGATTCGCTCCTACAATAGCACTTAGTAGACCTTAACCGGTTAGTTACCTATTACTGCAGATAGTTAACTTGTGAGTCCCATCTCACCGTGGCTTTTCCTAGTTGGGTTTTCCACATATAAAAAACTTGTGTTATGGTGAATGTTTTACTTATTGTGGATGCTTTAATATCACTTTGGATTGCATGCATAGCATCTAGTAAGCTAATTAACTATCTTTATTGATCAGTGTGTAAAGTGGTATTTCTTTTACAGTCACTGATTCACCCCCACCCCCCCCTCTCAATGCTTTATAAGTCTATCAGATTATCCCTTTATCTTGTTGTAAAATTTGTAGACCAAGTATGATAGCTCTCCAAGCATTGGCATCTCAAACTCTGACTGCATCTGATCAACACACTCTTTACACAAGGTATCCTTGTTGCCTCCAAAGATGATGGCATCCACATATACAACCTCAATGATCATGTGGTTTCCAACTACTTTAATGTATAGATTACTATCTGCACTCCCTTTTCTAAAACCCTTCTCCTTTAGATACTTATCTAAGCTAGACTGCCATGCTCTTGGAGCTTGCTTCAAACCATACAGTGCTTTCTTCAACCGGCACACAAAAGTTTCATCATCATGCAACAAAAAACCTTTTGGTTGTTCCATGTATTCTTCCTCTTCTAAATTTCCATTCAAGAAAGAATATTTTACATCCATTTGATAGACCTTGTATCCCTTGTAGGCTGAAAATACTAGAAACATTCTAATGGCTTCAATTCTACCAATGGGTGCAAATATTTCTTCAAAATCTAACCCCTCTACTTGAGAGTATCCTTTGCACACTAACCTTGCTTTATGCTGGTGAATTTTTCCTTCTTCATTCATCTTGTTCTGATAGACCCATTTTGTGCCAATAGCATTCTTATTTGTCAATCTAGGAACTAACTCCCAAGTTTTGTTCTTTTCAATTTGCTACAGCTCTTCTTCCATTACAGTCATCAATTTTTCACTTTTTCTAGCCTCATTGAATGTTTTGGGTTCCATTTCAGTCATGAGGTAGAAATTGACCTTTTCATTGTTCCGAGCAAGTCTTCTTCTTGTCTGCACACCACCATTCTATTGGAAATATTGGAGGAATTTATTATGTGTTGCATTAAAGTTTTGTCATTGATAGAAACACCAGCTATTTTGGTTCCTTTACCGACACCCTTCTGGTTCTGGTAGGTTGTTTGGTTTCTGGTTGGATTAGAACTGGTATGAACCAATATGCTCCAGTATGTTTGGATTATGGAATTGGCTTCCTCATGCTACTTATATTCATGTTCATTCAGTTGGTCTTGTTCTAGTGATCGGATTCTATCCTGTATACTAGAAAGCTTTGTTTGTGGTTCCAGCGAGGGTTTCACCGATAGAGCTTTGTTGTAGATCCTTTATGAATTGCATAAGTGGTGTTGGTGTGGCTCCTAGTATGAATTCAGGATGGTGATGGTGATCATGTTTGAGACTTGGTTGATTGAGATCATTTCTTTAGCATGTATGGACCTAAATTGGGTCCCAACTTATCTAGGTTATGGACTGGCATAATATAACGTGTGGATTGGACTTCTCAATGTGCTTTCAGGATGTTTTATGGGTTGAATATTATTTCTTTGGTCTAAGGCCGACATATTTTGTATTTATGTAATTGTTTTATTGTCTCATGGCTGACCTTATTGTTTGTGGTCAAGGGTTTGTATATATATGATGTAAGATTTCATTGCAGAATGTAGGAATGAGAATTTATGGGTGAATAATGTAATGATCATTTAGGAAAAGGATTTGGTCAATCATATGTGATAGAATTGGGTTGGTGAGATAGTTTTAAGACCTCGGGTATTGAGCTTAACTGGAACTGTACTCAGGCATAGGAGATCTTCCAGATTGTAGTCTAGATTTCTTATGTAGTCAATGAGGCTCCTTTTGTGATGAGCAATGTGCTCTAGGCTATTGGCCTTCTTGCATGTGCAGGCCCCTCAATTTTATTTCACATACTTACTGCAAAAGTATTATCTGAGTGTGGGTAGGCTTCCCATCGCGGTTTTTCCCTTTACTGGGTTTTCCACGTACAAATATGAGTGTCATGTGCTATGAATGGATGGTGACTATTATGTGATTTATAATCATTCTTAATTTCTATATCTGTTATTCTAGTATTTGGTTTATTTATTTTGGTATTGTTCTTCTAGGTTTAGGTATTAAAGTTTAATTTCTTAAGGTTCTGGTAATCTAGTGACAACTGATTCACCCCTCCTGCCTCTCAGTTGTCTTTCGGTTATTTGAACTATCTAACACATTCTTATTGCCTATAATTTTCTCTTCCGAATGATTTTTGTACACATACTAATTAGGGGACTTGTTTTATGCTTCTTCTGGTTCATTGTCAAATTGCATTTCATCTTTATTACCAGAATCATCATGTCGGTTGACTTGAGCATATCTCTCTTTATACAAATCTTCATCTACTCTTACACGCACACTCTCAATGACTCTTCTTAGTCTTTTGTTGTAGCACTTGTAGGCCTTGATGTGAGTTGAATAATGCAAGAAGATACCTTCATCACTCCTAGAATCAAAGCTACCTAAGTCATCATGATCTCTTTTGATGAAGCATTTACTCCTAAACACTTTAAAATACTTTACTGATGGATTTTGGTCATACCACAATCTATAAGGTGTCATCTTGCTATTTGTTCTCAATTGAACCCAGTTCAAGGTATATACAACAATATGAATTGCTTCCTTCCAATATATATCATGTATGTTTGCCTCATTTAGCATGGTTCTTGCCATTTCCTTGACTGTCCTATTTTTCCTTTCTACAACACCATTTTTTTGTGGTGTCCTTGGGGTTGAATACTGTCTTCTAATTCCATGTCCCTGACAGTAATCTTCAAACTCATTAGATGTGAAATCTCAACCTCGGTCTCATCTTAGATATTTTAACTTGCATGCACTTTCCCTCTCAACCATTTTCCTAAAGATCTTGAATCTTTCATATGCTTGAGATTTATCATGTAGGAAAGTAACCCATGTCATTCTTGAAAAGTCATCAATGAAGAGCATGAAGTATCTTTCACCAGCTAGTGCTCTTATTCTAGTTGGTGCACATAAATCAGTGTGTACAAGTTCAAGTGGCCTTGAATAATTATGCTCTTTGGTCTTGAAGGTCACCTTAGTTTGTTTTCCTCTTACACATTCATCACAAAATGTTCTTGCCAGTTTCATGATCTCTGGTATGTTTCTCACATAGCCTTTCTTTCTTACTTTGACCAAATTGTAAAAGTTCATATGTCCTAATCTTCTATGCCACAACCATCTCTCATCCACTTGTCCCATCATGCATTGGGACTCATAGCATTCCTTCAGATTGTACACATTTCCATCTGCTATTTTTCCTTCTACTACAATCTACCGGATACTCTTCTTTCTTATCTAGCAATTGATAGATTCAAAAGTGAATTTGTATCCTTTATCACATATTTGACTCACACTTAGTAAGTTATGCTTTAACCCTTCCACATAATATACATCACGTGCCTTCAATTTTCCATCTATGTTCAGATTACCTTTGCCTTTTATCTTGATGGAGGAGTTGTCTGCAAATCTTACTAAGCCTCCATTCCAATCTTCAAGCTTAATAAATTTATTTTTGTCACTAGTCATGTGATTGGAACATCCATTGTCTACAACCCAAAAAGTCCTTCCTGCATGTAGAGAAGTCTGCACAATCATAATTGATTCTACCTTGTTCTTGTCCTTCTCAACCCAAACCGGGTTGGCATATTTCTTTTTATCTACTGCAATTTTATGCTCTAGTTTTGTTACTGGTTTCTGATTAGGTGCTAACTTATTTTTCTTGGTTGTTCTGAGTTTGCAATGTGCCCAAACCTTTGACATTTATAACACTTCACATTGAAATTAAATGATGAGTTTGAGAACTTATTGTAGTATACCGATAGACTTTGCCTACATTCAAAACTCCTATGACCTAAATCATTGCACTAATAACATACAACATTAATCTTTTGGAGTGCAGAAAAATAATTTCTACTTTCAAAATTGATAGGGGGCTTGTTCATCAGTCTACAATCAATAATTCTATGTCCAAACTTATTACACTGGTAGCAATAACCATGGAATTTGGGTACATACCAGTCTTTTTGATTTGGACTGGCAAAGCTTTGTCTCACTGGATGTCCTCCTCTCAAGTTGTTGATTCTAGTGAATCCTTCATTATCCACCTTGGGCTTTCCTTTATAATTTTCATTCTGGTACAATGTGTGAGCCTTCCAGTTTTGAGGATACCAGTTCACAAGCTGATTTCTTGTAGCCTCAACATAGGTCTTCTTACCGGTATCTTTGTTGATAGTAAAGGTTTGTTTTTCTTTGCATTTGCTTGAAGAGGTAAATTGCATCTCTTTACCTGATGTGTCTTGGCTATTAGAACTTTGTCCTTCTTCAAATCCTAAACCACCAATATCTTTTGAATGCTTCTGATTGCTCAACATATTATGGAAGGCTTCAATGTTGCCCTCATATTTGCTTCTCATCTTTGATTCATCCTTTCTCTTTACAAGCTCCTTTCGGAGTCTTACTATTTCTTCTTTGATATTTTGATGCTTCATCTCCTTCTTCATCAAGCCAGAGGATGTAACTTCACATATCCTCTTAGCCTCTTCCAATTGGATTTTCAAATTTGAAATTATTTGATTAGACTCATATAGGGATTACTTCAAAAGAACTTGTTCTTTTGTAGCAGCATGTTTGTCCTTATTGAGTTCTCTTCTTGTCTTACTTAGCTCCTCAAGATAACTTATGAGCTCAACTTCTAGGTCCACTTCAGCTTCAATGTCTTCATCTTCTTCATCTTCATTAACCGATTCACCTAGTACCATAAAGAGATTTATTTCTCTTTCATCCTCAAAACAACCTTCTTCTAATGCACTTTCTTCATTTGTAGCATCATCTTTAAAGGTATATAGATTGTTCAGCTTCTGGTAGCTTCTCCTTTTTTTCTTGTAGACCTTCTTCTCTTTATCTTTACCAAAAGATTTCCTAGAGTTCCTTTTCTCATCTCCACCGATTTCACCATAGGGACATTTAGAGTAAAAGTGTCCTATTTGACCATAGTTAAAACATTTGAAAGGCAGTTTTCCTTTATACTTACTGGATCCTCTTTTGAGATTTCTTACAAAGTTTCTCACCTCTGCATTTGAGTCTTCACTAGATTATTTATGAGTGATTTATTCCTTACCCTTTTTGGTGGAGTTGAAAGCATCTTCTTTCTTGGAAGTTCCTTCATCGGTTGTCCGGCTAAGCAATAAGTAGACTAGGATACTGAGATCAACCGGCTAAGCAATAAGTAAATAGGATAAATAGTGAGTAGACCGATAAGCAGTAAGTAGATCGACAAGCAATGAGTAGACTGACAAGTAGTAAGTAGATCGGGTATCACTGAGTAGATTGGTATAGAAGAGGTCCACCGGCTAAGCAAAGAGCAGACCAGTATACAGGAGGAAACCAGCTAGATAGATTTTGATTGGTACAGTGGAAGAGTCTTTAACTGACAGATTGGTAACCTTCAGTTAAATTGGGAGTCTTCTCCAGTCAACCAATGGACTTATCAGTATGTTAGACTATCTTGACAGAGATTCTTGCAATGATTTTAGAGAGGTGATTTAAGGCATGATAAGGCAATTTTGAAAGGGATGTTTTAGAGGGAAAGTTGGCGACAGACTAAAGGGTCAATAAATTCACATATCTCATTCTTGAGATGGTTGTTGTTGAGGTGAGTTGAGATAATGTGAAAGTGCACATAGGGGGAGTTTAAGAGATTGCAGAACTGAGTGACAGAGGACCGATAGACTGGAGTTCCACAGAGTGGTGACACAAGTGATAAAGGACCGACAGTATGGAATCCAAGGATCAACAAATTGACAGAGGACATAGTTGAAGGTGTATTCAGGAAATCAGTGTTGTGCAAAATAGACACAACCAATGCAGACATAGTGTGATTCTTTAGTGTGATCTCATCAAGCTAATGAGTATCCACTCTAGAAGATCATCATTTTGTTGCTCTCTAACCATTACAACTATAATCCCTTAATAGGGTGGACTTTAATAGGTCCCATTATAAAAATACCTTAACCGGGTGTCATCTTAATTGATGATCTTAAGACCTTTGGACAAGGCTACCTCTAACAAGGTAAAGGCACTAACATGCCTTAGACAAAATCCCTTAACCGGGTGACACCTAACAGCATCTTTGTAATCTCCTAATAGGGATGGCTCTTCACCGGGTGTACTCCAAAAGAGTACAAATTTTGTGAGTTACTACTCACACCGTGGTTTTCTCCCATTTGGGTTTCCATGAGATAAATCTTGGTGTCACTGTGTTTCCTTTCATGCATCGTTATTCTTCTACAATAGTTATTTATATAAATGAATGTTAAGATAGTGATAACTTAAGTTAAAAGTTTTGATTGTTCAAAACCAGTACAGTGTTGATTCACCCCTCCCCTCTCAGCACTGGTTGGGACTAACAATTGGTATCAGAGCCATATTCCTCTAGAGCGAGGCTTGATAGCTTGAGGATAAAGATCATTGAAGAATAATAGTATCAAAAGCAGATTGATGAAGCAAACAAAATTATTGCTCAGCTGAAAGAGAGATTGAGAAAATATCTTGCAAAAAGAAAGGAATTATCTCAATAACTAAATGAGAGTCAGGACATCATAGATCAACTCTCTGAATAGAGTGGATCTGAAGAAGCTGAAGAAGAAGTCTTAGAACTCATGGAAGAGAACAAGAAGCTAACCGAAGAAGTCACACATCTCAAAAAAGAGCATGAAGGTCAGGCCCTAAGAATGACTGAGATATTAGAAACCAGCAGAAATGTTGATGAAAGAAAAAGGGAAGCACAAGAAGAATTGTCATAGGATGAAAGAGTCAAGAGGCTTGTTGAAGATGCTCTGAGAGAAAATGATGCTATCATGATTAAGAAAGATGAAGAAATCCGATTTCACTTAGGAGAATGAATATATACATAAGCATCTGCATGACAACATAGAAGAAAAAGAGAAGATGATGAAAGAGATTGAACAACTCAAGAGTGAGTTGAAAATTGAAAATGAGAGAAATGAGAAGTTGAGAAAATTCAATGAAAGTTCTAAGAAGGTAGACAAATAGTTGAAGGCTCAGAGAAGAGCAAAGGATACAACCGGTCTTGGTTACCCAGGTTCAAGTCCTATGGAAACTGGAGAATCATCTAAATATAAAAGGATGATGGATTATAATAGGAACCACTCAGAACTGAAAGGTATGAAGTTCTCTAAATCCTCCTGTAATCATTATGGTAAATTAGGTCATAAGACTAAAAACTGTAGAAATAAACCGGTTAGTCAAAAGAAGAATTTCACATTTGATGGTTACTGCTATAATTGTCATAAGTATGGCCACATTCCTTTTGAATGTAGATCTGAATCGAGCATTATTCCAAATAGAAGAAGTTTCAATGGACATTGATTCACATGCAATAATTTTAGACACAAATATGAAGAATGCAAGCTCAAGACAATTGTATCAAGACAACCATTCAAACTGGTTACTCCTAATAAAAGGAATAATCAGTTCAAAGCCACCTATTTCACCTGTGGTAATTTTGGTCATGTTACATAAAATTGTAGACTAAGAATGGTCTAGAGAAACAATTCAGGACCATGGAGGATAGCTGGTATGGCATGCTTCAACTACCATAAGATCGGTCACTTAGCCAGAGAATGCAGGAGCCAATCCTTCAACCGGTCTGAAGACAAGAACCAGTTTAGCAAGAAGAAAGAGAAAAATGGCATGAAAGGAAAGAAGAAAACTGAAGAAGTAAGAAATGAAATAAAAAAACATGGATCAAGAAGGAAGAAGGAAAAGAAGGAGAAGGTCAGTCTGAAACCAAGTCATCATCCATCGGTGATGACAGTTCCTCTTCTAACTAGGCATACCGATGCCCAAGGGGAGCACATATGATAAGATTACTTTTGAATCCACTTAATAAGTATAAGGATATGTCTATCTACATAGTTGTGATGCATAAAAGTTGGTCTTAAAGTTCTTAATTAAAGAATGTCTTGTAAGTTAGTTATTTGTGTATCCGTATTAGTAACAAATAATTGGTAAAGTCAAATCAGTGTACTTTAAGTTGTAAGTTTCAAAACTAACAATTGTGTTATAACGCTGATAAATCTCTACAGATAAATAAGGAAATGTCTACACATTTTCATTTATCCCACCTTTTCTTGTGAATCTCTCAATCTCCTATGTGATCAAAGGCAATTTGAAACTTGCTAAGATTTGTTTCTATGAAAAAATTCAAGCAGAGTAATAGTGGTGTTTGGTATTCCCTCGGAAAAAGTATTCAACTTTGTTTGAGAAAATCTTGTTTGAAGGTCATCATGGAAGCGTCGTTATCGACTCCTGTGTTGGTTGAAGCCATCCAAGAACCCCAACCCAAGTTCAAGTTGCACCCAATGAAAGCCAGTGAAATTGACATGACTAGTGCTTTATCATCTGTGCCCTACGGTGTATTGTTGGTAAAAGATATTCACTCCTACATTCATTGCAAGCTTAATGAACTTCTAGACAAGTTCATTCGAAATGAGTTTAAAGGGTTCTGTGACAATGATCAATTGAAAGTAGAATTTCTACCTCTAAAGACCAAGGGTTTGGCTAATGCTATTGATTTTCCTGATTAGTTTCATGACGACTAGGTAAGATATGTGCTGAGTAGGGTTCATGATCAATTTTTGTGGCTGGAAGCTCATGCACCGATCAAGATTATAAAGGAGGTGATTCAAAGAGTGACAAGGTTCAGTGCAATTGGTAAGGCATTAACCCTAAGAATGATTTCATCAACTGAAGTCACCAGGTTAACCAAGTCCCAGTGTGATAGTATAACAATTCCAATCACTCATATTGAGGATGCTGAAGTAAGATTTGCCTTTGTAGTATTAGGTTACAGGGTTTATCAATCAAGTCGGTTGAATAGTGTGCTGAGCAGTGCCATACATGTTGGTTATCAAATTATCAAAGAAGATGCAACCTATGATATATGTGAGATGATTCAAAGTCAATTTATGGTGAACATGGAAAGAATTAAGAAAGACAAGAAGCAATCTTTCAAATATGGCTCACTATTGGTATATATATTTTTCTATGTGCAAAACTTTTTCCCCGATAAGGGTAATGTAGTATGGTCATAGGAGAAACCTATCATGGTTCAGATAGGTGAAATGATTAGGGATCTGGGAAATAAATTTGGTGAAACAATATGGGGATACTTTAAGGAATTCCAAATTAGGATGCACAAGAGCGAAAGAATTCCAACCAGAATAGTACAGAAATACAAAGACAACATTTGTTTCCTTGTAGACACAGATTGTTGTATCATTCAAGAAGTTCAACCAAGAACATTTTGGGTTCCACCTATGGGCTATGAGGTTGTAGCAGATCTTGTTAAAATTCATGTCAATATGCTCTTGTCTAAACCGGTAGAATCGAAGGAAAAGAGATTTGGAATATGTGAGGAGGCAAGCTCCAAAATAAAACAGGAACTTGTACAAGTTTTGTAGGACTCCTAGTGAATTATATGGTATAATCCCATCAGATTTGCAAGATCAAATTGAAGGAATATGGAAAACAACTCTTGCTACTAAAAAGTAACTCAGAATAAAAGCACTCATGGAAGTGCAACATGACTTGGACCTTAAAATCAACCTTCACTAGTAGTTGAAGCATGCATTCAACATTTTAGAGTAAGGAATAGAAGTGGGAGAGTGGCAGTAGGTGAAGTTGGAGAAGTGCATACTGAAGGTGTTGCCTCGTGGAAGAAAATTATGGATCATCAAAAGGAAGCTGAAGAAGAAATTGAAAAGGAAACAAAACAGGATCAAGGTGTAGTTGCCCTTGACAAAAGAAAAGCTAAAGAAAAAGACTCCACTGAAGACTTTGATACTTTCACAGTTGAGGACATCATAGGAAATGTTGTGTCAGACATCCCCAATCTGACAAAGGATATCGAACAACCGGTCCACACTTCACTGGTGAAGGAAGACGATCAAAATAAGCTTCCCGGTCAAGGTGAAGTGACAGTTAAAGACATTCCTTATGAGGATACACCTCACAAAACCTTATTGACACCAAATCCTATTCTCTCTGAAGAAGGAAAAGAGGAAGAGAAGGAAATAGAGGAAGGAAAAGAGGAAGAGAAGAAAGCAGAGGAAGGAAAAGAGGAAGAGAAGAAAGCAGAGGAAGGAAAAGAGGAAGAGAAGAAAGTAGAGGATAATAAAGCAGTGATGAATACTCCTCCGACAAAGAGGAGGTTAGACTTAGACAATGAAAGTGAAAAGAAAAAGGTAAGAATCATCACAACAACTAGCTCAAAAGTTGAGACTATAGAAAAGGAAGAAGGAACAGAGGAGGAAGAAGAAGGTGACTCAGTCATTGATATAAAGAAAATGACTCCCAAGCAATTGATGAAAGTCTCAGAAAAACTGAGAATCCAAGCTGAAAAGGCTAAACTGAGAGGAAATAAAAAGAAGGCAAGAATTCTCACTTTTGCCAAGACAATTCTCTCTAACCTAATCTCGGACATTGCAGTTGATGATACTAAACCCATTGTTGATCAATTGGATACTCTTGTTAAAGCAATCAGTTTAGAAGCAGTCAATCTAGAGAAGGTTGAAGTAAGGCAATATGAAATGAAGCGAGGAGATAACTTAATGAAACAAATAACAATTGGTAAAGTTTCTCTTTCTACTAGAATAGAAGAAGTTAAAACTATACTTCACCAAGTTGGTCAACTACTGGTGAAATCTTCAAGTTTTCCTTCTTTAATCAAAGACTTAGAAGACAAAAGAAATCAAATTCAAAAGGAAATTCAAGATCTGGTAAGCTCTTTTGGTCTTCTTATCAGCTCAACGTCAACCTTTACTGGAAAAGTCAAAATGCTAAATCATGAAATCAGAAGGTTGAAAGATGAAGAAGACAAAAGAAGTCTTAGTTTGTTAGAGCTCCAGTGCTATTTAGCACCAATTGTTGATTTCATGCAACTAAACATTAAAGAAGTAGATCACCTAATAAATGAACTTGACTGTAAGACAGTTGATGATATGGAGGTCTTCATTGCAGTCTTACATGGCTACTTCACCACCATGAAACAGGTTCAATCTTCATGGGAATCTTCCTTGAAAGTGGCTCAAGAAAACTTCAAAGAGATTTTTGCTTTATTTTGACAAGTCCTTTTGGATAGTCTTTGCCATTGATGGCAGAAGGGGGAATTTTGGAATTTGGAATCTAGTACAGTGGCCAGAACTGACACAAATCTAGTACACTAGCCAGAACCAACATAGCTTTGTAGCGGTTTGTAGTATTTGCCACCAATGCCAAAGGGGGGGTTTGTTGGCATTCTGATGTAGTTTTGCATGACCAATAAATAATATGGTTGGTGAATAATATGGTTGTCATTGTTGGCAACATCATCTGTTAAGTATTCAGTCCATCGGTAGTAAGTAGACTACGACACTGAGGTCAACTGGCTAAGCAATAAGTAAATAGGATAAATAGTGAGTAGACCAACAAGCAGTAAGTAGACCGGAAAGCGGTGAGTAGACTGACAAGCAGTAAGTAGACTGGGTAGCAGTGAGTAGATCGGTACAGAAGAGGTCCACCGGCTAAGCAAAGAGCAGACCTGTATACAGGAGGAAACCACTAGATAGATTTTGATCGGTACACTTGAAGAGTCTTTAACCAATAGTCTGGTAATGTTCAGTTAACATTCAGTTAAATCGGGACTCTTCTCCAGTCAACCGACAGACTTATCGACATGTTAGACTGTCTTGACAAATATTCCTGCAATGATTTCAAAGACGTGATTTAAGGCATGATAACGAAATTTTGAAAGGGATGTTTTGGAGGGAAAGTTAGCGACAGACTAAAGGGTCAATAAATTCACATATCTCATTCTTGAGATGGTTGTTGTTGAGGTGAGTTGAGATAATGTGAAAGTGCACATAGGGGGAGTTTAAGAGATTGTAGAGCCGAGTGACAGAGGACCGGTAGAGTGGAGTTCCACAGAGTGGTGACCGAAGTGATAGAGGATTGGTAGTATGGAATCCAAGGATCAGAAAATCGATAGAGGATAGAGTTGAAGGTGTATTCAGGAAATCAGTGTTGTGCAGAATAGACACAACCGATGCTGATATAGTGTGATTCTTCAATGTGATCTAATCAAGCTAATGAGTAACCACTCTAGCAGATCATCATTTTGTTTCTCTCTAACCATTGCAACTAAAATCCCTTAATAGGGTGGACTTTAACAGGTCCCATTGTAAAAAATCCTTAAATGGGTGTCATCTTAATTGATGATCTTAAGACATTTTGACAAGACTACCTCTAACAGGGTAAAGGCACTAATAGGCCTTAAATAAAATCCCTTAACTGGGTGGCACCTAATAGTGTCTTTGTAATCTCCTAATAGGGATGGCTCTTCACCGAGCGTACTCTAGAAGAGTACAAATTTTGTGAGTTACTACTCACATCGTGGTTTTCTCCCATTCAGGTTTCCACGAGATAAATCTTGGTGTCACTGTGTTTCCTTTCATGCATGGTTATTATTTTGCAATAGTTATTTATATAAATGAATGTTACGATAGTGATAACTTACGTTAAAATTTTTAATTGGTTCCATCAAATATGGGAGCTTTGGAGGAGGAGGATTCATTTCTTGCCATTGAGTTCTTAAACCAAAATCTACCCAAGCTGGAGAAATCTTTGACCAACAGGGAACCTGAGGCTCTGATACCAATTGTATAACACAATATGTCACTCAAGTGGTTGGGCGGGGGGGAGGGGGGGGGGGTGGGGGTGAATCAATTATATTTAACAATTTTTGAGTAGTGTGTGCAACCGGTAAGGTAAAGAAAGAACTAATAATCAATCACACACAAAGTAAGCATCACACAACACCGGACCTACGAGGAAAACCCAATGTGGGAAAAAAATTGGTGAGAAATGTTGCTGGAGTCTACTACTCCAATCTAGCCTCAGAATGAAACAACAGTATTACAATATTTAGGGCACCAACCCCTAATCTATTTTGAGCACCAACTCAAGGAGCACCAACCCCTAGCGATTTTTGGGCACCAACCCAAAGGAGAACAAACCCCTACATCAAGCACCCACTCAGTGAAATACAATGCGATAAAGAAATACAATGATCTGCACTTTTTACAAATGAATTTTGTAACACCACTAAGTTCTCACTACTGGTTTATCTCTTCTCTGTCTCATAGCTTCTTTCACTACTGGTTAAGTAATCACTCTCATAGATCCCTTACCGATTATCCTTTACCTTTCTAAATTCCCTTTGATCCTCGCTCTACGGTTATTCACTCTTTGATGCCTTCCTATAGGTTCAAACATTACTAGTTCACTTGACTGTTAATTTTTGTGACAACTTTCTAGTGACTCTATCTCTTATGGTTAAACCCTTCTACTAGTTAAGCCCCTCTTACTAGTTCTAACTTCAAATACTCAATCACTTCAATCTTTTGTGATGAACTCTCAGATTTATTATCTCTCTTCTTTCTCAAACACCCTCTACTCCAGCAACAAGCATCCCCTTCTCATATATTCAATCTACATATTTATATTTGGGCTTTCCCACCAAAATAGAAAATCAAAATTTGAGCCCTAGGGTTTTCTTCACCTCCTCAATCCATATCAAATCTGATTGGATTTCATCTCCAAGATTGATAACCTGTAACAAAATAGGATGTCACTGCCAAATCTTTTCTTCCAATACATGTTTAATATTTTTAGCAAACATCGACCCTACTTTTTTTAATTCACAATAAATGATCTAGCAGTCTCCTCCAGATCTGCAAGTTGATCTAACATCCTGCTTCAATCATGACGACAAGGAATCAGATATATGTCCTTCAATATTCCTTGAGCCGCAACCCTCTGCATATAATCCATGATTTTTGCAGTCAATAATTAATGTTCACCTACTCATCACCAACCTCGCCAAAACATTCTTCACCAACTACGTGTCATCTCTATCAGCATCCACCTCAAATCATTGTGTTGGTTTAGGCTTAGGCACCGACCAAAAGCACACTACCGGTATTCCCTTTAGACTACTAGTACTCTTGCCCTATCAGTCAACCTTTGTATCATCTCTTCATTGTTCTGTCGGTTACTTCAAGCTAACTTGGATTGCTCCTGGTTCTATGTTCACACTCTATGTGATCCGACAATCATTCACCGTGTTAGTTTGTCTTTTACTTGTTCATACATGCTCACTAGTGAACTTGTTTACCAGTTGATACTACACCTTCCTATATACTGGTTGACAATACATACATGTTGATCATGCTATACCGGTTGAAATAACTATTCTTACCTTTAATTGTCTCTTTGTTTTCTTATGTTGGCTTACTGGTGAACATCCATATCGATAACATCTTCTTCTTGCATCTTGCATACACCTTATATATTAGTAGCCATTCTCCATACCGGTTGACATCAATGACAACACAATTCCAACAAAAACTCATGAGGAGTGACCCAGACTAGCAAGACAAAAAGAGAAGAAAGGAAAAAATGTTGCAAAAAGCCTTGGGAAGAGGGATAAGGCACAAGGGTTTTAATTTAAACATGACCAGCAACCTTATGGCAGGGCCAAGTCAAGAAGAAATAGGAAGCTTCGAAGAAACACTTCGATAATCAAGAGAAAATTTTCTCTTTCCATTGTAGGAAGAACCTAGGAAGAAGGGGAAAAAATCTAGCCTCTTTTGATCCAACCCCATCAAAAGGAGGCCAATAGGAGGAGACAACAAAAGCATGGGAGCTTCACTTAGTGAACCTAGGTTATAGAATGTATGTTCATGGCATACTAAAGAATGCCCCTATTTTAATAAAATATTTCCCTAAACTCTTTTTTGTCACCTCGTCCTAAAACATAGCCAGAATTAAAAAGCCCCCTATTTTCACAAAATATTGTGTTTTTTCATAGCCCAAATTTAAAAGCCCCATATTTTCACCGAAAGATAATATATTATACCCTCATTTTTGGGATATTAAACCCCCCAATATGAATGCACATGATTTAATATTGCCTAGCTAGTGAAGCCCCTGTGAATAGAAGAGTCTGAACAATAAGGGGTATCCCAAATGCTTAAGGTTCGTAGAAGAAGAAACTTGTCCCAACTCATAGGTTTGAGGAAGAAAATCATCAACCCCATGAGAAACATTAGAGCCAAATCAATCTCATGAGAATCTTTACAAAGAACATTGTAAATTCCAACAACATGGAAATGGTGCTAGTGAGAATAATATAAAAGAACATCTTCATCTTGAACACCCAATCTAAATGATAACATAATGGAGTAGGAAAACTTGAAATCCTCTTCCACACAAACATAGAATCTAGCAAAGAAAAACCTAGATCTAGACTTAGTGAAATCATCCATAGCAATGAACTAACTGAAAGCTTCAACAATACTATGAAGAATATTGTCATCCTAATGCTCCAAACAAAGCTCTAGGAGCTTAATCCAAATAGGGAGAAAATTGTATTGGGAAGCATCAAACCCAACCACCCATCTTTTCAGATGAAGGAACACCTTGCCAAAGAACCAAGGGCCCTAAAAAAGAATTCTATTACAATTCTCAATGGATTTGAATGAAAAAAATAACCAACCATGAGATAAGGCCCTCACCAACCCGACCAATAGTAGAACATTATTAAAAAATGCAAACACCTTCCAATGAGTGTAAATTGAAAACTAGAAGAATAATTATTCACCTATGAATCGAGGATGGAAATAATAGGGCATTAGGGGGCCAAAGGATCCACCCACTAAGAAATAATAGAATCTAACTATCTATATAAAGTTACCAAAAAATTTAAAAACTAATTTAGAATGTCTGCCTAAAATTCTCCAACTACATTGGCATCACTTATCTTATCTTCAATTGCATGCTCCACATCATATCCAATATTTCTATGCAAGTCAAGAGTACTAAAGTCTTTCTAGAATCTTTCTAGGTTGATAGTGGTCTTTTGAAGTTCTCTAATTTAGATAAGTATTGAAAAACATTGCAATTAATAGATATTGAAAATATTTTATACATGTTTTTGATGTTAATCTGACTAAATTATATGATTATGATATTCAACTTATTATGTTGATTATATACTTGAAAATTCTTACATAATTATTACATATATAGTTTATATCATTTTATTTTATCTATTTTGATGTCATTACATACTCTTAATTAATTTAACTCTAAAATTTAATCTTAATCTTAATTATATATAAATCCACTACACAGTTAAACAATTTCAATAAGAAAATAGAATTCTGATAGTAATGTAGCTTGAAGCACATTCTCTTCATATAACTATTAGAAAGTAGCAATAACCACTAATAAACTGGTCTATGTTATGTAATTGAACTATGATAAGGTGAAGTATATTGAGATACACAAAAATTTCTTACCATGTATGCTTGATGTAACTAATAATCATGTTCTACTATTTTAAGAAATTTCTAACAAAACGATTACTAACTGAGAGCTTACATAGGCTAGATGCAATCTTTGATAAAAAAAGTTAATTGCTAGAATAATAGAACATACCAGAAGATTCAGTTTTAATGAGAAGCATGTACCCCAGACATCCTTTGAAATTATTTCCAATTTCATAATCATAACCTGAGCCAGTTATCCAACCGTCTAGTAGACGCACTCTATCCCATTTGTTCAGTAGATTTTTCCTTTTAATCATGTCTAATGCATCCCTAACTTCCTCAAAAGTGGCCAGCCTCCACCCATTTGGAGTGCTATGATAACTTCTTTCGACCTTCTTGAAAGCCATACCTACTTTCTCGTAGTTTTGTAGTCACCTTGATGGGCTAGATCACAAACCCCCTGAGATCTAAATATTGGAACTGTAGAAAAAAAAAGAAAAAAAACATAAAGAAAATATAAATAAAAAAAGCTCTAGATATTTTCCATAACAAACATCAACTAGATAGTCTTAAACATTTTTGTATGTAGGAAGTCTGAAAATAGTTTAACTGTAATGTAGATATACTAACCTGGAGTATTCTGCAGTATTGATCTTTGTACAACCAGACCTATATTGTTAGTATTCTTCAGTAACCAGACCTATATTGTATGATGTCCATCAGTCCCCCCGGTGCATATTATATACATTCTCTGCACACCCCAACTGCAACAAGAACTCTAGTGACCATAATTATATAAATTTTGAGTTTTCTTTTGAAGTTTGAAAAATCAAATGTTAAATGACGAATATTGTTGAGAAAATATTATATAGAGAAAAGTCTACGAGGAGTGCACTATGATACTTTATTTACAACTAGTATAGGTATCTTACATCTATATCAAATAATAATCATAATGTAAGATTCCTTGTTGCTATCAAAAAAATATCTCCTAATATGTATAAAAAGGACAGCTCTTTGAAATTGAATACTAAAAGGTTTCACATTTTTAGTGGATGATGTATAAATTTGTCAATAATAACCAAGATCTAGATCCCAATGAATAGCACAATATAAGAGAGACAAAAATTGATAAGAAAAAATTATACTCTCATCAAGATGCTAAAAATGATCAATTGGATAAACCATACAATGAAGATGAGTCTTCTTATAAAGGCAAGGTCATATGGAAATGAGAGAATATGATCATGACACATGGCCCAATGAGATACAAGGGTACTTAGGGGTAGGTAGGAGAAATAATAGAATATTCCATTAAATGTGGATCATCCACCAGAGGTGGAATGTGACAACAAGATATCACCACAAAAGGTGGAATTTATTCTACAACCATCTTCTCTAGATGCACACTTCCCTAAGTGTCTCATATGAAAACTACAAAGAATACATTATCCTAAATCAACTTAAGTAAAGTGTAATTATGAGGTGTAATTTACACCAACACCCCCCCTTAAGTGCAACTTAGGGGAATGGAGATTCAAACTAACAATGCAAGATGGGTCCCAGCTACTAGGCCATGTTAGGTACCCATGAAAAAATATAAATGCAAACAATTAAATGCAATCTCTCACAAATGGATAAAGAGAGAAAACCTAGTGGGAAAAAACTCCCCCCTAAAAGAGATGAAAATACAAAAGAACTCTCAAAGAAGAAGGACAAAAACCTTAAGAGAGGAAAAAGTCCCCCATAAAAGAGGAAGGAGAAGTTAGTTGACTCCCCCCGATGAAATATCTTGCACCCCCAAGAGAGCTTGTGACTAATGAAACTTACCCTTAGTGAAGGATTCAGTGAAGATGTTTGGAACTTGCTCTACTATAGCACAATACTACAAATCAATGACAAACACCTAAATCAACTCCTTGACGCAGCGCATGTATATCTTGATGTGTTTGGTCTGATGATGGTGAACTGAGTTCTTCAAGATTTGAATGGCACTCTAGTTGTCACAATGAAGGACTATAGGCCATGGATTGGTAAAGACAAACTTTGCAAGAATATTCTAAAGCCAAATAGCCTCAATAATTTCATTAATAGCCCCTTGATACTTAGCCTCAATTGAAGAAAGAGAAATCACATGCTGCTTCTTACTCTACCAACAAATGGGGCCTAAATGAAGATAAAATTTTTAACTTGAAGTGGACTTATGGTCATCAAGATCACCAATCCAATCTGATTCTATGTAACCAACCAAGATAAGGCCTATGCCAACTCCATAGTGAATCCCATAGTGAAGTGTACACTGTATGTAGTGCAAGATACATTTGGCATCTTTCGAATGAAGATCCTGTGGTTCCTACATAAATTATGAAACCATGCCAATTGTAAAGAAAATATTAGGGCTTGCATGTGTCAAGTAGATGAGAATCCCAACAAACTAATGATACAATGTGGTATCAACAAACAGAGTGGAACACTTAGCCTCAAGATTGACTCCTAAAAGGAAGGGAGTCGGTTTAGGCTTACAATCAGCCATATGGAATCATGCAAGAAAATCAAGAACATACTTGGGTTGTTCAAGAGTAATCTTGGAAGGTGACAAATATATCTCTATCCCAAGAAAGTAGTGCAAAAGGCCCAATTCAGTTAAAGAAAATCCCTTATGCAAAGCAGACTTGATGCTACTAATGATGTATGAGGTGCTCCCTGTAATGATCAAGTCATTAACATAGAACACAAGTATCAAGTGAGAGTCATCCTATCACAAAATATATTTGAATTACAATGAAACCTAGTGAATCTTGTGGAGAGAAGAAAGGAATTCATCTTGGCATAACAAGCCCTAGGGGCCTGCTTGAGTCCATAGATAGACTTCCTCAATCATAAAACCAATGAAGAATCCTGAATGAATCCCTACAGACGCTCCATGTAAATCTCCTCTTCAAGATCCCCATGAAGAAAGACACTCTTCACATCCATCTAATGTACAACCCAGGCATGAGCTATGGTAATAGAAAGTACCAAGTCAATGGAATTCATCTTATCAACGGGCGCAAAGGTCTCAGTATAGTCAACATTAGGAACTTGTGAGAAACCTTTCACAACAAGTTGAGCCTTGTACTTATCCACACTACCATCCACTACAAACTTGGTCTGACAAATCCACTTACATCAAAGCATCTTTTCCCCCTTAAGGAGAGGGACTAACTCCCAAGTGTTGTTCCTCATCAAGGAACTATATGTTTGCATGATTGGCATAATTGATGCAGATGAGGTGATGCAGTTGAATACTGATGACTGAACCGATAGAGGATAGAAGACTATTTGTGAAGAAGAGATTAAGATTTTGTGATTAGATAACTTGATCATTTATCTATGTTGTCATTGATGGAAACTGCTATTAAATGACATTAAATGATGATGTTTCATGATATTTGGTTTGTCATCTATGTGATTTAGTCTACCAAAGACAAGGTTTATCGAAAATATACAAAAGACTATGAAATAGGACTTTAACCGGTAAATGCAAAGATGTCTTGCTTGAAGCGGATGATTGGTGATGATTGGTGATTTGCGGTTTGGAATGTAAGCTTGTATCATGGAAATGAGTATCTGACTGGAACCATATCTTGTGATGACTATTAGAAGGCATGTTTCTAATTTCTGATGAAGTTTTGGTGGGGTTTTAGTAGGGTTTTAGAACCAGTGAAGAAATCATCAAACTAGTAATGATTTTTGGGATGGCGGTGATAGACATCAAGTCTACATGTTGGTGGTAACACAACACAACCTGCGTGAATGATTTGTTTGTTGTTTTGGCATGATTTATGAAATAATTTCTTGGGAAACAATGAAACACTTAGAAGAATGTTTTAAGGCTTTGACTTTGTTAGAGATCGAGACTTTTGTGATGAGTTATGATCAATGAACGATTGATATTGCATTGTAATTTATTGTAATGATCTGGATGTTGAACAAATATGATCTTTGATAATCTATATTATAATTCATGATGTAATTTAGGGTTTTGTGGCCAATCTTGTGGAAAGCATTATTTATGTTGACATAGTGGATGTTCATTGTGTCAGTGGTCTTACAGAAGAGTGTGAAACCGTACCAAAGAAGAGTGAGATATGTCTAAGAGTTGCAGATAGTGGAGCATAACTGGATCTAAATTATCATGGTAAGAAGTGCAAGTAACATCTCACTTTTTCATTGTTGTTTCCTAACAACCCCAGTAGATTCCCTTAATCGGGTAGGTCCTGACAAACCTTAATCTTGTAAATCCCCTAATAGGGTAGCTCTTAAAAAGAGTGGTAAATCCTCTCATGAGGTTTATCTTAACAATTCATTAAGCTCCTAACTAGCCTACACATCCAAATCCCTTAACCGAGTGACTCCTAACAAGGTCTGCTCCTAACAGGGCATATTATAAGTTCCTAACAGGGTGTATTGTAAGCTCCTAACAGGGCGTACTTCAAAAGAGTACAAATTCTTGTGGGTACTAACTCCCACCATGGTTTTTTCCCTATTTGGGTTTCCACATCATAAATATGGTGTTTATGTGTGGAATGATTGTCATGCAATCTTATTGATTATCTTTAGTTTATTCATTATTTCTAAATACACCAGTTATAGCAATTTATCAGAGCTTTATCAATGGTTATGAGTACTATTTAATGAGTTGGCATATATGGTAAATAAAGTTGGATTTGTTGTTAGTTTGATTTTGGTTTAAAGTTTTAAATAGGTGTTAATACTGATTCAGCCCCCCCTCTCAGTATTAACCAGATCCTCATAGAATTAACCCTATACTCTTCCTCCATGGATAAGTCCCACTTGGGACCTCCTAATTCTTCTTGAAAGGTCTATGGATCATAAGTGATAGAAATGCAAGAATTTGGAAGCTCCTAAAATTGTGACTGAGTCCTTCAAGTGTGTAAAGGATCCCCAACAAGAGAACATGTTGACTCAAGAATTTGTTGAGCCCAATAAGGTCTAAGAGGAAATGAAGGTAAAGATTTCTCAACTACAAGTGGACCTTGTGGAGGTGTGAGTCTATGAGTAAAGTTGAGGGAGAATCATCATCTAAGTCACTATCATCACTATCCACAATGGAGGAAGAAGGAGGAGGATGAGAGGCTAAGTTGGGAGAGATCTCCTCAAAGTGAACACTACTCTCAACGAATACCTCATGTGTCTCTAGATCCATAAGTCGATATACCTTAACACCCTCATGATATCCAACAAATATTCAAGCCCTAATCTAGGGTTCTAATACCACGTGTTTTTGTGGAGGAATGCAAGCCCATGTTGGACACCTAAAGATCCTAAAATGTCTCATAACTGATTTTCTACTAGACCAAGCCTCAAAAGGACCGATACCCTTAAAAGCCTTATGCGGACCCCAATTTTGGATGTGTGTGGCACAACTAATAGCTTCTGCCCAAAAATTTGGACCAAGAGAACATGCATGAATCATGTAGTTAGCCATTTCCTTAAGGGTTCTATTCTTCATTTCTACAACACCATTCTGATGTGGAGTGTAGGCAAGTGAGTGCTAAAGATCAATCCCCTCAAGAGTACAAAATTTCTCAAGTCTATTGTTCACATATTCCCTTCCATTGTTATTGCAGGAGATCTTGACTAACTTCCCTGATTACTTCTCAACATGAGCCTTGAAGGATAGAAATTTGTCAAATACTTCACTTTTGTGAACAAGAAAGTAGACCCAAGTGAAGTGAGAGTGGTCATCAATGATGGTGAGGACATAATGGGTCTTGTTAAATGAAGGTACTATAAATCCACTTGCTACATCATTGTGAACTAATTGAATAACTTCCAAATCTCTCCAAGACATCCCCTTATCAAACTTCCCTTCAAGATTCTTGCCATAGAACACCCTAAACATACACCCTCTAAAAAAAAAGATTTGAGGTAGACTTTTGACCATGTCTTTAGATATAAGTTGTTGAAGATAGTGGTAGTTGAGGTGGAAAAACCACTCATGCCATAGCTTACTTTCTAAATTTGAATGAGAAAAGCCACACAGTGAGAAGGAGATTGAGTTGTGATTAGCTTGTCCCACTGCTACCAAGCTATCATTCTTAATTTCTTTTATCACAATTGAAATAGGTTTAAACTTAAATTTATTTCCATTTCCATAGTGGGTGATTTGGTAGATAGAGAGAAGGTTGGTGGTCAAGTTAGGAACATAAAGAACATTCTCAAAAATCCCATCATCCATGGATACCGAACCTTTATCTTCAACCTCCACTTGTGCATCATCACCAATGAAAACGTGACATACCTTAGATGGCTCCAATGAGGAAAACTACTCCTTTGTAGAACCCATGTGAAGAGAGGTACTTGAGTCAAGTATCCACTGCTGTGAAGAGCCTATTTTAGGCACAAATACTTGCCCTTTTCCCTTTGACATGAAGAAGTGGAAGGAGATGAATCCTTCTTCTTGTAGGCATATGGAAAATTGATTTTGTTCTTCTTAATGATGTTTGCCAACTCATCAGTCTTCTTTGATTGGAAATGATTCTCATTGTGACCAAATTTCTTGCAATATGAACAAGTTGGCCACTCCTTCTTAGGTGAATTCCCCTTCTTGGATGATGATAAATAATTTCCTTATTTTGGAGAGGATGATTGCACTCTATCTTGTTGTGGCTTTGGATTAGATTGCTTCTAATTCTTTCCTTCTCCTTGATTCCTTTGATTCCCTTGATTAGCCACCTTGGAATTTGAAGACTTGAGAATCTCTATCTTGATCAGCTTTGATTACTTAAGTATCAACATCTCCATGAATACATCAAATGATGGTGGAGAGAATGAGGCACCTAAAGTCAACTAATGGGTTTGAAATATAGAAACAAAGGCTTCATACTCTGATGAAAGCTCATACGACAAATTGTAAACCAATTGAGTATCCTTCTTGTCAATGCCACAATCATTAAGATTTTTTCTTAGCTTGGTTTCTTTCATGACATAATCTTAGATTGTTTCAAATTCATTGGGATCCAACATTATGGGTTCATTGTTAAGCTTCTATCCCCTAATCTCATCAACTTGACCATACAATTTGGCATATATATCCCATAACTATAGTACATTTCTCAATGTAAAAAATGAGGTCATCTGATACATACTTTCTCAAAGCTCCAAGAGCCATCAAATTTTTAGTGTGTCATTCCAATTGAGCATTAGGATCATCTTTAGGATTTGTTGGTGTTGTCATTGTTCTATTTTTGTAATGAATGAGTCATTTTTCCATTAAATTACTCCATGCTTTAATTTTTCGTCATGCATAATTATGTGGAGTTAAAAATAGAAATTTAGGAGATCTTCTAGTAACAAAATTTAAAAGAGAACAAGATAGAGAGAGACACAATCACACAATACACCACCCCAAATTCACTCAATCAAAGAACACCCCCTCCCCCAAAATGATGTTTTGGCACTTTATACTTAGTGCTTGTACAATGGGCCATTTACAAACAAGATCAAAGTAGGCTTCTGAACTCAAGATTACAACTACCTCAAATAAGTTATATAAGACTCAAACAAATAATGACAAGATTTCAAATTACAAGTACCAAATAGGGCCAAAAATGACAAAGTTCTTAAACTATAATTTATACTCAAAATGCTAAAAAATTGATAGCACCATGTAAAATTAAACAAATAGTTATGCACTTTAACAAAAATGGCACTTGAAAAGGAGGTCCTATGAGCCAGAAAGGAGTCCGAGAAGTTGTAGAATCGATAATTGGATAGGTATAGTTGTGAAAAAATTAATTTTTTTAAAAATCTATCAACCAAAATAGAAAACTAACCTCACCACTATGGAGATCGTGAAAAATCAGCCCAAATAAAACAAAAAACTACACTAAAAAAGGCCTAAAAATGACCAAGTTATGAGACTTCAAAGTTGGACTACAAAATCAAAATGCTCAATGGTGAGGAGTCAATTTTTTTCAAAAAGTGCTGATGTAGTATTGAAATCAAAAAAACACTATGCTAAATTCGACGACTATATGGCCCTCATGCCAAAATACCCCCTATGTTGTTGTATGGATGATAACGTCAACAATACATAATGATGATGTTAGTAGCTGACTAGGTTGACACATGTCGTATGGATGCAAACATGTCATATGGACATAGTGATGTAGCATGACACAAACACCTATGTGGACCTCTACAAATTCAATGTGGTAGCTAATGTGGTAGACCATACAACTAGCATGGCATAATGACATGAAAAATCTGTATGATGACTGGGTCGCTTGTGTAGTAGTTTGTACGCCTACATGGACTTGTATAGATCTGATGTGACAACTGATATAGAAGACCATACAACTAAAATGGCAAAATGATGTGGGAAATTTGTATGATGAGTGGGCCACTTATGTGGTAGTTTGTACACTTGTGTATAAAGATGACTAAGCACCGATGTAGTCAGTGAGTGAGTGTTGACTAGGCTGTAAGGAAAGCAGAGTGCGAAAAATGACTTCCTAATGTTAATTTATTAGAGGATAAAATTAGATATCTATTTCAATTCAAATTACAACAATTTAAGATACACAATATAAGATAAATAAAGCAATATGAAAAACATTATCATAGAGATGTACACTAGATTTCATGTGGGAAAACCCTAATGAGTGAAAAACCCACACACCCAATAAATCTCTTGTATTATCGTAAAAACTATTTACATACAATTTTGATCTGGTCTCTGTTCAGGCAATAGCAGTCCATAATATTATGTTCACAATCGGCTTTTCAATACAACATTATAGAAATGTCAATCATCCAACATGACCGAGCAACATTCTCTTCAACCATTTTCCAAACATTTATAAATCTCTGTCAAAAAAAGTTTGATTTAATTACCACATCTCAAACTATCAAACTTCCTCAAATTCTCAATAGCATACCATTTTGTCTTCATCACTTCCTTTGAGTCGTTCTAATTTTTGCCAATCATCTATACATAGCTCAACAAGTTGCTTGGTATTGGGTCATGGTCCCCACCTCTATCGCTTTCAACTCAACTTGCCACCGAAATCACTTTTGGAATTGTTGCGGGATGGTGGGATGAGCATGTCTCATGCTCCCCTAGTTACCCCACACAACTCCTCAAGAACCCTTAGATTACCTATGGGGTGGCAGGGAGACCATTCATTCACCCTTCTCTCTAGACACCCCTTATGGGATAGTGGGAAAGTCAAGTCGTCCATCTTTCAATATCTTGCATGTCTTCTTATTGGGTCCTTATTCTAGCACGGGGTGCAGGAGGAACCATCTCTTTTCCCTTCGTCTTTACCCCATACTACATCAACTATCACTAGAAAACCCTTGCGAGGTGGCAGGGAAGACAAAAAAACCATCTTTTGCTATCCCACAAGTCCTCTTACTGGACCCTTAGAGTCCCATGGGGTGGCAGGATGAAGACCAAGTCTCCCACTATCCCGCAATCCTATTTATCACACCTTTGTCACCTTGTAGGGTTAAACAGAAAGGACTTAGTTTCCTTTCCCTGCTATCTCGCAACATTGTGCACATTGCTTCATAGACGGGTATATAACATGAAGGTTATTCAACTTCTTTTTCAATAACATAAAGGTTATTTAGTTAACTTTGAAGATGATCAGTAACATGAAATTTATTCACATTGAACTTCTCATTTTAGAGACCAAGTGTCATCTGCTCAAGATTTCAACCTGTAAGTTTGAGACACCCGTTCTCAACATTCTACCACTTGACGAAGAACTTACTAGTATCTATAGAACACTTAGATATTAGTCAGAATCATGGGCTCCAATGACCATCTCATTGGCACACCATTTGAACTTTGTTGTGTTCACAAGTTTTGTCAATGCATCTACCAAATTCTCTAGAGTACACACCTTTTTTAGATTATCCTTTCCATCTTCCACCATGTCATGAACAAAGTGATACTACACATCAACATGTTTCATCCTGGCATGGAAAGTGGGATTTTTCACCAAACAAATGGCACTTGGACTATCGCAACAAATGGAAATATTTCCTCCATTAAACCCAATATCAGAACATAAACTCTTAAGCCAAACAACCTCTTGACAGGCATGAGTTGTTGCCATGTACTCTTCCTCAGTAGTAGATAAAGTGACTACAACTTGTTTCTTGCTCATCCAACTAATTACACCACCATTCAATGTGAATATATATCCACTGGCGGATCTTCTACTGTCAATGTCCCCTACCCAATCAAAATCCACATAACCTTGAATGCTAATAGTCCTCTGTATTCCAACCAAATTTCCATGGTGACACAAAGCCTACTAAGAGGTACCTTTCAGGTACCTAAACACTCTCTTCACAACATTCCAATGCGATCTTCCTGGATTTTCCATAAATCGGCTTCGTTCTCCCTTTTCTTGGGCAATGTCTAGTTTTGTACACACCATTGCACACATTAGGCTATGAACTGCACTTGTATAAGGCACCTTAGCCATGTCCTCCATCTCAAAAGGAGATTTTGGACAATCTTCAACATAGAGTTTCATTCCCTGTAATACTAGAACTACTAACTACTTGTAGTCTAGCATGTTAAATCTCTCCAGGATAGTACTAATGTACTTGCTCTAAATGAGCCAAATCTTTCTATTCTTTCTATCCCTATTGATTTCCATCCCCAGAATATACCTAGCTACACCTAAATATTTCATTTCAAATTGTATTGACAACTGAGATTTTAAGTCAAAAATCATACCCTTATCATTCCCAATGAACAACATATCATCCACATATAGAGAAATGATAAGTACATGATCATTCTCTATTTTGTAATATACACAATGATTAGATTTCGATCTTACAAATCCAAAGACAACACAAAGGTGCCAAACTTCTGGTACCACATTCTAGGTGACTATTTCAAACCATAGAGAGACTTTTTCAAGTTACAAACCAAGGATTCTTTACATTTTATCACAAAATGCTCAGGTTGGGACATAAATTTCTTCCTCCAAACCATCATGAAGGAACATTATCTTCACATCCATTTGTTCCATCTCAAAGTCATATGCTACTACAAGTGACAGAAGAAATTTGATAGATGTCAACTTATTTGCAAGAGAAAAGATTTTTCCATAATCAATTCCCTCAACTTGGGAATATACCTTCACAACCAATTTGGCTTTATACTTTTCCACATTACCATCCAAACCAGTTTTCTTTTTAGATACCCATTTGTAGCCAATAGGTCTTCTACCTTCATTCAAGGGCACTAGATCCCAGGTTTTATTCTTTTTTAGTGAAGCCATTTCTTCATTCATGGCCTCCAGCTAGGAACTTGAATCAAGCATTTGTATTGGCTCTATCACAGTGCCAGGATCATCAATGTTAGTAACCAAAGCATAGGCACAATTAGTATCCAACAATGAGAAACCATACCTATGAGGTTGTCTTCTCTCCCTATTGACCTCCTCAATGGTTGAGGTGGAGGTTCTTGTTCTTCTTCTTGACCAAAACTATCAGAGTTGCTTGAGCCTTCCTCACTTTCAAGTACACATGGAGTTTGCAGTTCCTTATTTTCTAGAGTTAGAGTAATTTCAACTTCTGCTTCCTCTTTCTCCATATTTTCAGACTGCATATCAATTGAGGTGGTCTTCAACTCACAAAAGATTACACTTTTGTTGTACAATACCTTCTCAATCACCAAATTCCAAAGCTTGTATCCTTTCACTCCCAAGCCATAGCCAATAAAGATACACTTAACAATTTTGTTATCCAACTTAGATCTATTTACATCAGGCACATTATCATATGCCTCATAGCCAAAGACATGAACATGTCTTAGAGAGGGCTTCTTACCAGACCATGCTTCCATGGGTGTTTTATCTACCAACGCTAAAGTGGGAGATCTATTTTGTAAATAACATGTAGTAGACACATCCTTAGCCCAAAAATTCTACTCTAGACCAGCACTACTCAACATGCTTCTTTCCTTTTCCATCAACATTCTTTTCAACCTTTCAGGAACTTGATTTTGTTGTGGAGTGTAAGGTGTAGTCCTATGCCTATTAATTCCATGGTCTTTGCAATATTGATCAGATTTCGCTGAGAAAAACTCACCACCATTATTAGTCCTTAGGAATTTAATTTTCCTACCAATCTGATTTTCAACTAAGGTTTTAAATTCCTTAAATTGACTAAACACTTCTGATTTATTTTTCAAAAACTACACAAATGCCCTTCTCGAATAATCATCTATAAAAGAAAGATAATATCTATAATTCGACAAGGAAAGAACATTAATTGGAACAAATACATTAGAGTGAATATAATCCAACATATCGGAAGATTTATGAGGATTGGAATAGAGTGAAACACGATTTTGCATTCCATATATACAATATTCATAAAAATCAAATTCAAGGTTACAATCATCGAACCCCTCAACAAGACTCTTATTTTTTAGATTTTTTAAGCCCTTCTCTCCTATGTGACCAAGTCTATGATGCCAAAGCATCGATTTCTCAATAGGAAGTTTAACCTCCATTGAACTTGCAAATTTCTTCTTCCAATCAACCTTGTCTAATTTTCCAAAGACACTATTCCATTGAACAAACTATGCATCTAGCTTGAACAAAGTACTAATCCTTGCACCCTTAGCCAACACTATAGGCCTCTAGCCATATTATGACCATCACCTAATAATAGTACCTGTACACCAACATCATTGAGCCTACTAACAGAAAGAAAATTATGAGACAAACTTGCTATGTGCATCATGCCATCAATTCCCTTCATTCTTCCATCTGGAAACTAAATTCTAACTCTTCCTCGACCAAAATTTTTAAGAGATAAATCACTAGCCAGGTAAACCTTTCCACCATCATACTCTTCATACCTGGAGAGTCATTCTCTATGAGATGTCATGTGGAAAGATGCACTAGAGTTGATCAACCAGACATTGTTAGCTATCTGCATTGCCAAGACAACAATGAAGGCATCTGTATCGCTATGAGAAGATTCTATATCATAAGACTTATTCTTCTTCTTCTTCTTTTTCTCCTCTTTACAATCCTTCTAGATATGACCAGTCTGCCCACAATTCTAGCATTTCACCTTTGAATTTTTCCTAGGAGACTTTGATCTCTCCTTTGATTTGGATTTAGATTTCTTGCCCTTCTGGTTGCCTTTCTCTTTTGATCTACCTCAAACAACAAGGGCCTCCTTAGCTATTTCAGAAGATTTCCTCTGTGCCTCTTTTGAAAGTAGTGAAGAAACCACATCCTCCATTTTGAAAGTGGTTTTTGTACTCCTACTAGCCATCACTAGATGGTTCCATGTGTTCGGCAAGGAACACAACAGAAGCATACAATGGTCCTCATCCTCAATCTTATCTCCCACATAAGTTAATTATGTAATGATCATGTTGAAAGCATTTAAATGATCTTCCACAGATGTCCCTTCACTCATCTTCAAGGAGTATAACTTCTTCCTCAAGAACAACTTATTTACTAGAGACTTTCTCTGATAAATATCACCAAGTTTCTTCCACAAATAAGCTATTGTCTTCTCCTCATAAACATTCAAGAGAACAAAATCCGCAAGGCATAATCTAATTATCCCTTTGGCCTTCCTATCTATGAGATCCCAATCTTCTTTTTTTATTCTTGATGGTTTTGATCTAGACAGTGCAACCTAGAGGTATCTATCAACCAACAGGTCTTCCATATTGAGTTTCCATAACTCATAGTTGCTGCTATTGAATTTCTCAATGTCCACTCTTCCAGATGTGCTCACCATCTCAGTCTACAATTTCAAACAAACCTCTACAAAACTCCCACTATATAATTAACTCAAAAAACCTATCCTACCCACAAGAATAACACAACTAGCTAGGCTCTGATACCACTTGCAAGGAAAGTAGAGTGTAGAAAATGCCTTCCTAATGTTAATTTCTTAGAGGAGAAAAGTAGATATGTATTTCAATTTGAATCACAACAATTTAAGATACACGATACAAGATAAACAAAGCAATACAAAAAACACTACCACAGAGATGTACACCAGATTTCACATGGGAAAACCCTTACGGGTGAAAAATCCTCACACCAAAGAAATCTCTTGTATTACAATAGAATCTATTTACATACAAGTTTACAAATTTTCAAGCTTTGATATGGTCTTTGTTCAAGCAATAGTAGTTCAAAAAATTATCTTCACAATAAGCTTTTCAATTTAACATTACTGAATTACCAATCATCCAACACGACCAACCAACATTCTCTTCAACCATTTTCGAGACATTTATATGTCTCTGTCAAAAATAGTTCACTTTAGTTACCACATCTCCAACTGTTGAAATTCCTCAAATTGTCAATAACACACCATGTTGTCTCCATCACTTCCTTTGAGTCATTCCAATTTTCGCTAATCATCTATACACAACTCAAAAAGTCTCTTGACATTCAACCATGGTCCCCACCTTTGTCGCTTTCAACTCAACTTGCCACCAAAGTCACTTCTAGCACCGTTGTGGGATGGCAAGATGAGCATGTCTCATGCTTCCCTATTTAGCCTGCACAGCTCCTCGGGAACCCTTAGATTACCTGTAGGGTGGTGGGGAGACTATGCATTCACCCTTCATCTTTATCCCACACTATCATTGTTCTCTCTAGACAACCCTCATGGGATGGTGAGAAAGTCAAGTCGTCCATCTTCCACTATCCCGCATGTCTTCTTATTGGTTTGTTAGTGTCACATGAGGTGGCGGGAGGAACTATCTCTTTTCCCTTTGTCTCTACCTAGCACCACATAAAAAATTAGTAGAAAACCCTCGCGGGGTGGAAGGGAAGACAAAGTAAACCATCTTCTTCTATCTCGCAAGTCCTCTTATTGGACCCTTAGAGTCCCATGGGGTGGTAGGATGAAGACTAAATCTCCTTCATCCCTCTATCCCATGACCCTATTTGTCGCACCTTTGTCACATTGCAAGGTTAAATAGAAAGGACTTAGTTTTATTTCCTCTCTATCCCACAAAACTCTACACACTTCTTCAGAGGGGGGTATACAACATGAAGGTTATTCAAATTCTTTGTCAATAACATGAAGGTTATTTAGTTCCCTTCGAAAATGATCAATAACACAAGATTTATTCACACCGAACTGCTCATTTTAGAGACCAAGTGCCATCTACTCAAGATTTCAACTAGTAAGTTTGAGAAACCCATTCTCAACATAGCCAATATATGAACCAATGCCAATGTGCCACATGTTGCCTACAGTAGGCACTGACTATGCAAGATCTCTCTACATAGGCAAATTGGATTATGCCACGTGGCACAACAGTGGTAAGTCAAAATAGTTTGTGTCCTTGTCGAAATAGAGTGGCTAGAGAGTTGGACAGTAGTGGAACCAAAGTAGTGTCGGACTAGAGGTGACGGGGCATGGAGGTGACACAACCCAACATGAGAGAACCAATAGAGTCCAACAAACACAAAGTGGTGGCAAAGATCAATGGGTAGCGTAGTGTCTATCGGGTGGTGAGTGTCGCCAAATGGAGGATATTGTCGGGACAACAAAGGCAACTAGGCCACAGGCCAAGGTTGCCAAAAATGGATTACGACAGGGCAACCCCTACAAAATTAAACATCATAACTAAATAGTAGGAGTACGATGAGGGGCAAGGACAGTGACCCCCCCCCCCCCCACCCCCAAAAAAAAAAAAAAATTCAAATTTTTTTTTTTTTTTAATATTAAAAAAACTTTTACAATCAAATATAAAAAATGTGAAAAGTATTATGTGTATTCAATTTTTTTTTAAACAATTTTCCTAGAAAATAAAACTATATATATTTTGAAAAATCTGCAGCGTACTGCCTAATAGGTGAAAAAAAATTATCGATGCCCCAAAGATGATTTTATCCAATATAGACAAATTTATAATCAAAATTTATGGAAACAACCTCCTAAACTCAATGGTGATGTCGTATTTGGTGTAGGATGCTCCCAATTGATTCTTTTCCTTATATCTGAATCTCAAATTCACTAAGATCTCTCCAAAATGACTACCCAATGGAACCCTAATGGCTCTGATATCATGTGAGAATTTGGAAATAATAACCAAGATCTAGAGATGAATGAATAGCTTAACACAAGAGAGACAAGGATTGATAAGAACGAATTATATTCTCATCAAGATGCTAAAAATGATCAACTGGATAAACCATATAATAAAGATGAGCTTGCTTATAAAGGCAAGGCCATATGGAAATGAGAGCACATGATCATGACATGTTGCCCAATGAGATACAAGGGTAGGTAGGGGTAGGTAAGAGAAATAATATAATATTCCACTAAAGTTGGATCACCCACCGAAGGTGGAATGTAACAATAAGATATCACCACAAAAAGGTGGAATTTCTCTTAAAACCATCTTCCTTAGATGCACACTTCCCTAGGTGTCTCACATGCAAACTACAATGAATGCATTATCCTAAATCAACTTAAGTAAAGTGTAATTATGAGGCATAATTTACACCAATATATGAAATTGACAAATAGTGAAATGATTGATAGATAATTTCCATGTTTGAAAGCTTGAGACATACTTCTAGATATTGATAATTTAGGTAATATGCATTGTTGCTCACAATTTATACAAACCACAAAACAAAATTGACTTAGTCATATCACAATGAAATTCTCACTTGAAAACTAACCATATAAAAGTGATTCAATGGACACCACAAATTCATAATCTTCAAGCCCATTGTAAATAAAAGTCTTAAATTATCTCTAAACAAAAGTCATGTGCTATGATAAATACTAAAGTTTCCAGTGTGTAAATGATAATTCCCTTCTTTGTAAACATGTTTGATTGTACAAGTATTTTTTTTAAAGTTGGGGTCAATTTTGTTGATTTTCTAATTCTCGATCCCTTTATTCTTATTGCATTTGCCATAATATGAGAGTCATCTTCTATTTGTACCTTCTTTATGCCTAGGTGTGAACAAGTTTGTAATCCTAAAAAGAGTTTCATGGCTTCTACTTTATTATTTATTCCTTTAAAGTTATGTTGGGATAAAAAACTGCCTTCCAAAGGCAGGTATGTTCTTGTGGTTAGCCCTTTAGAATAGGGTCCTTATAGCTGACCTGTTTTAAAAATGGGGTTATGAAGCTCCAAGCAGATGCCCTCTTTGCAAAAAGGAGGAGGAAACCATGGATCGCTTATTATTATCCTGTGATTTCTCGCTTCAATGCTAGAAGTGGCTCCATAACAAACTGAGTTGGAGTACTGCAATACTTAGCTCTACTATAAACATGTTTCGAGCTTGGCCTATAAGAAACATGAAGTGTTTGTATGGTGGTTTGTGGATCATCTCCCCATCTATTGTTATCTGGGGACTCTATAAAGAGAGAAATAGGAGACTCTTCAAAGGACAAAAGATGGGTTGGGAACAACTTACTAATAAAATAGAAGTTGTTATTATTGAAATTCTAAAAAATAGAATAATGAAGGATTGGAGTAAGGAGGCAAATATGTCCTTCTGGGATGAGAAGATAAGGGGTCATTGGAATGGCTTGAATATTTCCTCTTATATTGGACTAGAGCCTAAGCTAGGTAAAGCTAAAAGGAAAACTTGTGCTTGGAAACCACCAAAGATAGGCTGGTTTAAGCTTAACTTTGATGGAGCCTCCAGAGGCAATCCATGATAGGCTAGTATTGGTTGTTGTCTTCACAACGCAGATGGGTCTGAGATGGCTCAAAGGGATAAACCACCAGGCATTGAAACCAACAATAGGGCATAATTATTGGCACTAGTAGAAGGGCTTGAAATGTGTAGGGCATTAGGAGTGGACAAATTGGTTGTTGAAGGGGACTCAGCCATTATAATCAATGCTATGAGAAAAGGATCCATTTTAAATTAGAGGTTAGAGGCATTTCTCAACAAAGTTTTAAACATGAGCAAGGCCTTCAATAAGATCATATTTAATCACATCTTTCGCAAGGGTAATTCTAAAGCGAATGAATTAGCTAATTTTGGGGCAGATGGGATTTGCATAGACCAACAAGTATCATCATGCATGCAGCCTCAAAATTCTAATCAAACCTCCCCCTCGCTCCTAAATCTATAAGGGGTTAGTAGATAAGAGGTTTGGAGGGTGGACATAGATTATACATCTCATCACCTTACGTTAATGACATACGCACATCCCTGTCACTTTTTCCTAAAGAGAAAATTCACATTTATCTAGGTGTTTTATCATCTCATAGGTTCTTCTATATATATAAAAATATAAATATAAACATATTCATATATATAGAGGTATATTATATATATATGTATATAGGATATTTACAAAGCTATATTCATATATGGTTTCATACATATATATATATATATATATGGACACATACACACACACAGATATATATATATCATGATGTGTATATATAATTGGAGATATATATATATATATATACACATAATTGATATTTACATTTATAATGACACATATATTGACATATATGTGTATATATATAAATAGGTGTATATGTATATATATGGGTGTATATACATATAATTATATATATATATGGTTATATATATATATATATAGACGCAAACTTTTAGGAAGATTTAAATGCTTATAGGCATATTTATATTGTCATCAACTTGTTAGCACATTTGTATAATCATCCATACATTTATACAAATATTAATCGATAAAGTTCTCGAGCATAGGATTTCTTCTACTCAAATTAAATCCTCTTTTTGGCAATATATTCGGAGTCAACGATATGACCTTCCTTGTCGCATGTGCTAGCTATAACTAAGTACATAGCTTTCTCAACTAACGACGGTGGTATTAATTACTTGGATCTTGGAGATCGTCTATCTCCACTTTCCTTGCATTGGGACCCTTCATTCCTACTCCTCTGACACTCTTAAGCGATCAAAATTATCCTTTACTGAGTTAGCTGAGTTGTATTTTATGGTACCTTTCAAAACACAATTAATATAAGTAATGGCTCTATTTGTAAAGCAGTCGATTATTCCTGTATAATTGAGGTTGCCCAGCGATCTGAGAAAGTTAAGCTCATTATGGATACTCTACTAAGGCTTGTGGGGCTCAAGCATCAAATTTAATTTATAGGGGACATCAAAGAAGACAAACTGAAAGGCATTCTAGTCTTCCCAAATGTCCTGGTTATTCAGGTGGTCAAGAAAATACTAGGGTCTAGGAGTATATTAAGAATGAGGATCGCACTAGGGCCAATTCTGATATGGCGGCAATGTTCTTAGTGGTGGCCATGCACTGTGAGAGGGACAAGGAGGTGGTGGTGAAATTATGCAGAAGTGTCTTTAAGAAGGAACTGCTGGATGAACTGGAGAGGGTGGTCTTCAACGTGGACAAGGATTTAATTGTTCCTAAGCGCCGCAACTATGACAAACTCATATGAAAAATCAACTCGGTGCCTAGATTTCCAATCTTGGAAATTGAAGATGAGGTTGCCTTTGTGGCCTATAATCTGATAAGACAAAGTAATTTTTCCTTTCTTATGTGGCTTTTGTATGTCATAAAATCATCGTGTAATAGGTGGTTGGCCAACTATCTCGAGGCATAAAACATTGAAGTTGTTCCCGATGATATGGAGATCCCTTCTGACCCTACTTCTAGCCCAGATTATCTCCCTGCTAGCTTAGGGATGGTGGAAAGTAAGGTGCGATCGAGAAGGGGCCAGGCCTCTCCCAAGTCCTAAGAAGTGATCCCTAACAGTAGGACAGTTTTTTTTTTCTTTCTGGTTTACTTTATCGTTTCTCGTGGTTCTAAATGGTTTACCGTGATACTTAAAACTATTTAAACTTTTAATTTCGACATAAGTTATACAAACATTTGGATGCTTAGGTTAATATTTTGCTTAGCTTAGATATGTTATTTTTGTCTCTAGCTCTGTGGTTTTCTTTATTTCATTGTGTACTATGAATTGGTTGCATCTTCAGAAATTTTGCATGATTTAATAGGTCTCGCTTGTGCGTTAAGCAAATAATTTTATGAATACATAGTTCCTTACAATTATTTTCAAATTGTGGCTTTCTACGGTGAGCCATAGCTTCTTCCTTTTATATATGCATAAATACATACATATATATACATATATGTATATACATACATATATATACATATATGTATATACATACATATATGTACATATGTATATATACATATAGGTATGTACATATATGATATACATATGCATATACATATGTATATACATACATATATATATATATATATGTATATACATACATATATGTATATACATACATATATGTATATATATCTATATATGTATGTATGTATATACATATATATATACACACACACATATATGTGTGTGTGTGTGTACGTATATGTACACACACACACACACACACACACATATATACAAATGTATCTATATGTATAGGTAGAGGTAGGCGCGGTTAGCCACTACTATTACTAATTCTCTGAGATTGGTTTGAAAGGCCTGGGACAAAGACTCGTTTTAAAGAACTATGAGACATATCTCAGGATGAATTTCTAGCTAATTTTGAATATCAATTTATATGATTATCTTTCTTGCTTTCGGTTATGCTTGGTTCTAGTATAAGGGTGAGTAGTTGTTTTAAAATATTTCCTCATGACTCAAACATATTGGTGGGAAGAAAAATATATTTGTTAATGAAAATAAAATAGGATTGAAACTTGTTGTGGGGAGTGATAAGAATTTAAGCTCTTTAGGAGGATAGATTTTCCTCTTCGCTCAGGTCCATGCTTTGTTATTACTTTGTTTGACTTAATTATATAAAAGATGTTAGCCTAGAGCTAATAGGTTGTGTTAATGATCTTGGTAGGGTCACTTTCCACAGTGCTATTGTAACCTGGGTAATCTTTCATCTTGTAGTCAACATTAAAAGGATTTCTTTGTTGTCACAATATAAAAGATACCATGGTTGTAGTAGCAGTTGTGGAAAATGTTAGGCAAGCCATGTTATTTGAAAGTTGTATGTTTTTACATATATTGGCTAACAATTCATGAAGTGGTTTGTTGTAGGGTAGTGTTGTGATTATCTTGCAGGTAACAGAGATAGTAGAAAGTTTGGGTGTCAATATAAATGAGAAAAGGTACCAATGAAAGTGATGACAGAAGGCTGATAAGAGCAATCCCACAAGGGAAGACATTGCTACAAAATGTGATAAGGGAGAGAAAATCATATGGGCCTACGATTGTTTTCTTAGTTTAGAAAGATAGATTCAATTGGTCATGATGTAATCATAAATGTTGTTGAGTTGTAGTCATTATCTAACTCGACTTAATATCTCGAGCAAGGCCGACGGTTTTCTCCTCTCCTCTCTTTCCTACTGGCACCCACACTAAGCAGAGAATGAAATTTTGTTTATAATCTAATAAAATATTCTAGCTCCGGCCTTTTACCAATAAAAAAAATAATAATAATTTAATATTAATTACAATGTAATAATATAATAACTTTTTAAGTGAAATAATGAACACATATGATATCTTTTGACATACTTTTTCGTTTATTTCTCAAAAAATAAATATACTAATTAATCATCTACTCATATCTCCTATATATAATTCAGTATATATCTTTTCTTGCCTACTTGCATAGTTATCAATGTATTTTTATACCTACATATATACCGATGTGTCTCTCTTCGTGCCTTAATCTTCATTACTTCTGCTACACATAAAAAATAGTTATAGGTGGTGATAAATCTTAATATATTTATTTCAAGGTATACATCATGCGAACATCATGCTAAAGGCATTGTTATATCTCACTGGATAGCTAAGTTGTTGAATCTTGGGATTTTTTCGAGTGATTCCAGGTATGAAACGTACTAGAATTTAATACTAAAATGAATCTCTTGTGGATACATATAGGGTTCACATTTTTAGATGCCTAAGTGTTTAGTGATTCTAGTTTGATCTTTTCGATATTCTTAGACCTACAGTGTTGATTAATAAACCTAGAACTTATCTATCATGAGATTCTAGTTTGATCTTTTTAATATTGAAAGATGAATTTAAATTAGTATGTTATGTTTCAAAATTTGAAATTTCTAATGGTTTTGTTTAGCATATGTGTTGATATATGACAAACTAAAATCTTTTTTTTTAGCTACATATACATACATACATACATACATACATACATACATACATACATACATACATACATACATACATATATATACACATATATACATGTACATGTATGCATATGTGTGTATTGATATATATATAGACATATACATATACATACATACATGTATATGTATATATGTGTGTATATATAAATATATATTATTTTTGTCATACTGACGTTTCGTACCCATGTACACATCCCCATTCCCATACCCATCCCCGTTCCCATACCTGATTCGACAACTTAGCTGGATAGACGTGAGATTAAAAATATAGTTGAAATGCTAGATGCAAACAAAAATGGAAAGGAAAATGAACTAACATATTTGACTAGCATGAGACCACCACAAACAACAATAACGAATGATCACTTTTTCGACGACGTAAAAAAAAAAGTCAATGTTAGCATGAAAAAATTGAGGTGAAAATATTCCGGCATGAGACTTTCTAATGGGGTTCCCCCCTTAAAAAGTCAATCGACTAATCATATAATATATTAGCAATTAGATCTTTAATGAGCTTATAAGTTATTAAAGATTAAAACTAGCATTTGCATTAAAAGAAGGTGTAAGGGTTACGCGGATAGTAAGATATAATTTGGATAAAGAGGACAAGAAAAAATCACAAGAGATGTAAGTTATTTTCATAAGACTAACTTTTTTTTCTAATAATAGTATGCTTAAATAAATATAAATACTCCTATTTGTTTTTCAATTTACACTAAAAATCATTTACTTAAATAAATAAAGATTTTTGGAAAGATATATTTATTTTTAAATTAAGAAACTTAAATAAATTGTTTGTTGTACTATGGATTATGTATTTGTACTTTTTTAATTTGTATTGAGAGACTTATTTTCACAAACATTATAAATTAAGATTTTAAAATGCAAAACTTAAATTTCTCACAAGTAAATGAGCCAACATGAAGTAGTTAATGAGTTAAATAGAAAGTCTTGTAAATAAGTTGGAGTGGCTTTTCCAAATTGTAACATAGTAATTTTTTAAATTTTAATTATTAAAGTTCAAGTTTATTATTCATCCAAATATCTTTAGATTAATAATTATTCTAATAATCATGTATTTAATTAAATAAATGAGCCAATATAAATCAATTGATCCTACTCATAGAAAAGTAAGAGTAGCTATTTTAAATTGGATTAAATAAATATTCAAATTTACATTCTCCAACAATAATACTATGATCATAAAAAAGTAAGAGAAGTTATTTTAAATTGGATTGAATAAATATTTAAATTTACATTCTCCAATAACTATATTGTTTTTTTAATGATCCTACTCATAGAAAAGTACTTGCTTTGTTATTTATTTTATTTAAAAATTATTGTTAAAATTAAAAATTAAGATTTAAATTTAACTACATTACTTCTCCATAATTTTTTAGAATAGATATTTGAAGACAAAAGAATCATGCAATTCTGTTCATGTTAAATATATTGCATCTTTTGCATATGCAAAGCCTTTATCTTTCTCTTTAAGACTATAAGATTACAAATAGGGGTGGGAGTCACCTTAAAAAAAATAATAATAAAAATAAATAAATAAAAATATATATATTTCATTTATTTTGTATTAAAATAAAAATTTGAATTGAGAATGGGGATGCCCCTTTGGTGAAATGGTGGGGCTTCTTGCCTATAGTGCCTACAACCTAGGTTCAAACCCCCACGGGTTTGTCTCTATCATGTTAAAAATGGAGTACCCTCACCCTGGGGAGAACCTTGGAGAAATAGTGGGGCTTCTTCCCTGTAGTGCTTACATCCTTGGTTCAAACCATTAATTTTCAAGGGTGCATGAGTAGCCGAGTTGGTGTGAAGGTGAGTTGTGAGGCGTAGTGTTAGGCTAATGATCCCGGTGCTACGCATCAACTATGGTTCGATTCTCACTAGTGTTACCATAAACCCTTTTGGGTAACCCTTTGGTGAAATGGTGGGGCTTCATGCCTATAGAGCCTACAAGCTAGGTTCAAACCCCCATGGGTTCGTCTCTATCATGTTAAAAATGGAGTACCCTTACCTTGGGGAGAACCTTGGAGAAATAGTGGGGCTTCTTGCCTATAATGCTTACATCCTTCGTTCAAACCATAATTTTAAGGGTGCATGAGTAGCCGAGTATCCGAGTTGGTGTGAATGCAAATCGTGAGGCGTAGTGTTAGGCTAATGATCCTGGTGCTACGCATCAACTTCGGTTTGATTCTCACTAGTTACCATAAACCCTTTTAAGAGTGCATGAGTAGTTGAGTTGGTGTGAAGGCGAGTCATGAGGCATAGTGTTAGGCTAACGATCCCTATGCTACGCATCAACTTCGATTCGATTTTCACTAGTGTGACCATAAACCCTTTTGGGGATGACCTCGCAGCGTGACAGTTGTCATGAGCCCTGTTGAGAGGGTAGTCTCGTGTTCGAGTCCCTTCGTCTTGTGCGGATACACTTTCTCTTAGTGGTGTTCATACCACGGTTTTTGTGTTGTAGCGGTATTTGACAACTGACTTGGTCTCCTCCTGTAATTGGTGTCCATGCTGCTCCCGTGACTTAAGGTGTTGATGTCTCTTCGTGTTCACTGTGCCTTGCCAAGATCATGATGCCCCCCTGCTAGTTGATCATGATGCCTCCTGCCAATTTAAGGAGCGACAAAGCCCGTGTTGGAGAGATAAGGAGAATTGTAATGGAGTGATAAGGAGAGATAGATATAACAAGATGTTTGGAGAGATAAGGCGTTTGGAGTGATAAGGAAAGATATATATAACAAAAATATGTGTAAGTGTGGCATTCATATCATTGAGGAGGTGTTAATACCTCATCATGTAATCTCTCGGGGAGGGGGTCCCCCATTGTGACCCCCATTGATTGGTAGCTCCAGTTAAAAGCGTTCTTAATAAATAAAAATAATCACAACATTACCGATTAAAAAAAAAATTGAATTGAGAATAATTAAAATATTATTAAAATCATTTAAATCAATATTTGAATTCATAGTAAAATAATATTTTTTTTTTTTAAAAAAAATTATAAAAAGATGATTTTTTATAAAATATTCAAATCTATAAATTCGATCAGCGTATAAAAGAATGTTTCACTAAATAATTATCATTCAAATTTATTTTAATATTCCTCCATAAATATTTCACTATAAATATTCATTATCGCACATTTATCTACTTGATTTGTTCGTTTAACATTTGTAAAATATATTTACCATACTCACCCAATATAAATTTTACATTTAAATTTTTTTACCGTACCCAATATAAATTCTACATTTAAAATTCTGCAACATTTATCTTCTTAGCTTGATATTCGTTTTACATTTGTAAAATATTTTTACCTTACCCAATATAAATTCTACATTTAAATTGAAAAATTTTATTCTCGAATATAAACTTACTTTTAAAATTCTATGTAAAATATTTTAATAAATAAAAAACATCACACATTAAAATGTGCCAAAAAATAAATGATATTTGTTGCACCATTCGTTTAAACCATAACAAATATTTGTTTACTGTCCTGCACCTCCCGTCCATTATAAGTTGGTTTTGGATTAAATATTTAGGGATGACGTCATTTTCTTCGAGGCAAGGAGAGAACAGTTGACCATACACAATAAATTAGGATTCCTACGTGGACCAAACTAATACGCACAATTTCCAGTTGAGCATTTTCTCGATATAACACAATGACCGGCAAATATTTTTTCGGCAGGCGTGATACTCTTTATTTCCGACATTCAGCGTAAGACGTGAGGAGAAACCGGTAGAAGGTTCTCCATATAAATAGCCTATTTGCTAAATATTTGATCTTATTTTATCAATTAATGGTTAACTTTTTCTATTTACAAAATTTACATATAATAATGAGAGTTTCCCTAGCACATATGATTGCTAATGATTTACTATAATTCTCCATGTTAGGTAATAGTTATTATGTTGTTTGGGTAATTACAAGGGTGTATCCTTTAGAAAAAGTAATTTGACTAGAAAAGATGGATGGGAGATTAAAAAGGTTTTTGATAGAGTTTGGAACAAATTTGTTTAATTATTAAGTTTTATTATATATATATATATTTACAGGGTCTTAATAAATAGTGTGGTCATGTTGAAAAATAAGGTGATTATGTTGAATATTTAGGTGACATATTTGTAACTCTTTCATGCTCTATTTCTTCAATTTATTCTTTTTCCTCATATTTGATAGAAGATTTTGTGGGTGCATCATTTGTCTCCAACTAGCTATGACATGGTTCACAAACACGTTTTCATATACTATGGTGAAATACCTTTTCTATAGATTTTCATAAATATAATCTTTTCGATTATGATCCACTCATATTATTTTTATGAGAACCATGCTATTATCATTCTCTTAAAATTTTGTGAGGCCAATCATCAACAACATCATGCATATACTTCCTAATTTTTGGAGTACATGTACAATTAGGGGGAAACATCACTTCCAATTGCTTTGAGACACTATATAATGTGATGTATATCATATGAATAATTTTTGTGAAGATTAAAAAGATAAAATGATTACAACTCATCAACAATCTTGATATATATGAAATTTAAAATAATTTCAAAGAAAAGAACAATGCTTCTTGAAAATAAAAATATAATAATCATAAAGACAGAAAGGTTTCAAAGTTAACAATAGTCTAGAAAGGGTGTTACCTATGGTAACTAATAGGTGGTAACTAAGCAACAATACTTAGGGTTAGAATAACAATAGATTTAATAACTAAACTAAAGAATAAGTAAGAATTACAAGACAATTAAAAGAATACACAACCATCTATAAAATAACCTTAAAAAAGACTTTAATATATGCAAATTCAAAAACTATTATAATTTACCGGAATACAGGGATTTAGTGACAGAAAGTAGACGTGTGAGGAGCTCTATCTTTCGCTTACAGATAACAAATAAGATGGGGGCGAAGAAGAAGAGGGAAGGCGAGTTAGGCTTGATAAGATTCTGTGTTTACCATTTAAACAAAGTGTAACACGACAGGCTTTCCTAAGTAGCTTTGGAAATTCACAGTGCATGGCAAGATCAACGTTCTTACTAATTTACACCCACAATGGAAGAGTACGGGGGGGAACTTAGGAGGAGACGGGGGCGGAGGGGGGGCCGGGAACTTTGGAGGAAATGAAGTTGGGTGGGTGGTCCCCCTACCCTTAGCAGGGTGGGAGCATGTTACGTAGATACTCTGGCCCGTCTCCTCCCACAATTTCTTGGGGGGGCTCGGGGGGTATCAGAATGGCATCAGTACAACCAAAGTCGCTTCCCATTTAAAACCCAGATAGCCTGTTTGTAAGAATATCTAATACACACACAAGTATAGACTAAAATTTAATCTACTACAAATTAGATAGACAAAGGAAATGGATTTACTGATAGACTGTAAATAAAACAAAATCATGATTATGCATTTACCTGAAGGCTTTCTGCATCTGAGTCGCTTCCAGCCGAACGCTCCCATTATATTCCCAAGGTTGGCAACAGAATCTTACAATGCCAAATTTTGGGGGGCTTGAGAACTATGCATAGAACTAGACTGGCTTTATAGCACCGTCTAGTGGGGCATAGTAAGAAAAATAACCCACATGATTAGCTACGAGTTGTTCAAATATCGCTCTCACAAAGCGTCACTGATTGAGATAAAATTAATATATAAAAGCTTATTACATAGGTTGTTTTTATCAAAGCGTCACTGATTGAGATAAAATTAATATATAAAAGCTTATTACATAGGTTGTTTTTATCAAAGCGTCACTGATTGAGATAAAATTAATATATAAAAGCTTATTAGGTAGGTTGTTTTTATCAGGGTACAGAAAACCTATGTTTCGTAAACTGGCTTAGCTTGAAGTAGACTAGTGTAGTATTAAATACTAGCATGTGCTGCACGATGATAGAAGAACCTCGGAAAGAGGTTGAATCTACCTAGGATTATTATTTTTTTTTGAAGGTTCTGAAGAAGATAGGGGCAATTTGTATGTATTCATAATCCAGAATCTTTTGCCGATATAGCTCGGAAGGCTTAGTTTCCGCGGTCGTCTAGTCAGCATGATACGAGGTTTTTTCTTAGCATTTGTACTAAAAGGAGGTGTAATGGGTATGTTGATAGTAAAATATAGTTAATTAATATATTGGAGGGTACAAATCAAATATCAATTTGTTTTACACAACTTCATGAGTAAGGATGTCATGGAGATAATATTTGGGTAGTTCTACTTTAGAAGTAATCAATTTCAACTCCTTATTTACAGTTTCTTTCAATATGATGTTATTTTCATTTAAAAGATATTTATCAGTTATTTAGAAATATATAAATTATTATATGATATATATAAATAATTGTTAAAAAGTTATACATCACCTATCATATATAATGTTCTCATGTATTTTGCGTTTGTATGTATTCTTTGCATCTTTGCATCTATTTTTTACTAAATAACTGTAATATGCATCTATAAACCTAATGCATTCCCTACACAAAGAAAAATTACAACCATCAAATAATAAAGAGAAAAATACCTTACTATTTCTTTCCATATTAGATTTAGGTGGATTTTAGCTTGCATAATCTACTTCAAAATCACATTTATAATGTTTAAGTAGATTCATTCTAACAAATTTAATATTGAGGATATGAAATAAATAGTATATTTGTAAATGTAGATACAAACATATGAATTCATATATAAATATAGAGATATAAACATATATAGTTGTTAAAATATAAAGATACAAACATATGAAGCATTTTTTATTACATTAGAATGTAGATCTCATGTCCAAAAGATAAGAAACCACCAAAAAAAAGAGGCATGTTTGAAGGAGAATCGAGAGCCTCCTGTTCACCTTAAGGATTTCACAAAAGAAATAAAGACTTGGATATTTAATTCTAGATTATAATATAAATTTACCTATTTTTTTCGGAGCATTCATCATGGGTTGGAGATGCCTACCTATTTTCCCTATACATTTAATGAATAATAAATCTAAAAAGTCTTACATATTTAATTCAAGATTATTATTATTTAACACATTTTTTGCTATTATATATAGTGTGTACATACATACACAATTTTCTAACAATGGAATCTTTCCTAACATCCTAATAAAACCTTGGTTTGGTGATATTTTATTTCTTCATTGTATTGATTTTAACACAATTTATATATTGGTTTGCTGATTTTTATTTTAAAATGTTAACTAATTTACTTTTAGTTATTATTGCAAATCGTGAAATTCATTTTTAAACAATAGGATTTGATTTAGAACATAGATTCAAAAAAATCCTAAACAAATTTTTAGCAACGATAGATTAATTTAATTACGATGCAATACAAAAATCTTGTATCTCTAATATTCTACCCTCACAATTAATTGTATTCCTCTATATATTTTATTTAAATGAATTAAGATTTAAATAACATAATTGAATTTTTTTATTAGTTATAAATTCATATAAATAAATAAATTATTATTATTTTTCATTATTAAATAAATTAACTATTTAATTTTCATAGATTTTAAACTAAATTAATAATATAATATTTTGTGTGTATAATGCTACAATATTAATGTTGATCTCTTGGTTTGTTGAGTTTATTTATTTTTAATTAAGTAATTAATGTTAAATTATTAAATTATTAATTTATTTAAATTTTTATTAACTTAATTAATTCATTAAATTATTAAATTTATTAATATCAAATTATTAATGTTGGGAGGTGATAATGGATTTGTGTCAATTATATAATAAATAATTAAAAGGACAAACTATATATGTGCTTCAAGGAATAGGCAAAGAAGCACTGAGCACTTTTAGATATTTACAAGGAATACCTAATAACCACTTTTTCAAAGTCTGAAACTCTTTTCTTAAGTAAAATCAATAATAAAATAAAAGAACACAATAAGATCCATGAAAATGAGATAACATGTACATTTACATTTCCTTTTAAAGATGCATTAAAAAAAATTTAGATAAAAAAAAAATTAATTCAAAAAAAACAAAAGAAATATGTACAATTGCAAATATGTCAAAACAATAAACACATATCTTTTTTAAAACTCAAAACAAAGATAAAATAAATTTTTGAAATTAAAAAATTGCAAATCCATAAGCTCTTGTTACAAATACATAAATTCAAGCAAATTTTATTATGGATCTTTGATTCTTAATCTTCTTTTCTTTAAATAAATTTTATTAAAAAATTTACTATGAAACAAATATTAAAAAAACAGTATTTAAATATCTTAATAATAGACTCATATATTAACTAAGCTTAAAAAAATTACAGTGAAATCACCGTAGTAAAACATGCGGAGAACCCAAAAAGAATCAATTGAAGTCCATTGTTTAAACGCAAATAAAGACAATTTTACCTTCGAAGGGGAATATGGCAATGATGGTGCTTTTTTGTCCTACCGTCACCGGGCACATTATCGCAATTATTCCGTCATATAACACGGAATATAGAATGGAGAATGTGACTTAATTTGTTCATATTATAGAAGGGAGATAAAAGCGTAGTTTAGAATAACATCTTGTTTAACAGTAACAGAGAGATTGTCGGAAGCGTATTTTCTATAAAAACGCGCTTCCTATAGAAACGGATGAACCGTCTACGTTTGAAAACCGATCAACCGTAGAAATTTCCCGGCCGGCAAAAAATCCCGGCGGGAGACAATTCTGGTGGGAGGTTTTCCCACATAGAGAAGCCTATCGGCTGATAACTAACTAATAAATATTGTTTTGGTAAAAAGTATATCCGGCATATTTCAGAGATACTAGGCATTATTTTAGCTAGGAATATTTAAGCATAGATTAGTAGGTAGGAATAAAAGAGTAATCATTAAAATAAAATTCAAAATAATATTACTTAATTATAAATGAGAGTGGAAAAAACTTAATCTTGTATTTATTATATATATTTTTTATTTTATTGAAAAATTATATATTTTATTATTTTATTATAATATTTAATTATAAATGAGTCATTAATTGAGATTAAATTAATATACAGAGTTCTTTTGTCATGTTGATCATGATAATTTTAAGTTGGCTATTTTTGAAAGTGTTAAAATTAAAAATGCTCCAAATCTTGACAATGATATAATGTAGGAATTGTGTTATGAATTGAAGAATGGATCAAACTTTGTTATTAAACTTGAAATGGAGAGATTCATTAACTAAAAGGATATTGGTGCAATTAATATTTTCTTTGGTATTCATGATTTGAAAGTTGACAAAATTGACATGGTTATAGATTAAAAAAAAATTGTTTCTAGGACACATAATGGTAGGACATAGTTGGAAAATTTCTATAAATGTGAATGTCAACATGTTACAACACAAATGGAAATTATGTTCGTATATGTATACTTTGATAAAATAAATAGTGTCATTAGATGCAGTTTTAGATGGTTTCAATTGGGATGTTGAATTATTTGATGATGCTAATTTTCAAAATGTCAAATGCTAAATGGAATATGCATATTTTTTATTTTTAAGTTGAATTGGGTGGGCTTTTAGTGGAGCTTAACAACAAATTTGGTGAATTAAAGGGTCACATGGAGTATGCATATGATTTATTTGGTAAATAGGGCTTTTTATTGTCATATGATGATTAGATGTTTTAGTTAGTGTCTAATTACACAAAGCGGATTGATGGATATAATTTTGGCAGTGATGAGTTCAATGATATGGTGTGCATCCATGTCCATGCTAGTGAACATGAAGATTGTGGTAGTGTTCTTAGATCAAGTTTGGGTTGGTCAACAAAAAATAGTGTTTCACCAAGGCCAATATTAGTTCTTTAGTTTAGGGGGCTCAGGGCCACTTTATGAGGTTTAGAAAATATGATTTCAATATATTGAAAATCAAGAGAATTTGTAGGGTACCTAATAGAGTAGGCACATGGTCTACACCATGAAGACTTTTGGATTCTTGTCATGTTTCACTAAAGCATGCATCCTTGAACAAGAGCCATAGTCAAAGGTTACAAATTTGACAATTTTTGAGTGCTTGAAAACCCTTTAGCTTGTGGAATTAATCCAATTTTAAATCCCATATCAACAATGTGACCTAAATATTTTTGGTAATAAAATCTCTCAACTATGGCCACAAGAATTATTTTGGAAAAAAGTTTTTATGGACCATAAAAAAATGTGCATCCCTATTTTCATGCCTCTTAGGAAAGTTTTAATAGGACTTTTTTATTTGTTTCTATTTTAAGGTAGGTAGGAGGGGCCCCATAAAAAGTTTCAAATTTGTCAATTATGGTGACAAGGTCTAGTTATTCATTTTCTTTCAATAGTCTCTAGCTCTATCTTCGTAGTGATTGGATAGGCTTAATTGAGAAAATATGTTTTTTTTTTAAACTAGGTCCTCGTAAGATTGTTTTTACAAAGCAAGTCATGTAAAGTAGTATTTTAACATGGTACTAGGGCATTCTCATCTTGTGCTAATGTAGATGCAATGAAAAGACATTTATTTTGGTTGGAGATATTAGAACGTTTATGATGCTAAGTCTATAAGGAAAGAATGAAAAGGCTATTGGTAAAGAAATGTGGTCTAAAGTTCAAAACAAAATATAGACATGGAGAAAATTGACGTTGAATTTGGGATTTGTTGTGAAAAATAAGTAGAAGCAAGGCAAATAAGAACTTATTTGGGAAAATTCAATTTAGAAATGACGATGTAAATATGTGTTGCTATCATTTTTCTACTGCTATTAATCCATAAATTATATGCAATAAAATAATTGAAGGAAGTTTGAAATCACTATTATTAGTGAATGTGATGTGAAACAAAGGTAATTTAAAAAAAAAATTGTTGCAAAGACATTAAAGTTCTATTGTTATATTGGTGTAGAGATTTGAAATTGGTAGGTTTATATAGTCATTGATTAAATAAGTTTAATATGCAATAGTGATGGTGTTCAAAGCATTATTTAAGACATTCAAATAAGTGATTAGAAGTTAAACTCACACCTTTTTCTTAATAAGATTTTTTTTTTTAATAGCCAATGGTATATTTGAGCATTCACAAGACCAAGGAGTAGAGACAATGTTGGTCACTTTGTAAAAAGGCATATTTTCAATTGAATCTAACACCTTCAATTTTGGTAATATCTAATTATATTATATTCTCAAGTAAATGTGCTCTTGAGGCTATCCATAGTACACCTGACAATATTTTTGAACAATCTAATGCAACATCATGTAGTTATAGTGTAAAAGGGTCCTATGGAGGTCGGAGGAAACAAAGGAAAAAGAACATATGTCATCTCAAGCTATCTTACCACTTAGGGGTGACTCACTACATGAAAATCATCCTCTTTCCATTGGTGTCCCTAAATAAAAGAGGGGTCATGGCATGATGTGTGTCCCTTCAAGGAGCAAGAGGGGCTAGGGCATTTTTTGTTGCACTTGTCATATTCACATTTAGTATGTGGTTTTTATAGTAGAGAATGGATTATTTCAACACATTTAGAGAAGAAGAGGACTTTTAGAGGAGAGTTGTTCTCTCGTGTGCAACATTAGAGAAGGAATTAGACACGCTTATAAGAGATTTATACTTGTGGAGGAATGGAGAATCATTGCGCAAGTTGGTTGGAGACACTTTATGATGCAGGAGCATCCCTGGTTCTTGGCAATCTTGTATCAACCAAAAAATTTATTTTCAGTTTGTTTTCTTTTTTGCAGTTTTAGCATTTTTTTTTCATTTTCTTGAATTTGCTCACCGAATCTTGCAGAGCTGGATTTTGATTGTAATCATGATTATCTTCCTTATTCCTAAACTGCAAGATGTTTGGATCTTTTTTGGAAAGTTATCGATTCTAGTATCTGGGACAATTTTCTAGCTTAGAAGACCAAAAATGCTTGGACCTATTTGCTATTGACAAATCTTGTGGATCCTTTCCATAGGTTGTGGAGCCCCAATTCATTGTTTCCAAAATTCCTTGGTGTGTGGACGACCCTCCCTCCAATCCGCACTTCTTCCTTTGGATTTTTTGAAGGATTTTCATTGGCGGAGGCCAACATGGTGGTTTTCCACGCTTCATCATGTTCATTGTTGTTTGATTCTTCTTGGGCCAATCAGATCCCTCTAGACCATATAAATCAATGTAATTTAGCTTGTAGAAGTAGGTTTTTGGAGAACTGAGAAGATCTATCTCGAGGTTAAGATGCCTGGTATTGATTGAGACTATAATTGAGTATGTATGTATCAAGTCTGTGAGCCAAACCTTGTAGCCTGCATGTTGTCGATAGATTGTAAATAGTTTTTCATGATATAATCTGTAGTCACATAAATCTGTCCACTTAATTAAATGAATATTTAGTATTTATTTGATTATTTAACCATCAATCAATAATTAATTAAATTAATATGTAATTAATTCATCTTAACCCTCTTCTCCTATTAATTAAATAAATTATTCAATTTATTTGATTTAATTCACTTAACAAATTCAGACCATTAATTAAATAAATAAATCATATTTATTTAAATTCCCCCAAAATCCCATCTCTCACATTTAAATAAATTAACATTTATTTAAACCACCTTTATCCTCCACCCACTTGTATTTTCCTACAAATGCAAGCTGCACAACTATTTTAAATAAATTATTTATTTAAAATCCTATTTATCCTCACCCACTTGAAACCTTTAATGGTTTCCCTTAAAGTCTTCAAACTTAATGGCTTCCTTATAGAGTCTTCTCAAGCCTTTAATGGTTTCCCTTAAAGTCTTCAAACTTAATGGCTTCCCTTAAAGTCTTCTTAAGACTTTAATGGTTTCCCTTAAAGTCTTCAAACTTAATGGCTTATTTCTAGAGTCTTCTTAAGCCTTTAATGGTTTCCCTCAAAGTCTTCAAGCATTTAAATGCTTTATCTTCCTTTTTCTCATGTAAATAAATTAAGATTTATTTAAATCCAAAATTCACATTCACATTTAAATAAATCAATATTTATTTGAATATCTACCCAAATGCAAATTACACCATTTAATTGAAATAAATGATTTTATTATAATTGAAAATCCCAAAATTCCTCCCACTTGCATTCTCTTACAAAATCCACTTGCATGCCTAAATCCCTTCTAGATTATTCTAACTCCTTCTAATTAGCCTAATCCTATGCTAATCATTGTCACATTCCTAAATAAAAGAAAGTCACTTCTCAAAAACCTCCAAAGTCTTCAATAAACATTAAAGGCTTTATGTTTTCAAATGGTTAACCTCTAAAGTCTTCCAAACCATTAAAGGCTCTTACATAACCATTTATGGTTAACTCACCTTTTACCTTTGGTTAGAGACTTTCCTCTAACTTAACCATCCTTTTGACTGATGGGTCTCTTCAAAGCATTTATTTCTTTGACTAAGGTAACCATTTAACCCTTGCACATTCATTTATCCCTTGGATAAAAGGAATATCTATTAACCTAACCCTAACCCAACCCCCTAGGGTAACCATCATGTCCCCTCAAGCATTTAATGCTCCTTATCTCTCCTCTCAAGCCTCCTCATGGTGACACTTGTCAACATGGGATTGGGTTGAAAGTTTCACATGGATTGAATATCTTTCAATCCTAACCCTTGTTAAAATTTCTCAATCTTAATCCTTCATCTCCCCATTTCTTCTATAAATAGAACCCTTCTCCTCAAACAAAGAAGGAAGCATTATAGTATTGTTGTTATACTGGTATTAGCATAGAGCTTTCTCATAGCATCACTATCTACACTTGCATAGCATTTGTTTATCATATTCAACCATCTTGAATCTCCATATGGCATCCATGGCTAGTGCTAAAAGCTAAGATCTACACTCATGTGAAACTTGGAGAGGAGAGGAACAAGGGAGGAGCAACTATGAGCATCTTGATTAGCATTTGGAGGAGTATAGTTTATCTATTCCATGTTTGTATGCTTTCTATTTCATGCTTAATATCTCTCTTGATATGCCTGTTTAGGATAATCTTTTGTTGCTAACACTAACATTTGTTTCTTGTGCTCTTGTGTGTGTTGCCATCAAACAAATTTTCTAATCCTTTTTGCAAAGCATCATAATCAATCAACTTTGCACTGCCTCCATCATCTTGTGTTTCTTTCATTGTGTTTTACTCTTGTTGCATGGTCCAGATAGATCTTATTGAGGTCCTTCCTTTTGTGACTGCACCACTTCATGTTCTCTCATGTGTTAGACAATTTAGATAACCAGAAGACAACTAAGAGAGAGGGGGGATGAATTGGTTGTCACATATTACAGGAACCATTAGCAATTTAAACTTTAATACCAAAACCCAAAACATTAATATTAGAATAATAGATAAACCAATTAAGCATAAACAATAATCATAGAATAAAAGCCATCCACACAACACCAAGATTTGTATGTAGAAAACCTAGTAAAGGGAAAAACCATGGTGGGAAGCCTACCCACAGTCAAATAATAATTTTGTAGTAAGTATGTGAATTAAAATTGAGGGGCCTATACTTGTAGGAAGGCCAACAACCTAGAGCGCACTGCTCATCACAAAGGATTATCACTAACTACATATAAATCCAAACTACAATCGAGAGAAGTGTTGAACTACAAAAGATAGCATCTCCTATGCTTGAGTAAGTTTGGATTAAGCTCAATATTGGAGGACTAAGTCCTCTTACATAAACCCAATTCAATCTCTAATGATCGACCAACTCCTTTGCCTGAATGATATTACAATATTTGCACATTACAGTCCTTGACCATGACCTCTTACATAACCATGATATGTTCCATGATATATTCTACAATGAGATCTTACATCTATATATACAAACCCTCGACCATAAACAATCAGGTCGGCCACCAGATAATAAACCTATTACATAATTACAAACTATGTCGGCCTTAGACCAAACAAAAAATATCAACACATAAGACATCCTGAAAATTCATCAATAGGTCCTATCCACATGTTACATTAATGCCAATCCATAACCTAGATCAACCGAACCAAGTATAGGTCCACATGCTTCAACAATGATCTTTAGCCGCCATGTCTCGAACAAGATCCCAACAACATCCTGAAACTCCATCAGAAGTTGCACCAACACCACTTATGCAATTTATCAAAGATCTCCATAAAAAGCTCAGCCGGTGAAACCCTTGCCGGAACCAGAAACCAATCTTCTAAGCAAGAAGGATAGTATCCAATCTCCAAACCAAAACCAACTGATCAAATATGAGTATAAGTATCATGAACAAACCAATTCCATCATCAGATTATATCGGAGCCTATCGGATCTTGTCGAATCCAAGTTAACCAGAAACCACTCATCCTACCAGGACCAGAAGGGTGTCGGTAAAGCATTCAAACAGCTAGTATTAGCATCAATGACAAAACATCAATGCAACACATAATTAATTCCACCAAATGGTCAATAATCTCCCCCTTTGGCATTGATGGAAACACTAGATGTGAAAAACATCTAAGTAGCAAGAAATGCCAAACAAGTCTCCCGCATATAGATGTAGCAATGAGGTTCTGAAACAAAGACCAAACTCCTCTTGTGAATGATATCTTTGTAAAGCTCTAAATTGTACATATAACTTATCAATATGTTTCCCTTTTTCTTTTACTTTTTCACATCAATATCTTTCCCTTTTTCTTTTACTTTTTCACATCAATATCTCTCCCCCTTTGACATCAATGCTAGAAATCTGACAGAAATATCAAAGCAAAAATATAAACCTCTGAATCTCAAAGCTGACTACTCCCCCTATGCAATAGCATCCCACATCAGTGCCAGACTGATGCCAAACTGCATCAATCAAGTCTCTACCGGAGGGGTAGAAACTCCCAATCTATCTCTCAGGTACTCAAATGATTCCTTGGATAAAGGTTTAGTGAAAATATTTGCAATCTGCTCTTTAGTGTTCACATAAACCAGTCTAACTTAATTTTCTTCCACCTTCTCCTTCAAAAAGTTGTACTTGATAGATATGTGCTTTGTTTTAGAATGAAATATTGGATTCTTTGATATATCAATAGCAGTAGAGTTATCACGATGAATAACTACCAGTGCATCATAATCCACCTTTATATCTTTCAACATTTACTTCATCCATAAAACATGTGTACAGTTAGTAGCAGCAGCAACATACTCAGTGTCAGTAGTAGATAGAGAAGTACATGACTGTTTCTTGTTGATCCATGAAACCAACTTCTTTCCAAGAAAGAAAGCTCCATCGGAAGTACATCTCCAGCCCAATCAACATCTGTATATGCACATAAAGTAAAGTTATCATCCTTAGGGTACCTTAAGCCATATTTTGATGCACCTTGCAAGTATCTAAAAAACTTTTTCACTGCCATCTCATGAATTTCTCTAGGATCACTCTGAAATCTTGAAACAATACAATCAACATTCATAATGCCAAGCCTTGTCTGAGTCAAATAAAGTAGACCTCCAATCATAGATTTGTATCTTGTAGGATTCATTTGTGCAGAAACCTCCAATCATAGATTTGTATCTTGTAGGATTCATTTGTGCAGAAACATCTTTTCTTGTCAATTTATCACTTGTAACCATAGGTGTACTTACTGGTTTAGAATTTCCCATATCAAATTTCTTCAACAATTCTTTAGCATATTTAGTTTGACAGATAAAAATGCCTTTGTCAGTCTGAGTAATCTACAAACCTAAGAAAAATTTCATCTCATAAATCATAGACATCTCAAATTATTTCTCCATATTCTTAGAAAATTCTATGCATAACTTATCTTCACCCCCAAAGATAATGTCATCAACAAATACTTCAACAATTAGTATATCATCATCAATGATTTTATAATATAAATTACTATCAGCACTGCCCTCAGTAAAACCAAGCTTTAAAAGATATTTATCCAACCTTGCATACCAAGCTCAAGGTGCTTGTTTCAATCCATATAAAGCTTTCCTTAACCTGCAAACCATATCTGTATAATCTGATAGTGAAAAACCAACAAATTTCTCAATATAAACTTCCTCATCAAGATCTTTATTCAGAAATGCATATTTAACATACATCTGATAAACCTTATAGTTTTTATAAGCAACATAGGTAAGAAATAATCTTACAGCTTCAATCCTAGCTATAGGTGCAAAAGTCTCTCCAGAATCAATTCCTTCCTTTTGAGAATATCCTTTACAAACCAATCTAACCTTATTCCTTATAACTTGACCATCATTCAATTTATTTCTAAAAACCCATTTAGTTCTAATAACATTTTTATTTTTAGGCCAAGGAACCAAAGTCCATGCGTTCTTTTTCTCAATATGATCTAACTCTTCTTCCATAGCTTTCAACCAATGTTCATCTTTACATGCCTCAATTACTAATACCGGTTCAACTTGTGAAATTAAACATACCTCATTAGTTGCTAATCTTCTTCTTGTCATCACTCCATTTCTCTTATCCCTAATGATTTGATCTTCAGAATGATTCAATCTCACATACCTGGGAGTCTTCAAACTTTCTGTTCCTTTTCCTTGTTCTTCACTTACTATAGAATTCTCTAATGTTTCTGGAGTAACTGGTTCAACTCTCTATTCTAGTAAAGGTTCTACCAGTTCAGATATAATCATTTCTACTATCGGTTCCTTCTCATAAACTCTGATTTGACTTCTATTTAGCTCATCTACTTTGACATTAGCACTCTCCACAATTATCTGCAATCTCTTGTTATAAGATCTATATGCTTTGATTTCATTAGAATAACCAAGAAATATGCCTTCATGACATCTAGGATCAAATTTCTCAATAATATCATCTCTCCGAATATAACATTTGCTACCAAAAATCCTGAAATACTTAACTGTAGGTGTATTGCCAAACCATAATTCATAAGGTGTCTTACTAGTTTCTCCTTTGATGTGTACTCTGTATAAACCAATGTACTCACTACTTCTCTCCAATAGATATGAGGTAGATTAGCTTTCATCATCCTTGTTCTAGCAGCATCCAAGATAGTTTTGTTTTTCCTTACCAAAACTCCATTTTGCTGAGGTGTCCAGGGAGCAGAAAATTCTCTTGTTATACCATGCTTGTCACAAAATTTATTAAACTCACCGGATGTGAATTCTCCACCATGATTTGATCTCAAACATTTAATCTTCAATCCTGTCTTAGTTTCCACTTTATCCTTAAATATTTTAAACTTTTCAAATGCTTTAGATTTTTCTCTCAAAAAAGTAACCCACATCATTCTAGAATAATCATCAATGATTAGCATGAAATATCTATCACCATGAAAAATTTTAACTCTAGCAAGGCCACACTAATCAGTATGAATAAGATCAAGAACATCATTTTGATTTATCTTGTATACTCCTAAAAGAGGTCCTGACCTGTTTACCCATTTGACATTCTTTACATACTAGATTATAGGGCTTCATATTCTTAGGTATATCCCTAATAGCCTTAGTTGAACTAATCTTCACAATGCAATCAAAATTCACATGACATGGCCTTTTATGCCATAGCCAAATCTCATCAATTTGTGTAATCAAACATGTCTTCTCACCGAAGCTTAAATGAAATATATTACCTTTTGTTTGTGTACCAGTTGCAATCTCCAATCTAGTTCTATTAACGATTTTGCATTTTCCATCCTTGAACTATTATTGAAATCCCTTATCTACCAATTGTCCTACACTCAAACGATTATGCCTCAAACCTTCAACATAATAAACATTTTCAATATTGTTCTTAGCATCTAATGATATAGTTCCTTTTCCTTTGATCATGCATGCCTTGTCATCTCCAAATCTAACTAGATTGCCATCAAATTCTTGCAAAGACAAAAACTTCCCTTTATCTCCAGTCATATGATGTGAACAACCACTATCAATTACCCATTCATCCTTGTCTTCAATTTTAGAAGCAAGTGCCTTTTCCTCAGGTACATTCTCTTTTAGTGCCAGATCATCTTCCTTGATAGCCAAGAACACAAATTCCTTCCCATTGTCGGATCCACTGGTAGAGTCTTCTGATGGTTCATTATCTGAATCGGTAATACCTTCCTCATCCTCTATTTAGCATGATTTGTCTTTTTTTTTCTTGAATTTATACTTGTTTTGATATCGAGGGTTAGTCTTAAATGATCTTTTAACTCTATCTTCAAATCTTCAATTCCTTTCATGACATTTAGATGCAAAATGACCAATCTTATTACATGAAAAACATTTAAAAGGTGCTTTTCCTTCATACTTACTTCCTACTGGTCCTTTAGGTACTCTTCTAGCAAATATTGCTTCAAGTTTCTTAAACTCATCATCTTCTCTCTTCATATCTTCTAATTCCTTTGCATATAAAACTTTCCAGTCTTGCTTACCGGTTGTAGATGTAGATGCATGAAAAGCAGGTTTAGTCTTCATAGCTCTAGAAGGTCCAAATTCCTCAAGGTCAAAAGTAGATAGTTTCCCAACCAAAGTATCTCTATTGAGGGATGTGTTAGCCATTGTTCTCAACTCATTGATAGTAGTAGCCTTCATTTTATAAGCTGGTGGTAGGGCTCTCAGGACTTTAGAAACACTTTCATGTTCACTCAGAGTTCCACCACAACATTGAATTCTCCTAACAATCTCATTTACCCTTTCCATGAATGCAGTAATCCTTTCATCTTCTTCCATCTTCGTGTTTTCATATCTCACATGATAACCATCAAGTTTAGCAATCTTCACTGTAGGGTCACCTTCATTAAGAGTCTCCAACATATCCCATATAGCCTTTCCAAATGATTTGTTAGTTAGTCCCATTATTTGTTGATCAGAAAGTGCACACAAGAGGGCTTCTCTTTCTCTACAATCATTCTCAAGCTCCTTGTCCAGGTTTTCTGGAGGAGGATTGTCAGATCCCGGATTATAGGGTGTGACACCATTCTTTGTGATCTCCCAAATTTCCTTGCGAAGACATCTCAGATGAGTCTCCATCCAAATCTTCCATACTGTGTAATTTGTTCCATCAAGCCTCAAAATATCCCTTCCAAAGATATCTCTAGAACAACTGGATGAACTTGAACTGTTACTTGCCATAGGATCTTCCTCAAGTGGTTCAGCTTTCTATAGAGAGGACCAACGCTTTGATACCAATGGTTACATAGTTCGGATAAATGGAAGACAACTGAGAGGGGGGGGGTGAATCAGTTGTCACATATTACAGGAATGATTAGCAATTTAAACTTTAATACTGGAACCCAAAAAATTAATATTGGAATAGAAGATAAACCAATTAAGCATAAACAATAATCATAGAATAAAACCCATCCATACAACACTAATATTTCTACGTGGAAACCCTGGTAAAGGGAAAAACCAGTGTGGGAATGCTACCCATAGTCAGATAATACTTTTGCAGTAAGTATGTGAATTACAATTGAGGGGCCTGCATTTGCAAGAAGGCCAACAACCTAGAGTGCACTGCTCATCGCAAAAGGATTATCACTGACTACATATAAATCTAGACTACAATCCGGAGAAGTGTTGAATTGCAAAAGATAGCATCTCCTATGCCTGAGTACAATTCTGGTTAAGCTCAATACTGGAGGACTAAATCCTCTTACATAAACCCAATTCGATCTCCAATGATCGACCAACTCCTCTACCTGAATGATATTACATTATTCGCACATTACAACTTCCTTGACCATGACCTCTTACATAACCCTGATATGTTTCATGATATATTCTACAGTGAGATCTTACATCTATATATACAAATCCTCAACCATAAACAACCAGGTCGGCCACCAAATAATAAACTGATTACATAATTACAAACTATGTCGGCCTTAGACCAAACAAAAAATATCAACACATAAGACATCTAGAAAATTCATCAATAGGTCATATCAACACGTTACATTAATCTTAGTCCATAATCTAGATCAATCGGGACCAGGTATAGGTCCACACGCTACAACAATGATCTCCAGCCGCCAAGTCTTGAACAAGATCACCAACAGCATCCTGAAACTCCATCAGAAGCTGCACCAACACCACTTATGCAATTTATCAAAGATCTCCATAAAAAGCTTAGCCGGTGAAACCCTCGCTAGAACCAAAAACCAATCTTCTAAGAAAGCAAGATAGTATCTAATCTCCAGACCAAAACCAATTGATCAAATATGAGTATAAGTATAATGAACAAACCAATTCCATCATCAGATTATACCAGAGCCTATCGAATCATGCTGAATCCAAGTTAACCAAAAACCACTCATCCTACTGAGACCAGAAGGGTGTTGGTAAAGCATCCAAACAACTAGTGTTGGCATTAATAACAAAACATCAATGCAACACATAATCAATTCCACCAAATGGTCAATATCATGTTGTAAAGATGTTTGTAGGTTCTATAGTTATGAGATCCACCGATGGAGTCAATCTAGTATTTCTTGGGTGAGCGAGGAGGATTGTTGAAGACATTTCATTAGGGTCTCCAAAGGATTACTGCAATCAACCCTTGCAATATTTCATCCATTGTTTGGATTAATATAATAAGGGGAGAATGTTGGAGAATATTACATTACTATTTAGTTGAAGTATAGTTTAATAACTAAATTCATTTTTAGAAAATATATTAGTTTATAGTTTCTACAAATTAAATAATAGTTACTTTTGGGAGTTATTCCCATAAGGGAATTGGGGTGGTTATTAACAGGAAATTGAAAGGATTTAAAAAGCCTAATGTATTAAAATGTAATAATCCTAGGAAAACTAATATTATAAATTTTTATTTATTGTTGTTCAATAATGGAATGATTTTCTATTTGCTATTTTCTCATCATTTTAACGTTTTTAGCCCACAGTAGGTTGTGGAGTGTGAAGGTGAAATTATACCACACGGGTGAGCTTGTTGAGGCATTTTAGAGTGATTTAAATGGAATAGTTTGTTGTTTTTATCTCTCAAAACTTTCTAGAAAATAATCTCATGCAATGCAAAAAATTTCAATATTATTTGACCATTTTTGAAGAGTTGGTAGTGATAAAAATGTCCTTGTAAAAATAAAATTGACCCATCAATCAAATCCAACACTTAGGCAATGTTTCTAATAATATTTAAATGGTTCTAAGTGGCTAATAACACCAAGAATACCCTTACACAAATAAATTTGACTCAACAACATTTTCCATTACTCAAAAATAGTTTTATTGATTTTTGAATTGCTAATGATTTGAAAAATGTATGTAACATTGAAAAATGACTCAAAAACAAAAAGAGGTGACCCAAATGTATTTTTGAGGGTGTTTGCAACTAAAAATGGTATTACAAATTACAAAAATTCCATGCCAAGTCTCAAGATTTGTTTGTAGAAGCCTTATGCTTCTAATGATGGTTTTGAGTACTTTGTGCAAGTCTTGTTATCAATAAGATCTGTACCCTACTAAACTTAAAGTTCAAAACTCTATTGAAACACGTAAACACTCCTAGGCTTGTGGGTTGCCCAAAACTTGGAGTGAATCTTTAGAGAAAACTAGTTCTTCTTTGAACTATCACCTAAACTATTTTCTTGTTGGGAAAAGGGAAGAGAAATTCAATAAAATGAAACCTACAACTAGTGGTGGTGCATGAAATCAGTTTTCAAATGTATACATTCTATTTTAACACATAATCTATGTCAAAAACAAGATTTCTCTCACAAATCTCAAGCTCCACATATTTATACATCATTGTTTCATAGTAAGGTTAATATTTTAAACTTAATGGAAGGAAAAGAGAGAATTTTTACAACTAATAACTGATGAAAGTCATAACGCAAACTATAAACTATATAAAACTTGTTAATTTTGCATGAAGGTACTGTAGAAATAAAGACATATTAAAGGATTGACATATGAATCACTAGAAAAATGTTATTCATCGATGTTGCACACAAAATACAAATTAGATAAGGTAAACACTTTCTTTATTAATCAAAAGGGTGCTTATAAGAGCTATACATTTGAATATGAGTTACAATACACAATAGGCAAGAAAGAATCTGTTTCAAGTTACAATACAAGCCTAGAGCAGCAAAAACTAACTTAAAAATGAAGCCTAAGGTTGATCTTTATAGCTGCAACAAGTTGCTACAACAAAGGAAAATATGCTAAGAAATAAATGACAACAAGGACATGTTACATTTATTTTTCCTTGGTCAATCCTCCTTGGGCGTCCAAGTTGTTTGTTTATATTTTTTGGCCTTCAAATCAACTTCAAAAAGTGATTTTTTTGAATAAAACTCCTTCCAACTTATTATCCTATTTGTTAGGCTCTTGATTAAGATCCTAGATGATTGGGAATGGCCTTGGAAGTGGTCAAAACTACCTTTTAAATTTCCTCAACTATTTGAAGAAGTCTTCAATCTACTCCTACATTCTCTCAATCACTTGAAAAAGTCTTCAAACTACCCTGCTAAATTTTATCAACTATTTGAAGAATTATTTAACCTCCTCCTAGATCTACTCAACCAACTTGTCAAGTCATCAAATTGTCCTACATTCTCTCCACATGTTACCAAACTCCTCTTTACCTCTTCCAATTGTAGCAACTTCCTTCCATGTTTATAGGACATGTGAGAAAACAATCCTTAAATTTTAGGACTCAAAAACATGACATACTTGAGAACCTTAGGAAAGCTAGCAAAAATGACAAAAGTAAAATGGAATTAGACTCATTTTTGCATAAATTACAAAAATGGGTAACATTCTTGGCAACCTCTGCTAATGTTTTTCCTGCTAAAACACAAAAGACCAGTTACCTTTATGCATCCATTGGGATATAGAGTCAAAAGACTTGAAATAAACTCTCAAGTAGACCTGACTACTGTTGTTATCATTGTGAAATAACTAACAAATTGATTGAACCCACAACTATAACTAGCTCAAATTGAAAACTATGTGTTGCAACACTTAGAGGAATGAAACTAGACTCAACCTTGTACTATAAAAATTATTTAAATGAAAACCTAACCTAAGCTACACTAACCAAATGACCAAACCATCTGGGTAAGTGCACCATGATGGTGAACAAAAAAGTGGCCACATGCAAAAAAGAAAACCAAATTTTGTTAGATAGTTCTGATAACCAAAAGACAACTGAGAGGGGGGGGTGGGGGGTTGAATCAGTTGTCATAGATTACCGGAAGCATTCAGCAATTAAACTTTAATATCAGAACCCAAAACACTAATACCAGAATAGTAGTTGATCTAATTAAGCATAAACAATAATCATAGAATAAAAGCCATCCACACAACACCAAGATTTTTACATGGAAAAATTGGTAAAGGGAAAAACCATGGAGGGAAGCCTACCCACAGTTAGATAATACTCCTGCTGTAAGTATGTGAATTACAATGAAGGGGTTTGCACTTGTAGGAAGGCCAACAACCTAGAACACACTACTCGTCGCAAAAGGAGTCTCACTAACTACATAAAAAAATAGACTACAATCTGAAGAAGTGTTGAACTGCAAAAGATAGCATCTCCTATGCCTGAGTACAGTTCTGATTAAGCTCAATACTGGAGGATGAAATTCTCTTAAAAAAAGCCAATTTGATCTCCAATGAACGACCGACTCCTCTGCCTGAATGATATTACATTATTCGTACTTTACATTCCTTGACCATGACCTCTTACATCAACCATGATGATCTACAATGAGATCTTACATCTATATATACAAACCCTCGACCATAAACAATTAGGTCGGCCACTTGACAATGAACCAATTACATAATTACAAACCATGTCGGACTTAGACCAAACAAGTAATATCAACACATAAGACATCCCGCAAAATACATCAATAGGTCCTATCCACACATTACATTAAATGTCAATCCATAACCTAGATCAAATGGAACCAAGTATAGGTCCACACACTTCAGCAATGATCTCCAAACACCAAGTCTCGAACATGATCACCAACAACATTCTGAAACTCCATCAGAAGTTGCACCAACACCACTTATGCAATTCATCAAAGATCTCCATCAAAAGATCTGTTGGTGAAACCTTCGCCAGAACTAGAAACCAATCATCTAAGAAAGCAGGATAGCATCTGATCACCATACCAAAACCAACTGACCAAGTAAGAGTATAAGTATCATGAACAAGTCAATTCAATCACCAAATTATACTGGAGCCTGTCGGATCATGCTAGATCCAAGTTAACTAGAAACCACTTAACCTACCAGGACCAAAAGGGTGTTGGTAAAGCATCCAAACAGCTAGTGTTGACATCAATGACAAAACATCAATGCAACACATAATCAATTCCACCGAATGGCCAACAATCTCCCCCTTTGGCATTGATGGCAACACTAGATGTGAAAAAAATCTAAGTACCAAGAAATGCCAAACAAGTCTCCCCCTATGGAAGACAACCAACAATTACCCACATATAGCTCTGAATATCTCTTTCTTATACTTTTCATATCTCTTTCCTTTGACATTTATCATTTTCTTTCTTTAACTTTTTCACATCAATATCTCTACCCCTTTGACATCAACGCCAGAAATCTGACATAAATATCAAAGCAAAAACATAAGCCTCTGAATCTCAAAGATGACTACTCCCCCTGAGTGGTAGCATCCCACATCAGTGCCACAATGAATAGTATCTCAGATAGTGCATGTCGGATTGATGTCGAACCACATCAATCAAGTCTCTATTGGAGGGGTAGAAACTCCCAATCTATCTTTCAAGTACTTAAATGATTCCTTGGATAAATCTTAGTGAAAATATCTACAATCTACTCTTTAGTCTTCACATAAACCAGTCTAACTTCATTTGCTTCCACCTTCTCCTTCAAAAAGTTATACTTGATAGATATGTGCTTTGTCTTAGAATGAAACACCAGATTCTTTGATATATCAATACCAGCAAAGCTATCATAGTGAATAACTACCGGTGCATCACAATCCACCTTTATATCCTTCAACATTTGCTTCATCCATAAAACTTGTGTATAGTTAGTAGTAGCAACAACATACTCAACTTCAGCAGTAGATAGAGAAGTACATGAGTGTTTCTTTCTACTCCATGAACCCAACTTCTTTCCAAGAAAGAAAGCTCCACCAGAAGTACTTTTCCAGTCATCAACATCTCCAGCCCAATTAGCATCTGTATAAGCACATAAAGTAAAGTTATCATGCTTAGGATACCACAAGCCATATTCTGATGTACCTTACAAGTATCTAAAAATCCTTTTCATTGCCATCTCATGATTTTCTCTAGGATGACTCTGAAATATTGAAATAATACAAACAACATTCATAATGTCAGGCCTAGTCTGAGTCAAAATGAGCAGACCTCCAATCATGGATTTGTATCTTGTAGGATTTACCAGTGCAGAAACATCTTTTCTTGTCAATTTCTCACTTGTAACCATAGGAGTACTTACCGGTTTAGAATCTCCCATACCAAATTTATTCAACAATTCCTTAGCATATTTATTTTGACAAATAAAAATGCCTTTGTCAGTCTGAGTAATCTGCAAACCTAAGAAAAATTTCATCTCACCAATCATAGACATCTCAAATTATTTTTCCATATTCTTAGAAAATTTTATGCATAATTTATCTTCACCTCCAAAAATAATGTCATTAACAAATACTTCAACAATCAGTATATCATCATTAGTGATTTTATAATATAAGTTACTATCAGCACTGCCCTTAGTAAAACCAAGTTTCAAAATATATTTATCCAACCTTGCATACCAAGCTCTAGGTGCTTGTTTCAATCAATATAAAATTCCTCATCAAGATCCCCATTCAAGAATGCACATTTAACATCCATCCGATAAACCTTGTAATTTTTGTAAGTAGCATAGGCAAGAAATAATCTTACATCTTCAATCCTAGCTACAGATGGAAAAGTCTCTCCATGATCAATTCCTTCCTTCTGAGAATATCCATTACAAACCAATCTAGCCTTATTCCTTATAAATTGACCATCCTTATTCAATTTATTCCTAATAACCCATTTAGTTCCAATGACATTTTTATTTTTAGGTCGTGGAACCAAAGTCCATGTGTTATATTTCTCAATCTAATCTAGTTCTTCTTCGATAGCTTTTAACTAATGTTTATCTTTACATGCCTCAATTTTTGATACCGGTTCAACTTGTGAAATTAAACATACCTCATTAGTTTCTAGTCTTCTTCTTGTTATCACTCCATTTCTCTTATCCCCAATGATTTGATCTTCAAAATGATTTAATCTCACATGCCCAGGAGTCTTCTGACTCTCTGTACCTCTTCCATGTTCTTCAGTTACTATAGAATTCTCTAATATTGCAGGAGTAACTGGTTCAACTCTCTGTTCAGGTAAAGGTGCTACCGGTTTAGATATAATCATTTCCACTGCCAGTTCCTTCTGATAAACTTTGATTTTACTTTTGTTCAACTCATCTACTATGGCATTAGCACTCTCCATAATTTTTTGCAATCTCTTGTTATAACATCTATATTCTTTTCTTTCATTAGAATAACCAAGAAATATGCCTTCATCACATCTAGGATCAAATTTCCTAATATTATCATTTCTCCTGATATAACATTTACTACCAAAAATTCTGAAATACTTAACTGTAGGTGTATTGCCAAACCATAATTTATAAGGTGTCTTATTGGTTTCTCCTTTGATATGTACTATGTTGAATGTATAAACCATTGTACTCACTACTTCTCTCCAGTTGATATGAGGTAGGTTATATTCCATCATCATTTTTCTAGCAACATCGAAGATAGTTTTGTTCTTCCTTTCCATTCTATTGAGGTGTCCAAGGAGCATAAAATTGTCTTCTTATATCATGCTTGTCACAAAAGTTATTAAACGCACCCAATGTGAATTCTCCACCATGGTCTGATCTCAAACACTTAATCTTCAGTCATGTCTCAATTTCCACTTTAGCCTTAAAGATTTTAAACTTTTCAAATGCTTCAGATTTTTCTCTCAAAAAAGTAACCCACATCATTCTAGAACAATCATCAATGATTAACATGAAATATCAATCACCATGAAAACTTTTAACTCTAGTAGGGCCACACATATCAGTATGAATAAGATCAAGAATATCATTTGATTTATCTTGTATACTCCTAAAAGAGGTTTTGACTTGTTTACCCATTTGACATTCTTTACATACCGGATTATAGGGCTTCATAATCTTAGGTATATCCCTAACTACCTTAGTTGAACTGATCTTTACAATGCAATCAAAATTCACATGACACGGCCTTTTATGCCATAGCCAACTCTTGTCAATCTGTGTAATCAAGCATGTCTTCTCACCAGAGTTCAAATGAAATATATTACCTTTTGTATGTGTACCGGTTGCAATCTCCAAGCCAGATCTATTAATGATTTTGTATATTCCATCCTTAAACTGTAATTGAAATCCCTTATCTACCAATTGTCCTACACTCAAAAGATTTTTCTTCAAACCTTCAACATAATAAACATTGTCAGTATTGTTCTTACTATCCAATGATATAGTTCCTTTTCCTTTGATCATACATGCCTTGTCATCTCAAAATCTAACTAGTCCACCATCAAATTCTTGCAAAGACAAAAACATCCCTTTATTTCTAGTCATATAATGTGAACAACCACTGTCAATTACCCATTCATCCTTGTCCTCAATTTTAACATCAATTTCCTTCTCTTAATTTACATTCTCTTCTAGCGCCAGATCATCTTCCTTGATAGCCAAGAATACCCATTCTTTTCCATTGTCGGATCCAATACCAGAGTCTTTTGCGGGTTCATCATCTGAATCAATAATGCCTTCCTCATCCACTATGTAGCATGATTTGTCTCTGTTTTTCTTATATTTATATTTGTTGTGATATCCAAGGTTAGGCTTAAATGATCTTTTAATTCTTTCTTCAAATCTTGAATTTCTTTCAAGACATCTAGATGCAAAATGACCAATCTTATTACATGCAAAACATCTAAAAGGTTCTTTTCCTTCATACTTACTTCCTACGGGTCCTTTTGGTACTCTTCCAGAAAATAGTGCTTCAAGTTTCTCAAACTCATCATCTTCTCTCATCATATATTCTAATTCTTTTACATATAAAGCTTTCGAGTCTTGCTTACCAGTTGCAGATGTTGATGCATGAAAAGTAGGTTCAGTCTTCATAGCTCCAGAAGGTCCTAATTCCTCAAGCTCAAAAGAAGATAGTTTTTCAACAAAGTATCTTTGTTGACAGATGTATTAGCCATTATTCTCAACTAATTGATAGTAGTAGCCTTAATTTTGTAAGCCGGTGGTAGGGCTCTCAGGATTTTAGAAACAATTTCATCTTTGCTCACAGTTCCACCACAACATTGAATTCCCATAACAATCTCATTTACTCTTTCCATGAATGCAATAATCCTTTCATCTTCTTCCATCTTCAAATTTTCATATCTCACCTGAGAACCATCAATTTTAGCAATCTTCACTGTAGGGTTACCTTCATGAAGAGTCTCCAACTTATCCCATATAGCCTTTCTAGATGATTTGTCTATTAATCCCATTATTTGCTGATCAGAAAGTGCACACAAGAGGGCTTCTCTTTCTCTACAATCATTCTCAAACTCCTTGTCTAGGTTAGCCAGAGTAGGATTGTCAGATCTTGGATTATAGGGTGTGACACCATTCTGTTTGATCTTCGAAATCTCCTTGCCAAGACATCTCAGATGAGTCTCCATCTGAATCTTCCATACTGTGTAATTTATTCCATCAAGCCTTAGAATATCCCTTCAAAAAATAGTTCCAGAAGAACTAGATGAACTTGAACTGCTACTTGCCATAGGATCTTCCTCAAGTGGTTAAGCTTACTATAGAGAGTACCAAAGATTTGATACCAATTGCTAGACAGTTCTGATAACCTGAAGACAACTAAGAGGGGCGGGGAGTGAATCAGTTTTCACAGATTACCATAAGCATTCAACAATTAAACTTTAATATTGAAACCCAAAACACTAACACCAGAATAGCAGTTAATTCAATTAAGCATAAACAATAATCATAGAATAAAAGCCATCTACACAACACCAAGATTTGTACATGGAAAACTCAGTAAAGGGAAAAACCATGGTGGGAAGCCTACCCACAGTCAAATAATACTTATGCAATAAGTATGTGAATTACAATGAAGGGGCCTGCACTTGAAGTAAGGCCAACAACCTAGAGCACACTACTCATCACAAAAGGAGTCTCACTGACTACATACAAATTTATACTACAATCTAGAGAAGTGTTGAACTGCAAAAGATAGCATCTCCTATGCCCGAGTACAGTTCTGGTTAAGCTCAATACCGGAGGACTAATTCCTCTTACATAAACCCAATTCGATCTCCAATAATCGACTAGCTCCTTGGCCTAAATGATATTACATTATTTGCACATTACATTCCTTGACCATGACCTCTTACATTAACCATGATGATCTACAATGAGATCTTACATCTATATATACAAACCGTCGACCATAAACAATCAAGTCGGCCACTAGACAATAAACCAATTACATAATTACAAACCATGTCGGCCTTAGACCAAACAAGTAATATCAACACATAAGACATCCCAGAAATACATCAATAGGTCCTATCCACACATTAAATTAATGTTGGTCCATAACCTAGATCAACCAGAACCAAGTATAGGTCCACATGCTTCAGCAATGATCTCCAAATGCCAAGTATCGAACATGATCACCAATAGCATCCTGAAACTCCATCAAAAGATGCACTAGCACCACTTATGTAGTTCATCAGAGATCTCCATCAAAATCTTTGTCGATGAAACCCTCGCTGGAACCAAAAACCAATCATCTAAGCAAGCAAGATAGCATCCGATCACCAAACCAAAAGCAACTAACGAAGTATGAGTATAAGTATCATGAACAAGCCAATTCCACCATTGGATTATACCAGAGACTATCGAATCATGCCAGATCCAAGTTAACCAGAAACCACTTAACCTACTAGGACCAGAAGGGTGTCGGTAAAGCATCCAAACAGCTAGTGTTGACATCAATGACAAAACATCAATACAACACATAATCAATTCCACCATATGGCCAACAAAGTTTTCATAACCCATGTGGGTTCTTAAAATTAAAAAACATGCTACCAAGCCTAGCAAAAAACAATTAAAAAAAAAAAACTCCTCAAAACCCATACAGGTTTTGAGGAACATTATGTTTTTAAATAGAACATCAAAAGTTCTTCAAAACTCACATTTTTTTTTTAAATAGAACATCAAAAGTTCTTCAAAACCCATACGGGTTTTGAGGAACATTATATTTTTTGGTGGCCCACTATTTTTGTTCATTTTCAATGCCAAAACCTGTGGAACAACAACAAAAGGAAGCCAAAAAACCATAGAACCCACACGGTTTTGGAATCATTTTGGATTTTTCTAGTGTTAAGAGCAATTTTCAACAATGGCACCCTGTCGAAGAGGTAATATTTGATTGGTTTAATTGAAGTAGGGTTTTTTAGTTGATTTAATTTTTGTTTTTATTAATTTGATGTCAGATTCTTCAAGCAATCCCCAAAAATGAAATAGATAACAAAGACCTCCTCCTACACAAGCAACACAAGCAAACCCTATAAACATTGCACATGAGAAACAAGAAAACCCTCAAGACATTTCTCTACAACCACAAAATCCTCAAAATGCTACTCCTCAACAACCACCACCATCTCAAAACTCTCCATGTCCTCCATTAGATCGTGGGGATGCCACACAAGAGAATCTCTTCAATTGCCTTACACAAAATGGTGCCCAAATTTCTATATTGGTAAATAGGTTGAGGTCATCTAGTCTTGAGCACCACTCAACCCTCGCCACAATGCTAGAAACAATGGCCAATAGTGCAAATGAGGTATCTAGGGAGGTTACAAAATGGGGTTCATGAAGGGATAGATGTTGAACATTTTATGCAGATCGGTTGTCATATGATCAAGTGAAAAAAAAGGGCATACTTAAAGCTGACATATGTGCTCTTTTCACCGATCTTATTACCAATAACAACCTAGATCTAAATACAACTCAATTTCCTATACATTGGTGTGCTCATGCTAGGTTGAAAGAAGCTTTTTGGGATAGGTGGTATATTGTCTTTGACCAACCATCTTGTAATAATTGGGAGGTGCCTCTATAATTTTTGGGAAAGTTGTATTGTGAGTTTATCCTCGGTGAGAAGTCGAATTACTTTGACATCCGACAATTTCAGGGTAGAGGGAGAGGCTCTGCACAGGATAGACTTGGGCCCATAGGGTGGTACAACTACAACATAGGAGGCATATAGCTCCTAAACCCATGGTATACGTCACTGTCCCTATATCCTTGAAGGAGTGTATGGAATTATAGACTCTTCGGGCAGCTGCATCATTGATTGATGTCATTGTTAAGCATGGCACACAGGTGGTTGGAGCAGAGGATGTACCATCACCTGTGGCACCTCCTTCATTAGCGGAACCTCCTTCATCAGCGACACCTCCTTCATCATTTGGCACTGGCCAACCCATTTAGCATATGTGCGCCACCTGCCAGGGTGTATGTTCTGGTGTAGACACTGATGCAGATGAGGATGGTTCGGTATCTCATTCATGTACATCTTGTGGGAGTAGATGCCATGCTTCCAATACAGAGGACGTGGCTCTTACTAATGACCTAATGAGTATGTTGTTCCCTCGCTATCAGACATAGGTGCGTTTAATTCTTTTTATGACATGTTATCAATTAAGTGACTAAATCTTATTAAAAAAATGAATTTTTATTTTAGCACAATTTAAAGTGACATATAAATAAAATGCACTGTAGGGTACAGCAGGTGTTGGGAGTACATCACATACTTTTCAGTTGACTCCATAGTCATGAATAGTTTCGCCACTGGAGGTAAAGATTTGTAAATTTGTTAAAAATATAATAATACATGGGTTTCAAAATATATATTTGATAATATATATGTATCATTACTTGGTGTTTTATAGGGCTTATCAAGGGATGAGATGTCCCAACTTGATGATATCATGCTTTCAGCCATTGACTTTGGCCTAGATAGCTATGTGGTACCATTTAGATTTATATATTTTTTACTTAGGTGATATATTAAATACATGCTCTTTTCCCTTATGTTAATTTTTTTCTTTTAGTTTACCCCGCCTGCCTCAAGGACATCTCATGTGAGAAAGCCATCCTTTAGCACTCCAAGGCAGAAAAAGATATCCTCCCAGACACCCAAACGACACAAGGTAATTTAGTACAATTTAAATTAACTTGTTGAAATGTATTATGTTTAAACATGTATATGTAGATATTGATAATGTTAGATATTTGGTTAACCCCAAAGACACTGAGAGTCAGGGGTGAATCAGTGTCTGACCAGTAGATGAAAGATTTAAACTTATTTGCAACTTTATAACTGAAATTAATATACTGGTAAGAAAATAATAATGCAGCAAAGAGAAACAAAAGAATCAGCATTAATGCACACCATAACACAGATATTTTTGGCAAGGAAACTCGGTAGGGGAAAAACATCGGTGGGATTTGTGACCCACAATATTTACTCATAGGCCAATATGAATAAATATTACTCAGTACAATAGGGGCCTACACATGCAAGAAGGCCAACTACCTAGGGCTCACTGCTCAACACAGAATGGAGTCCCACTAACAACACAATTGGATGGTTAAATCCAATAACAATGTACTACTTCAAAATAGTATCTGCAATACTAGATTCAGTACCGGTTTAAGATCTATCTGATACCTCTGCCAAAACCTTGCTGGTAAATAGTCTTCACTCTACTCTGCTTCTTATTCGCTATTAAAATAAATACATCAAAGTGCATATATAAGTATCCAGTATCATACACACATTTCATTACCTACTTCACATACAACTACTCACAAAATGACCTACAAGATCTCATACATATATGATTCTTTACAATACATCATGTCAGCCATACAAATATAATTTACATTACATAAACAATATTGTTGCCAAGTCAGCTTTGGATGTTGATATGATCTGTTGCTGATGTAAACTAGATGTTGGTGTGAATAAACCTTGTAGTATCTTTCGATGTCGGTAGGTGAAGTCTATTGCCGGTTGAACCTGTGAACCATGTTGAACCTTATTGCCACTTAGTTGAACTTTATTGCCACTTAGTTGAACCTTGTTGCCATTAATGACAACATCTACCATTCTCATCTGAGTGTATAATGCCAACAATCTCCCCCTTTGGCATTGATGACAACACTCATGAGAAAAATCAAAACTGAAAGTGCTCCCCCTGAGAGAATGATCTCCTTCTATTCACTTGTCACCATGCCTTACTCTGTACATTTTTCTCATTATACCACTCCCCCCTTGACATCAATGACAAAGGGTGTCAAAAGTACCAAAAATTCAAAAATTACTTAGATACCTGTAGCCAGTTATGTACAATCTAAAAATATCTGCCAAAACTAAGTTAAGACTCTGCAAAAACTTTGTATTGTCAGAAATTATTGTCTTTGTCTGCCTGATCATCCCGGTGAGATAATGCATCTATTGCTTCGGTGATCTGTCTCCTTTAATTGTTTCTCTGGATAGTTCATTCTGGTGTGTTAGTATATTAGCCAATCTAGGACCAAGTTTATTCTTCAACTCCCAGGTTTTCATCTTCAAGCTTTCTTTCTCTCTTTCCAGTGTTTCAATCTTTTCTTCATGAATAGCCATTTCCTAATCCAAAACTGATGTTAGTTCTAAAGAACTAATCATGTTATCTGCAATGTCATCAATCTCTTTCTGAGTTTTCTTTATCTGTTCATCAATGTCTTCTGTTAAGAGATGAGGTTTGCAATCTTCCCTGTACAATTCCTTATATTCCAAAATAGTGGATTTCAATGCCAGTAGCAATGAATCAATCTGTTTTGTATAATCCTTTATTGTTTTATCAAAGAAATCTTCATTTTCCTTATTAACTCTTTTCTGAATAGTTTCCTCATTTATTTTATCTACTGACTAAATGTTAGAAGAAATGAATTTGGACAATGTGTCCAATTTACTTATTAAGCCAACAATGTGATCTACCTTGCATGTTGGTGCAATCATTTGCAAAATCGGTAGAGAGTCATCAATAGCCTTAAATTCTAAGGCATTGCATTCAGTTATCTTCTTTATGGAATCCAATAGTACATCAGTGACATTTGTCAGTTTGAAATCGATAGTGGAAGTACTGGGAGAAGTGGTAGGTTCTGCAATAATTTTCTTCTCTTCTCCAAATATCTATTCAGCCACTTTAACCACTTTCTCTTCCTTATTTTCATCCTTATTCACATTCTTATTCTCTGTAGGTTCAGATTCAGTTTGTTCTTGGCCTTTTTCTACCGGTATCTCAACATTTTGTTGAGTGTCAGCTACCTTTACTGATGATTCAGATTCCTCAACATTTGCAGATTCAAATTTCTTTTCCTCGGCAATTTCTTTATCCAATACAATATTGATAGCCTAACTATCAACATTCATTGTGAATAGAATTTTTGACTCGGGATCAACATCATCTGCTTTCACTTCCTCTGCTTTCTCTTCAAGCTGATTTTGCATTTCTGTCAGTGCCTCTGCTACTGCCGATGGGGTGTCGTGTGCTAATGGAGGTAAGTTATCTTTTATGGTGAAATCAAGAACACTGCCAACCTTACTCTTACCCTTATCTGCTTTCTGATATACCTTTGTGAAGGATTTGTCAACTTTCTGTCTTTCATTTTCTTCTCTTTTCTCTTTCTCAACAAAGAATGCATCCCACTTATCCATTGTTTCATCTACTATATCTTTTAAACTGTCAGCCATGAGGCTTACTTGCTAGTGACCACTTGCAAAAATAGTTTTGTTAGCTTTAGATATCAAATCATCAATTTCTTTCTTATATTTAACAAGATTAATTGTTAATAGTGCCTCAACCTTTAGTTTATTATCTAATTCCATAACAGACATTCTCTTGGCTTCAAGTCTCAGATATAAATCATTTGGAAGAACATCTATAACTCCAATAAGAACCTTCTTACATATATTTAAGTACAAAATTATACTCTCCTCAATAATATCCTTATCAAAATCTTTGAAAGAATGATAAAACTTGCTAACATTACCAAGATTTCCATCCTGAGTTATTTCATTGATAAGTTCTGCCGGTGAAAGAGTATCAAATACCTTTTGTTCTGGTTTCTTCTGTGTGATCTTCTTCTTTTTTGGACTACTAGGCTCTCCCACAACCTGCTGTTTCTTTCTAAGTGTTCTTTTTTTATTTGGTGATGGAGCAGGTGTCGGTGAGGGTTTTCTCTTCTTCCTTTCCACCCTTTTGAATTCTGCAGCCTTGTCATTGTCAGAGTTGGATGAGGCAACCACAAGAGAAATATGTGCTACCGGTTGTTCTAATTTTCTTTCTTGTTCAACAACACCACTCATCGGATCAAGTTTCAACAATCCCTTTTTAACAATTTCAACAAAATTCAAAGCATCTTTTATTATTTTCTCTCTTTTTTTCTTTGCTTCTAAATAGTAACATCACTCTCTATAGTCTCTGCAATGCCAAAGATCTTTTATCTCGGTTCCGGTGGAGCATCTAAGATTATCTTGGCATAAGATTCCAAAATGTTTGAATCCACTTCATATCCCATCTCAGTTATCCAAACAGTTCTAGGTCTAACTGCCTTCATCCACACTTCATCTCTTTTAATTACAAAGCATATCAGTTTGTCATATTTGTCAACAATGCTTCGAGGGATTCTTTCCCTTTGTCTCATTTTTTCTTGAAAGTCCTTGAAATACTCTTTTGCCTGCTTGTCACCATCAGAACCCATGCTGATAATTGCCTCCTTTATCTTTTTTCCAACAAAAATATCATAGGAAAAGTATTCGTGGCCTATACTGGGAATCATTTTTGAGAAATATAACATTAAACATACAAGTAAATTGCCAAATTTGAAAGTTCCCTTTTTTATCACCTTTAATCTTATCCAAATTTTCTATCAGAACATCTTTCAACCACTCACACAAATCAATTTTAGCATTGTTCATTATCATCTCATAGGCACTATGAATGCATAGACTTGAAACAGAATTCATCCTGTCAGTATGTGCCACCTTATATCCAATAACCATACTAGCATATTTGTCATTGTTATCAGTTATGCCGCTAACCCTAAGTGATTTGTTATCTGATGTTGCATCGGTTAAGTTCATAACCTCTTTGTTTGGAATTTTCTTTTTCTTCTCAAACCTAGTGTCGGTAGAAGGTAAACCAATAACAACCTTAATTGGTTCCTTAGTGATTTTCAAAATTGAGTCTAGCCATAAAAATTCACCGTGAACCCTGCTAAGAACATAACAGACAATCTCATCTCAAAATTCAGGCATGTGAAGGATGTCAATGAACCCTAAATCTTCCACAATCTTGTATTCCGGTTTGACTACACCTTTGTTGTCAGTGGTAACATTCATGAACATGTTCTTTAAATCCTCGAACCCTAAATCTTCAATGTTACAGTGAATGTATGCCCTAGGGTCTTTAGCAAATGCAACTCCCTTCAATATTTTTGAAAATGCACCAATGGAGTCATCCAACTTAGTTATCTTAGGGATGATCTTAAAGATTGGTCTAGGATGCTTGATATTTTCCACAATAGTATGGTTTACAATGAATTCAGGAATGGAAGATGAAGAACCCATGTCATAAGATAAATACCTTTTAACTGAAAACCTTGGATACCCTAAAAAATCTTGCTACTTCACTTCTTGAATGTTGGTGCTCAACTTCTGCGCTCTTCAAATGCTTGAATGCTTTGGTGAATTAAAATGAGAGATTTCAATGTTTTATAACCAAAAAGTTAACTTACAACCACATTAAATGCTTCATTGGTTAAGTGAATACTCAACATATCTACTGGTAAAGAAGAATTATGACTTCTTACCACCATCTGAGGGTAAAATGCATGATCTTCAATTGGTTGCCTTACCCCTAAGGATTATTCCTTAGTTAGATGAAGAATCTCTTATCGGTGTAGGAATGCTCTGTTCTACTGGTGCAGAGACAAATTCATCATTTCTCTAATCTCTCTTCTTCACACATTGTTTAGTGAATTCTTGCTTGATTTCAATCACCTTTTCCTTGCCTTTGTCATTAGATCCTTTGTTGTTTGTCACTATATTCTTTTTTCTGCAAAATCTTGCAATATGCCCAATCTTGTTACATGCACAATAGGTTACATTGTTTCTTTGAATAGCTTTTCTAGAACCTTGACTAGTTTGAGTTCTACATTGATTAGATAGATGTCCAAATCTACCACAAACATAGCATTTTACATTCATTCTACAATTGTCTGAGTTATGACCATGTTTATTGCATTTGGAACATTGACCGATGGATGAGTTTGTATTTTGATTATTCTTAAATCTACACCGATTTGCTCTATGACCAAATTTGTTGCAATTAAAACATTTTCCATTGAATTTATAAGCATTAGGTTTCCTTATCGATTTGGTGTGATCATGATTGTTTGTAATTCTAGAACTTTCTCCATGTTCAAATCCAAGTCCAACTGTTTCTCCATCAGGTTTTTGAATTTTCAACATATCATCAAGCTTGTTTGAACTCTTTTTGAATTTGTCTTTGTATTCATTTGCAATGACCAACTCACCTTCCAAAGTGACAACTTTTCTCATAAGTTCCTCTTTGTCATGTTTTTGATAATAAAAGCAGCCAAAAATGAGGGGGCTGACCCATAGGTACAATTAAGAGAACATTGGCAAGACCATTGTCTGCATAAAATCAGAAAAGTAGCAACCTTTTACCTCTGTCAAAAACAAAAACCATACTAGGAGAGTTTATCAATGATGAAATACTACCAGTCAGAGTATAATTAATATGCCACACAGGGCTATAAACAACAAAATATAAACAAAAGCCTAAACTAGGCTTATCCAACCAACAACTACACAGCATAGACAAAAAACTCTTCCACATGCAGAAAGTTATTTCTTTTTCCCTTGGCTCTTCTTAGGGAGAAGATTTCTAGCCCATTCCTTAGTGAGGAATTTGAATAGGCCTTTGTAGTCGTTGTCCTCCTTGCCTTTCCCTTTGGTCATGCTCTCCTGCAATAGGCACAACATAGTAGTCGAGCATCTCATAACATTCAGCGCAAACTTGGACATATCGTGCATCTTGGACTCTGTCACCTCCAGTCTGCTGGTGATCACCTGCACATTGTCAAAGAGGGCCTCTATCTTTTTCTCAAGCTCTGCCAGGTTGGAATCCTCTTCCTTCACACTACAAGCTTCTTCAATGACTAACATTTTTTCAATCCTGAAGGTCGGGGATGGGAAACTGGCCGGCTCCAAACTCTTAGAGGAAATGGGGCTTTCATAAATTCGGGTGGAGCTCACAGAATGAGGGGTCGATTCATGCTGGGTTAGGAGAATTTTAACAGTTGGGATGGAGTTGCTCATGTCATGCGAGGAGGAGGGGTCTCTTAGGGATTTATCTGAGGGTTTAGAGGCCAGTCTGCTAGAGCAGCGGGAGGTGTTGGCTTCTTCAGTAATATCCAAATTAGAGTCAATCTCTTGGATTTTGACTCTTTTAGGGGTTTTGACCTCCTCCGAGTCCTCTTTGTCTTGTTGCATGTGAATCAAATTTATTTTAAGCATATCATTTCATAACTAAGCCTTAGATATTCTTCTGATCTTTCATTAAGTCTTCTAGCCAAATCTTCCTCATTCTTCTTTCTATCTTCAATATCCTTGCATAGTCTCATGGTTAAATCTTGCATCTCATTCTTCATGTTATTGTTCTCTTGTATCAGTTTCTCTACAATATCTCTAAGATTTCTTTTTCTTCATCATCTTGTTTTTGTAGTTGCTCATCTAATTATTTTCTCTTGTTCTGTGCCCTAGCCAAGTTTTCTTGAAGTTCTTTGATGAATTCTTGAGCAGTTCTGAGTTCATCTTCCAGTTTGATATTCTTCAATTTTTCTACATCAAAATCTTCAAGAGCTCCTTCCAACTATTGTCTCAAGCTTTCCATCGGTACCGGTTTCAGAATCTTCCTCAAATTGTTAGGCTTCTGTAAATAGAGGACCAAACTCTGATACCAATTGTTAGATATTTGGTTAACCCCAAAGACACTGAGAGGGGGGGGTGAATCAGTGTTTGACTGGTAGATGAAAGATTTAAACTTATTTGAAACTTTATAACTGAAATTAATATACCGATAAGCAAATAATAATGCAATAAAGAGAAACAAAAGAATCAACATTAATGCACACTATAACACAGATATTTTTGGCGAGGAAACCCGATAGGGGAAAAACCTTGGTGGGATTTGTGACCCACAATATTTACTCATAGGCCAATATGAATAAATATTACTCAGTACAATAGGGGCCAACACATGCAGGAAGACCAACTGCCTAGAGCTCGATGCTCAACACAAAATGGAGTCCCACTGACTACACAATTGGATGGTTAAATCCAATAACAATGTACTACTTCAAAATAGCATTTGCAATGCTGGATTCAGTAAAGATTTAAGCTTTTTCTGATAGCTCTGCCAAAACCTTGCTGGTAAATAGTCTTCGCTCTACTCTACTTCTTATTCGCCCTTAAATAAATACATCAAAGTGCATATACAATTATTTGGTATCATACACACATTTCATTACCTACTTCGCATACAATTACTCAGAAAATGACCTACAAGATCTCATACATGTATGAGTCTTTACAATACATCATGTCGGCCATACAAATATAATTTACATTACATAAACAATATTATTGTCAAGTTAGCTTTGGATGCCAGTATGATATGGTGTCAATGTAAACTGGATGCCGGTGTGAATAAACCTTGTAGTATCTGCCAGTGTCGGTAGGTGAAGTCTATTGCCGGTTGAACCTGTGAACCATGTTGAACCTTGTTGCCACTTAGTTGAACCTAGTTGCCATGAATGACAACATCTACCATTCTCATCTAAGTTTATAATGTCAACAAATAAATGCACTTAATTTATTTGTTCTATATACAAAAACATATAGGGTTTACAGAATTAATGAATGCACCTGATGCCGATGAAGTTCAGCGGAGGGAAGAGGTGATATCTTCATATTCACTTTGGATTTCACTCTTTCTTGTTCTAAATAACTAAATCCTTTTCTATCAATATCATATGTTATCATGTTTTCATATAAGAAATGGTAATAGCTGCATCAGATTCAAATAGGCCTCCTAAGGTTACAAGAGAAATATACAAGGCTTTAGTGTGCATTTGTTCTACATATGTTAAAAATATTTGTTCTATCTAGTTTTTCAACAACTTTGGGTTATTGACTTGTATAATTGTCTTTAACCTATTACAACCCCCTTCCAAACTTCCTATTGATGTTCTACCATTCCATTTCATTAGAAGTCATACACATATAATATGGGATCCAACATGACAAAGGGAAAAGGTATGTCATTCTTAGATCAACTCCTTTTCACTAAGTGCAGAATGGAGTTGAAACCCTCTTATTTACTCCTTTTGGAACACTTACCATGAATATAGGAAATAATGATAACTGATTCATCTATGTATTTGTCTCTTACGACCATAGCACATCTATTTGAGGCTCTAGTATGCTTTAGTTTTTTAGTCTATTCACTTTTAGTTATTATGTGTTATTTGACATATATGTTATTAACTTGTATTAATGTTGTTTTACCAATTACAAACCCCTTCAAGACTTACCATAGATCCTCAACCTCACCCAATTGTAGAAGATAAATATGAGGTAATCAACATTTAAACTTCAAGCAATTTAGAGTTTAGTGGTAATCAACATTTAAACTTCAAGCAATTTAGAGTTTAGTATTTAGTTATTTTGAAGTCATATTGAGAAAATATATCTTTTTTGACATTTGAATTGTCCTTGTGTAGCCACCTGCAAAGCCACATACTGCTTCAAAGAGGCTCTATTTTGATGATTTTCTACAGTCATAGATATCGATAGAGACATACAGTTGTAGTTGGGGTCATTGAAGGACCAATTTTTTTATTATTTGATATTTGTATATGTATATATCGGCTTTGACAGACATGGCACATGCTACTTTTTTGTAACTAATATTGATTTGGCATCTATGCCATTTTTTGATATGTACACAATTATTGTTCATTTTGATATATATGAAACTTGATATTTGATCCAATTTGTTCATTAATATATATGAAAGTTGATTTTCGATCCATTTTGATATATATGAAACTTGATATTCTTGAAACTTAGTTATTTGCTATTGAAATGCGATCAAACTTGTTCATTATGTATATGTCTTGAAATGTGATCCAATTTGTTCATTAAATGTAACTCATATGGTGTATACTTTTAAAATAGGTTGCTCATATTGTGTATACCCACATACCCAAGTACTGACACCGATAATTCTCATATTGTGTGTTTTGATTGAGTGAATTTTCTTTGAGTCCTTTTGAGGATTAATGAAAGTAAGTTGCATGAGTTTGAACATTTGAATGTGCAATGGAGTAATATTTAGCACTTTCATAATTTGCCTCACCTCGAAGTCTGTCTTGGATTTCAAAGTTTTACTTCATGACTTCACCTTTGGAGAGAACTTCAAGTGTGAGAGTTTAGGAGTGAACTTTGGCTTCGAGCAACTAGGAGTGAAATGCATATTTCAGGTATCAAAAGAGTTGAGCAAAGTTTTGTTGGTTGAAAATTTTGTACACTTGTGAAAGAAAACAAAATTGTGGCTTCAACCATAGTGTGTGAGTATGAAACTCTCCTAATTAAGGGAAGGCTTCCCCTATCTAACTACAACTTGGAAAATAAAATAGGATGGGACAACAATATTTCTTCTTTTTTTCAAGAAAGACAATATCCTTTTCTCTTCACAGAAAAGGATAGCAATTGAATAACAGCAGTAACCACTTTCAAGTGAAATAAGAGAAAGGAAATGAAGTTTCCTAAAAGCGTAAAGACTTTCGTCACTTCCTTTGGGATGGGACAACAATATCAAGCTCAAAGACTTGACTATTGGAAGTCCTATCTACCCTTTTCTATACTAAATTTTACAATGAATAAAAGATAACAGCTCAAAGACTGGAATAATCTATTCTTTCAACACAAAGACAAGAACTAATGCAAGCTTAAAGAATTGCTGCTATTTCTTATCAAACAGTAATTTTTCCTCAAGAATAGATGCAAGCTCAAAGACTTGCTGCTCCTTCAAGAGAGTTTCCTATTTTAATTAATCTTCTCTACTTGTAGCTCAAAGACTTCAAATCAGATTGGACTAAGCTCCTTTAGAAACACTTGGCATAGAAGAAATAAAAGATTCAAACTCAAACATGTAGCTCAAAGACTCAAAACTTGAGTAATCCTTCTTTATTATTCTTCAAAAACTTTCAATCCACATACATAAGCTCAAAGACTTCTTGCTGTAAATTTGGCAGAGTTTTTGCTTGCTTTCCAAAAGATGATAATTACAATGGACTCCTCAAGTATTTATAGAAAAGGAGCCTTGAGAAAAAGGTGGGAGGATCCTAACTAACTTGAGAGATTCTCTCAACCACCAAGACTCATTCAATAAATAATTGAGACTTTATTAACTAACTAAGAGTTACTCCAACTAACTAAGACGTATTCCAACTACAGTCCTAATCAGACACAACTTGTAGTTGCCTTGCATGTAATTACAAAAGTGAAAGTAATGTGTAACTTGCATTTTACAAAAAATACTTTTACATGCAACTTGTCAAAACTAAATTACAACTAAAAATTACAAAAAAGGGAAAATTCAACTAAGTGTTGAAAAACACTTAAGTTGCATTTTGTGAAGACACAAATCCTTGAAATTTCCAGATGCTCGCTTGTAGTTCCTCAAGATTTGGTTCATGGGTGTTCTTGGCAACAACCATAGTCTTCACAATAGTGTCGTGATAGCGGACGAGCGCAGAATTGTTTTTATCTAGGATAGATTGGATTTCATGCAGAAAGGCTTGGTGTTTCATCAATGCTTGAATTGAAGCTGCCGAGAATTGTTCACTCTTCCATTCATTATGAATCCTCATTTGTAAATCAGTAAGAACTTCTTTTGGAATCAGCTCTCCATCCTGACTTACTATGTTGCAAGAGGCCCTTTCACAATGTGAGACAATACCTCGATAAACTTCACTCTGGAATCTCCTTGCATCATCGATCTCCTCAATGAGCGATTTAAGGACAAGGGTCTTGTTTTCCATGAGTTCTACAAATTCCAAGTACATGACCCTAGAAGAGATGATGGCATGCTCCTACAAAATACTCAGCTATTGTTGGGGCATGGTACGCCAAATTGTTAGACTTTTCTCAACACTTTCCAGATTCTTTTTGAAAGTGTTAGAAGTCTGATCCAATTTTTCCTCGGTGGTTTCCAACTTAGATATTATTTGAAAAATGTCTTTCATTACTTGTACACATTGATCATGAAGCTGATCAACCCAGGAATCCAGTGCTTGTACTTTCTGAGCAGCCCTTTCCACTCCATGATTTGATTCTTGGGAACCAGAAGAACCTATGGAGTTACTCCCTTCAGCAGCAGGTTTTGTGATTTTATGAATGGCTGCCATAAGTTGTCGGTTTTCCTCTTCTAGCTTGTCTTTCTTTGCTAGAAGATCATCACACCTTTGCACCAATGAAGCAACAAAAAATTGAGCATCATGTTTAATGACCTCATGCGTTTGCTTTCCCAACTCTATCCTCATAACCTTATAATCAACAACTGACATTTCATCTAGTGGCTTATCTGCAATAGGTTCCACAATTTCAGCTGCTTTCATCTTGTTACTGTCAACCATTACTCTAGAGATAGTCTTGGCCTTCTTAGCAAATTTGGATTTGGACTATTTGAGTTGCTGGTAGTCAAAGGCATCAAGTGAGATCTCTTGCTTCTTCCTTTTTGAGGTGAAAGAACTAAGCCATGGAGACAAGGTCATCAACTCACTTCCAGTAGTAGTCATAGGCAAATGAGAAGCAGTTTCTGTTTGAATTACCGTGGTCACCCTGAGAGGAATGTTAGTTGGGACAATGACCATGGTTTGGTCAGTTACCAATGGGCATGAAGATTGCCTCATGAATTCTTCAAAACCAGAAGTGGAAGTATCAATTTCTAATAACTGGATGCAAGTAGGAATATTCATAGGAACTTTCAACACACTTTCTTGTTGATGATCAGGAGATGGCTTGTATGCTGAAATGGGAATTGCATTCTGAGGAGACTCATCCATGAGAAAATCAGGAGGAGAAAGAGGCATCTCAATGGAAACTGGAGGAATGATCTCATGAGGTGAGTGTGAAACTGGATACTTAGGAGCATCGTCAAATTGTTGCCCCTCTTCTGGATTATCCAGATTGATCACCTGAACATGGAATCATGATTTTTCCTTCTCGTGAATAGTCATCTCCTCAGGAGGAAGCACTACTGCACGACTGACTCATAACTTGATCCTTGTACTCGAAGATGAAGTACCCTCCTTTTTGTCGATCTGAATCTCAAATTTCCATCCAAGAGGACCCATAGAATCATCTTCTTTACCAACCCTGATTTTGATAAGTCTAACAACATTACTTTTCAACCATGTGTTAGTGTTGGCCAAGATGGGCTGAAATCTGTCAAGGATGGAGATGCACTCTTTATGCGACCATTGGATCAAAGGAAGTGGAGCTTCCTCAACCCTCTGTGAAGTGTATTCAAGATCAAGTATATGCCTATCATCAATCATCCCTTGTGGGATATCTGCCAAGTTCAAGTCAACAATTTGCTCAACAGTGAGCCTACAGTAATCCATCTTGAGGACTTCGGCTTTTGTGCAAAGATCAACCCAGATGTCTTCAATGTGATGAACATGCACAAAGGATTTCTTGATCTTCTCCTTCATACCTCTATAATCAAAATCAGCTCTAGGTTTGAACCTTTTATGCTTGATTTCCTGCAATTCAGCTTCCATGGCCTTAGCCTTCACAGATGTGACAAGGGAGTATCAACAAATTTTCAATGGGTTTGTGGTAGAGATCCCCATTCCAACCTTGTGTCTAGTAGACTGAAAAGTGTGAACAGCCATGATTTGTCTTCCCAACTCCATAAGAATTATCTTATCGGTTGGGTATCTTGGAAGCATGTATGGCTGACCATCATAGCATCCTATCCTCATATAGGTGAAGGTGGGAAATTGTAGAAACAAGCACCCATACTCAGACACCTTGACTAATGCCTCATCTAATACTCTTTTGTTCCTGAGATCCCTGTCAAACTAACACATGAAATATCCGAAGAATGCATCTTGGACCCTTCTAAAATGCAGTTTGTTGGGTTTCAATGGCAACTAGTCATAATATTCCCAAACTGCTATAAGCGAGCGATCACCCTTGGTAGAAAGACCTGGAAAGTGTCTAAGTGATGCTGCTAAATATACCAAACAAGAATTCATGAAGAAGGTCATGGTGGTAGGAACTGCTGCAAGTTGTTCGCACAAGGCATCGTTGATGACTTCCCCCCATGAAATGTGATGTGACTGCTATATGAACATAATGAACTGATACATACATGGCTCAAAGACATTGGAATGCTCAAGGCCCATCATCCTGCTGAGAAGAGTGATGGTGTCTCCTATCTCCCATTTGAAATCACAATGGTACAACTTTGCCCACCTTGAGAAGGAAGGACGTGGCTCTTGGATCCACCTATTGATGTGCCGCTTGCAATCTTTTTCCCTCTTCACGTAATTTCTTGCTGCACTTTCTTTGGTGATTTCCATATAAACAGGTGCAGGAGGTATTCTGAAGACCTTCTCGATTGCATCCGCATCAAGACGAATTATAGCTTCACCATCATCATTTTTGATGACTCTTGATTCCTTGTCAAAATGATGGGCGCATGCAAGAACAAACTCAGGTTCTAGGGAAGCCACTGGGAAGGAAGATGCATGATGGATATGGGTGTCCAACAACTGCTGCAAGTTATTGTCCTATGGATCTTCTACCCTGTTGATGAATTCTCTGTGTCTCTGATGCGATCGAAAGGAGAAGAAACCTGGGAAGGTGCGACCTCATTTTGATATTTGTCATATTTATTTTTCATTTTCTTTGGAGTTGGAGATGCCGGCAAATCTGACATTGATTGTGAACCTGGAATGCTATGATGAAGACTTAAAAGAGTTAAGGCAACATCATAGTCAGCTGCAAACATCATTCTTCTTTCTCCCAATGGGTAAAACTTTGATTCTTGAATTTCATGATTTTTGTGAGAGGAAGAGGGGAAATATGTAGAAATGGGAAAATCTTGACTTTGACCAATTTCGGATCTTGGGAGAATTTTCGCAAGTATACAAGTTGGAAAGGACATACATGCAATTGGGGTTTTAAAACCCGAATACAAGTACACTTGTAAATTCAAAAATGAAGAAATGAATGAAAAATGAGATTTTGACTTGCGGGAAATGATGGAAATGGAAAGTAAGGATATGGGGAACATGAATGGATAGAAATGGGAAAATCTGGGAAATTCATTTTCATGAAAATGGGAAGAACTCTTTAACATGTAATCCGGTTTTTAAAACCCGAATTTGCAAGGGAGGGGTATTTCACACTTTTTAACTTGGAATTTTAACCAAAAATGACTAAATTCCTTAACCATTGGGGAAGAACAAGAATTTCCAGTGAACTTGTAATCGAGATTAAAAATCCTGAATACAAGTAAAGAGGGAATTTTGGGAAGAACAATGCAATTCAAAAATTGCATACCAAGGGGAAAATTTCTCTCACAAAAACCAATTTTTGGGGGAAGAACAACACATGCCAAAAAAGCAACTAAGAACGAAAATAAAGAAAACAAGAAAATAATAAAATGAAGGAAAGAAAGGAAAGAGAACATAAATTTCTTGAAAATGCAAATGCTTCTCCAATAATGCAACAATTCTTGGAATGAAGAAGCAAAATTGGTAAAAAGGAGCAATCCGTAATGCCAAAACCTTTAACACATTTTTGTAAAAATGCCCCAAACTGATAAATGTAGCAGCAATACCAAATTTGGAAGATCAAATTTCCAATGAGGGAGCACGCCTAAAAGGATTCGAGCAAAACACCTAAGGAGGAAGTAGAAGGAATGATGACAAATGTTGCAAAATGTAGCCAAAGGGAGTCACGTGGGAAAAACGTGGCCATCATTTGCACACCAAATGGCATCATTTAATAGCTCAACAATCCTCCTAAACTCCATGCCTAGATGAGAAAGAGAAAAATGATTTAGGAGAGTGGAGTTTGTTGAAGATTTAAACCCTCAAAAAGTGGCATTTATGAAAAACGTGGTTGCTGATTTAGAGCCAAAAAAACTAGTCAATGCAACCTACATTTGGCGTGAAAGATGTCCATGAATGCATGAAAATAGGATGCAAACCAAAATGCCTCCTTCCTCCAACAATCTCTCCACAAAATTTGCCTTGAAATGGTAAAAAATCATTTTTCCTTGCATTTCGGGTTTTTTGGAGTAAAAGACAAGTTTGAATTTGCATAAGAGAATGCAAATCGGGTTTTTGGGAGAAGAATACAAGTTTTAATTTTACTTTTTCCACTTACAAGGCAAAATCAGGATTTTTTAGACAAATGACAAGTTTTATTTTTCACTTTTTCACTTGCCAAGCCAAAATCGGGATTTTTTGGACAAATGACAAGTTTAAAATAGTCAAAAATGCACTTGCAAGGCAAAATTGGGTTTTTTGGAACAAACTGCAAGTTTTAATTACTTGTAAAAGGGAAATAAAATCCCTACAACAAGTTAGAAATACTTGCACATATATAATGGGGATTTAAAATCCCTATTGCATGCAAAAACCATTAAAGTAGGGGTTTGTTGACCAAACTGCAAGTTTACTTGTAATTGAGTCAAAAAATCCCTATTTTAACTAAAAAAGACCAAAAAACAATAAAAAAGATAAAAACAAGAAAGGGAAATTTAAAACAAATTGCAAGTAACATCTTTTAATAAAGATGCACATGTAATAAGCTAAAAATTCCCCTACAACAACCAAAACAATGAATATGATTAAAACTTGCAGTTTGAAGGAAATTCTCCACTTGCAGTCAGGGTTTTAAAACCCGAAATTGAGGGAAAGACATAGCAAACGAACCCAGAATTTGATGAAATTTGAAACGTAGTTCGAGGATGGGTTGAGGATTAAGCCAGTCCAAGGATTCATCAAAATTCTACCTCGGGAAGCATGCCATAGAGTAAAAAAATTCATTTTTTCACAAAAATTTCATGTAGTGGTCCTTCATTTTTGGAAACAAAAATGAGGAGAACAAGTTTCTTGCTTCATAAATCAGTGTTTATGAGTGAATTTTATAACTTTAAGAGCTACAAGCTTCAAATGAAATTCTTTACTTCATGTTTAACCTAAGAGGAGTGAAATCATTCACTTCAAGGGTTGCTAAGGAGGAATGAAATTGTTGCTTCATGAGTTGGGGAAATGAAGTGACATTATGCTTCATACATTTGGGAATATGAGTGAAGGCATCCACTTCATGATTTGAGTGTGAGGAGAAAAGTTTCAACTTCATTTTCAAACACCTTAGAGTGAACTTCATCTTCACCTTTGATCACAATGAGCGAACTTCATGTTGGAGAGGAGATGAGTGAACTTCATGTTCAAGAGGAGATGAGCGAACTTCCGGTTGGAAGAGAGATGAGAAAAGCTCATGATTTAGTAAGGTAAAGTGATCTTGAGGGTAAAGTTGAATAAAATTAGTGTGCTAAAGGAAAGGAGCAAAGTGCATACTTTGTGTTCAAAGAAGAATGAGCGAACTTTAACTTTGAGATGATAAGAGTGAACTTCAACTTCGAGGTGATATGAGTGAACTTCGAGTTCAAACAATTAAGAGTGAAATGACAACTTCATGAGTTGAAACTTTAAAATAAAATTGCTACTTCACATTTAAAGTGATGTTATTACTTCATGTGTTTGAGATAAGGAGCGAACTTCGTGCATGAAGAGATTGGTGTGAAGTTATTATTTCATAAACTCATGCTTCAGAGCGAAGTTTTATTACTTCATGAGTTGAGAGAAAACAAGATAACTTCAGGAGTTGTTATTATGGAGTGAAGTTCATCATTTTAAGAATCAATTAAGACAATATTTAAGTGCCCAAATCAGATTTTAAATTTATCTAAGGACGAGTCAGCTTAGGTAAGGTTTTCATTTAAATTTTATTCCATAACAAGTTAGCCTTAGGGTGGCATCTTTCATTCTGCTCATCATGGTAATGAACTGTCAATGTAAGACCATCTGGGTGATCAGGTTTATACTAGATGTGCCCTTGTCTTGGTCTCCAAGATGTCTGATCATTTTGAGCCACCTCGTAGCGATGCTTTCCCTTGAGCGCTCAAAGTAGAAAAAATGGTCAAACTTTGACATCGCGTAACTCAAAGACTATGGCACTTATCGACAAGCCATTAAAACCTATGGGGTCATGTTTTTTATTCCTAAAAAATCCTCTCTCAATTTTGAACAACTCGATTTTGTTTTCTTGTGGTGAGATTTTTTCTATCACATAAAAAATCATCAATGAAAGATGGCAAAATAGTGCATCTTTCATTCTTCTTGTTGTGGGAATGAACTATCTACACGAGTGTGTCTAGGTGGCCATTTTTATGCTAGATGTGCCTTTGTCTTGGTCCCCAAGACATTCGATCATTCTGAGCCACCTCGTAGCAATTCTTTCCCTTGAGAGCTCAAAGTGGGAAAAATAGTCAAACTTTGACATCATGTAACTCAAAGACCATAGCACTTATGGATGATCCATTTGAATATATGGGGTCATGTTGTCTTTGCCTAAAAAATCCTCTCTCAATTTTAGACAACTCAATTCCATTTTCTTGTGGTGATATTTTTTCTGTTGTGTCAAAAATCGTCAAAAACCGTCAGAGAGAGGTGGAAAAATAGTCTATCTTTCATTCTTCTTGTCATGGGAATGAACTGTTAGCACGAGAACATCTGGGTGGTCAGTTTTACCCTAGGTGTCTCCTTATCTCAGTCCCCAAGACATCCGATCATTCTGAGCTACCTCATAGCGATGCTTTCCCTTGAGCACTCAAAGTGGAAAAAATGATCAAACTTTGATGTCGCATAACTCGGAGACTGTAGAACTTATGGATGATCCATTCAAACCTACGGGGTCATGTTGTCACTAGATAAAAAATCCTCTCTTGGTTTTGGACAAATTGATTCCATTTTCTTGTGGTGATATTTTTTCTATCGCGTGAAAAACCATCACTAAGAGGTGGCAAAATAGTGCATCTTTCGTCCTGCTCATCATGAGAATGAACCGTTGTGTGTGTGAAATTTGGGGAACCTACAAAGGTACAAACACTTCAATAAACCATTATTTGCATGGGTTAGTTAATCAAAAACAACAAAATGAAATCCATTGCAAGTCATCTTATTGCCTCCTAAAGAGTGCGAGTGTGGATTGCTCTCAAATTGCTAAGCTATCCAGTGACTAGGCTATAGTCAAACAGAGGATTCTTAAATGCATGCAACTGTGTGAATGCAAGATTAATAGTAAATGAAAGTTTGAATGCAAGATTAATTAACCGAAATGAGATTATCAAGCTAAATGATCAAAGCTCTAAATGAAGCTAAGCTAGATTATATGCGAGAAATTGAATCTAGATAAGAGAAATGAATCTAAGCTAATGAACTAGAAATATAAATGATTCTAAGATTAAATGAAAGCTAATTGAAAACTAAGTTGATTGATGAATTAACTATGCAAAGCTTCTTGAAAATTTCTGCGATAACTTGCAACACAATATTATCATAATAACAATGTAAAATTCTCTGATCCTGATTGAAGAATGAGAGCCTGAGTTTATAAGAAAATTAAGAGGGAGACCAAAGGTCGGGATTGATCTTTAATGAATGGTCAAGGTCAATTTGAAGGAAGCACAATCCAGGTGAAATGGTTAGATTGCACAATTTAATTCCATTTTTGAGAGATAAGATTGAGTCCAAATTAGCAACTCAAATTCTTTCCGTTTTTCTTGAGTTCAGTCGATTTGTTTCCTTTTTTGAATTTTTGTGCTCATAATTTCCAATTTATTTTTTAAATTAATTCCTCTTTCTTGATTTGTTTCCTTTTTTGAATATTTGTGCTCATAATTTCTAATTTATTTTTCAAATTAATTCCTCTTTCTTGATTTGTTTCCTTTTTTGAAGATTTGTGCTCATAATTTCCAATTTATTTTTTCAAATTAATTCCTCTTTCTTGATTTGTTTCCTTTTTTGAAGATTTGTGGCAATTTTTATTTATTTATTAAATATGAAAAAGATATTTAATTAAATAAATGAGATATTTGATTTTTAAAAGATTTTCTATTTTGAATTTTGAATTTGATCAATTAATTAAATGAGAATTTAATTAATTGTAATTGCCATGTTGCATTTTTATACTTTAGGAATTAATTAATCAAGCTCTCATGATTGATTTAAATTGATTATTTGATTCAGGACCTTGATGAATTTTATTGAATTTAAGCACATTAGTTGAGATTAGGGGCCCATGGTTTTGGATGACCATTTTTAGGGTATTACATTTGCCCCTCTTTGAATTGATGTGCGAGCAATGCATTGATTCAAAGAATAATTGATGTCTAGAAGATACCAGTTCTGAACTTGATTGATCACAAACCAAATGAAGAGTGAGGTATTCAATTTTTTTTTAAGCGATGAAACTAAACAGACTGATTGAAAGTGACACCGATCCCGAACTTGAGTGAACTAGGACCGATGAAGAGAAAAGATACCGAACCTAAACTTGATGGATCAAGAAGTAGACATTCATGATCTAGAACTTGATTGAAATAGACACAGTGAGCGAAGATAAAACTGATCTTGAACTTGATGGATCAAGACACAATGAGAAAAGATAAACTATCCAACTTGATTTGATGCGATGAAACTGAACACCTACTTAGATTGAGTGTGTGATCAAAGATACTCTTTAAATCCTTGATTGAGTTTAAACGAATAATTAACTTGATAAAAAGCGATGAAACTGATTAACGTTAAGAGACTGATTCAGATGAAGATAATATTAGCTTGATTTGATACGATGAAACTGATATGCCCCTAGAGATTGATTTGATTCAGATGATCGAGAAATCTCAACTTGATATGAAGCAATGAAGTTGAGACGCCCCTAGTGATAAGGTCTTGTTTGATGTTCGGTAAAGATTAGTTGCTAGACTTGTAATGAAGATTTTAAAATAAATTCTTGACTTTGAGGATGTGATCACTAATGATGATGATGTCATGAGTATGCTCCCTTAGGAGCAAAATTGAAAGATCGGCTAGTTGCACAGTTATTTCAAGCAATTTGATAAAAAGATTAAGCGATTAATGATTTGAGCACAAAAAATGATTCATGGGGTCATTTGAAGATTTAGCATTGATTGATGATAAATTGAGTGCAAATTGAAGAAAAGAATGAGCATTTGATGAAAGCGCTAAGTAGTTATAGCTGTGTAAAATTGAATAGGAAGATGATCTCGGATTTCAATTTCGATCTTGAAAATGGAATCAAGATAGTCAAATTAACCAAGGGTCCAATTTTCATGCCAATCAGAGCAAGTTGAAAATTAGGGTTTTGACTATATAAGGCCGTGAAGAGAAGGTTGATTTAAATTCAAGCTCCAGGTGAAGAAGACCAAAATCATCGGTAGTATGCCAGATTCAGCATGCAATGCATAAAACTTAGCATGAATGCAGAAGATGCAACTAGGACCTAGTCACTGGATTTGGATTCACTTTCTTATGATCACTGAGTGTTAAATGTAGGAAATAGACATAAGAATCAAGGAACAAAGAGCTAGGATGACATGAATGTCCTATCCTCTTTGATATAGCAGTCAAACATAAGCACCAAGGCAAAAGGAGGCCAAGATGACCTGAATGCTTCTTGTATGCAAACACAACAAACACTTAAAATATACAAGGAAATAGTTCCAACCTCACGGAAGTGTGCATATAAACAGAGTCGAGGTATGTGAGGCCATTTCACCTTAATGCGAAGGTTCTTATCACAGATACCTAGTTTATAGGATGTTTTTAGATCATCAAAATCACATCCACAAGAAGAAAAAAAGGAAAGGTATTATGGCCCCAATCCTTGTACCTCTTAGTCAACATAGACTTCCTTGAGTTACTCAAAGAGAATAATGAGAAAAAGCCAATATAAAAGACAATATAGAAAGAAAATGTCAGCATAGCTCAAGTGGTTTGAGTTGTTGTTTTTAGTTGTTCTTGTTTTGCATGTTTGATAGGGTGCTAGTGATCAAAATTTTGTATAAGGTAGGAGATAGATGACTGACTCAGAGTGAACAATCCAGATTTGACTGACATAAGGATGGCTTGGGTGAGATTCTAAGGACTTTAAGATTCTAGTTCCCTAGGACTATAATGTTGATCGATTGCAAGTCATGAGGGTTCTAAGGAGAACCAAGGGGGGTCATGAAAGTGACTAAAGATTATGCACAAGAAAAAGCAAAGCGGGAAAGTAGGGAATAAAAGAAAGGAATGCCAATTTTACATTCATAGATGGAGCACTTGTGAGTACAAGAGGCGCTTGTTTACCAATTTTTTACTAGGTTTTCACCTTTTTTTTTTTAGGACTTTTATCTGTACAGAGTAGCTAGAGCTTAAAAATGTTTTAGGTGAAAAATTTCTTCAGATGGGTGGTGTTGATGGGCTCTCGGAGCTATTCTCTTTCTAATGTAGAGAGTCAATAGGCACCTGAGCCAAAGTTGGTTGTAACAATGTAGGGACCCAGCTAGTTGGGTTCAAACTTCCCTTTTTCTTCCTGGTCTTGCCGATTCTTTGGATTTTCTCTTAGCATAAGGTCACCAACTTGAAATTAGCTATGTCGAACCTTTTTGTTATATCCTCTAGATATTATTTGTTGATAAGCTCTTAAGTGATTGAATGTCGCTTGTCGAGGTTCATCAAGCAACTCGGGTTCTTGCAACCTGGGTACTCTTCAGTCTTCATCAGTGATTAGATTCTGGAAGGAGACTCTCAAAGATGGGATTTACATTTCTATAGGAATGACTACTTCAGCCCCATATACTAAAGCAAAAGAAGTAGCACCAGTAGGAGTTCCAATGTTTGTTCGATAAGCCTGTAGTGCAGGATTGATCTGTAGATACCAATCCTTTCTAGATTTTTTCACTGTATGATGCAAGACTCTCAATAGTGTTTTATTGGATGCCTCAACCTGTCCATTACTAGTGTAGGAGCACCTAGTTGACTAAAGCTCCCATTTTTGAGTATTTAATGCTTTTATATTTGTAAAGTCTTGTCTTAGGTTGATTATGTTGTTTTAGGTTGTTTTGGGTCATGTTTAGTGGTTTTGATCTCATTTTGGGCTCTAGAGATCAAGTTTTGCCTTTTAGGCTTTGAGTTGACAATTTTTGGTAAAAATGTGGAAAATTGCCAAAAAGGTCTCCTAATGTCTTCAAGAGAATTGAAACATGTTTTTTTAGTGTTTTTAAGCATGTCTAATTTGTTTAGGCAAGTTGATAAGACTAGGTTGTCAAAAATGCCTTTTTGAGCAAGAAAAGTTGTCATTTTGGCTTAAGAAAGTTGTCAAAATTGTCATTTTCTTGCAAAATGAAGTTATTGAAGCCTCATGTCCATAAAATGGCTTGGAAACCAACTAGATAAATTATATAAAGCCTCCCTTTTCCTTGGAAAGAGTTAGTGATTGTATTTACAAGTGAATCTTAATAGAAATCATGTTTTTTTGGCTTTTATGACTGTTTTTCCTTCCTTTTGAAGAGCAGTCCATACTGTAGCTATGCAAATGTGTATTGTACCTTCTTGGAAGTTGAAATTTTGATGTAATAAAGCTTCCTATGTAATTTTTTCATTGGTTTTTCATTTGCAAGGTGTTTGTACAAAAATATTTTGTAAACTGGGTATCTGCTGCCCTACCAGGGGTTTGGAGTTGTAAAATGCATCAACTTGGTTGATCCAGGTCTGGAATCCCTCCAATGGATTCTTCCAAGCTTATTCATGTGTATATAATGTACATATATTTCTTTTTGTGCCAGAGAAGTGGTTTGAAGATGCATTTGAGCGTGAACTAGGCAAGTTGGAGCAACTAGGCTAGTTCATGGTTAAAACTCAAGATTGTCATCCAAAAGTAATTTGGAATGAACAAATCAATGAGGTAGTGACATGGAAGTATAGTCCAGAGTGTTGAGCATCACCTTGTCTTGATGGATTAAGCTTGTTTTATCAAACATTCCTATTTTTGTAAACAAACAGTGTGCTCACTATTTTGGTGAATGGTATCTTGTAAAATGCTCATTGGGATGCTTCCAAAAGCATTATCCATGCCTTGTAATAGAGAAGGAAATGTAATAGGAGTTACTCTTGTATATTTCAGACCTCTTTGAGGTATTCTCTCTATACAAACTCTTCTTTGTGCAAGTTTAAAGTGATGGTAGCAGTTGACTGGCAAACGGCAGAAAAAGATAGTGACAGAGGCAAATTATTGTTTTCTCACATGCTTTCCAAGTGTTTGGCATTTTGATTGTAGGGAAGAAATAGAGGAAGGTTCCTTATGATGTGGTAGAAGTCCTAAGCCATTTTGGAGTCTTGAAGAGTGGAGTTAGGACTTTCCAAAACTACTTGCTCCAAACCCTACCAAACCCTCCAAATATGCCACAAAAGGTGGACAATCCTAAATTTGCACAAACAGTGGGTTAAACCTTGAAAATCCTTGAGAATAGACCTCCCTAATATCATTCAAAACAATATCCTAGGTGGAAATGCCCATCATTGGGATACGTGAGGAAAAAAGGGCCAATTAGACCTCCACGAGCTAGTAGCCCATTGTTGCATAACACACAAAAAGACTATTTTTTTGTGAAATGCATGAAACCAATGGAAAAATGAAACTTGGGGCTTATGAAACATAATGAGAACAATCCAAGTAGTCCAACAAGTGTTACTTGGGACCCTTAGATAGTGTGCAGCCTCATCTGGGGGTAGGTGAGCTTTGTTAGTGAATTTGAACAAGCCAAGGGTTAAAGACCTCAAACAAAATTGTGAGCATTCAAAGGTGAGCAATACCATACTGCCCTTGCATTTCCATGTGGAAGACCCCTATTTCACTCTGAAACCTAAGGTTGAAGGCCCTAAGAGACAAGCATGAGAAAGTGTAGTTGGAAGGAATAATCATTTTGAGTAGATCTGTGGATAGGCGAGAGTCATCACCAAAAAGGGAGTTTATTAGGCAAGTAAACCATGGAGTACTTGGCATTACAAAAACAAGATAGATTGAGTAGTCATACACAATAGACTCTACAAGTTTTTGGCTAATAAATTGATCCTTATTGAGCAAAATTAGCCTTGTGAGCACTTTCCTAGTAATCTCCCCATAATAGTGGTATCAGAGCCAACAAAAGATTCAGGAGGAAAGAAACATTAGGAAATGATGGTGACCAATGCAAAATTGGCTAAGAAGGTTGAGGACCAAGAAGAGGAAAATAGGGCACTCAGAGAAAGATTAGATCAACTAGCAATGAAACTAGCTGAAGTAGAAGTCAAAACTAAAGAAGTCCATGATAAGGTTGGAGATCAGGGTAAAATGATGGCAATAGAGGATGAAGTCCCCATGTCTAACCCTATCATTGAGCAATAACCATTCTTGAAAGCCTTGAGAGCTATGAGTGGTAAGACCTTAGAAGGAGTGGCTCTTTTCAGTGGGAAGATGGATCCAGATGCTCTAATAGAGTGGATTGAAGGGTTAGAAAACCATTTTGAATGTGATGGAGTGACTGAAGCGCAAAAGGTTAAGGTGGTAAAATCAAGGTTGAGAGAGGCAGCCTTAACTTGGTGGAATTTCATCCAAGAGAAAAGGGTGAAAGTAGGTAAGCAACCACTAGCCACCTGGAAAGCAATGGTAGCCAAAATCAAAGAGACCTACCTTCCTGAAGACTATGAGATACAACTTCATAAGAAAAGAAAAAACTTGAGACAAAAAGACCTAGATGTCAGTAGCTACACTGAAGAGTTTTAGAAACTGTACATGAGATCCAGAGTAGTAGACGACGATAGTATCAAAGTGGCAAGGTACTTGAATGGGTTAAGATAGAACATCCAGGAGGAGATGAGCTTGTTATGCCCACAAACCATACATAAGTGCTATCAATTGGCCCTTAAGGTGGAAGAGAAAGGTAGGAGAAAAAAAGATCAAAACAATAGAGGAAGAGGTAGGGGAAGAGATGGTAGAGGCTATAGAGGCAATTTTGGGGGAGGAAACATAGATCAATGGTCCCAAGGAGAGTCTAAACTTATTGAGCAAAGTGGGGATTCTTAGAGCAAACCCAACTATAGGGGTAGGGGATCAAGCAACCCTAGTAGAGGTAGATCTAATGGACCAGGGAGAGGGTCCTACTTCTCAACCATGAAGTGCTATAACTGCCAGAAGTTGGGCCACCCTGCCTATAGATGCCCAAAGAAGCCTAGTTCATCCTATGGAGGTGAAAAGAGGGTGAATTATGTTCAGGAAGATGGAGGTAATACCACAACTTTAGCATTGAACCATCTAGCTTCAGAAGATGGTGAGAGTTTGATGATTAAGAGAGTGTTAATGAAGAAGCCACATAGTACAAAGGCCTCACAAAGAAGAGAATTATTCAGGATTAAGTGTAAAATCATGGGAAAGGTGTGTAAGGTGATCATAGATTCAGGATCCACAGATAACATCATATCAGAAGAAGCAGTAAGCAAATTGAAACTACCTAGAATACAACACAAGGAACCATACAAGGTCATATGGTTGAATAAGGGACAACATGTATTAGTAAATGAACAAGCCTAGGTAGATTTCCACATTGGGGGATATGTAGATAGGATCCTATGTGACATCCTTCCTATGGATGCTTGCCACCTGCTATTGGGTAGACCATGGCAGTTTGACCAAAAAGCACAACATGATGGAGAAAGGAAATCCTATTCATTTCAGAAAGATGGAGTAGCCTATTAGATTCAGTCCCTCATTGAAGAAGGAGAGAGCAGAAATAAGGTGCCTAACATCTTGTTAGTGAATAAGAAAGAGTTCATAAAAACACTAGAAGAAGGTGAAGGAGTAGGATTTGAACTCACAGTGAAGCCTAAGGAAAAAAAGGTAGAAAAGAAAGTTGAGATACCATATGAGGTGCAAAAAATCCTTGATAACTTCAAACAAACAATCAGTGATGGTACACCTACAGCCTTACCACCTCCTAGAGCTATTAGCCATCAAATTGACTTCATTCCTGGAGCCTCTTTGCCCAATAAGGCAGCCTACAAGATGACCCCTGAACAAAACAAAGAGGTAGCAAGACAAATACAAGAACTCTTAGACCAAGGGCTGATTAGGAAAAGCATTAGTCCTTGTGCAGTACCTATAGTGTTGGCACCTAAGAAGGGGGGTATATGGAGACTTTGCACAAATTCCAGAGCCATAAACAAAATCACCATCAGATACAGATTTCCCATGCCCAGGATAGAGGATTTGGTGGATTGTTTGGGGGGTGCACAGTATTTCAATAAGATTGATTTGAAGAGTGGTTACCATCAGATCAGAATCAAAGAGGGGGATGAATGGAAGACAACTTTCAAAACAAATGAGGGTCTCTATGAGTGGCTAGTCATGCCTTTTGGACTCTCTAATGCTCCCAACACATTCATGAGACTCATGAATGAAGTATTACATGATTTCATTGGCAAATTTGTTGTAGTGTATTTAGATGATATTCTTATTTTCAGCAAGACTAAGGAAGACCACTTACAACATTTAGCCAATGTTTTGAAATAGTTATTTGATGAACAGCTAACCATAAATCTTGAAAAATGTGATTTTATAAAGAAAGAATTGGTCTATCTTGGTTTTGTTGTATCAGGAGGCAATGTGAAAATGGATCACTCAAAAGTGATAGCAATAACCAGTTGGCCCACTCCTAAGACAACCAGTGATGTCAGAAGCTTCCATGGTTTGACACAGTTTTATAGGAAATTCATCAGGGGATTCAACGAGATTTGTGCTCCAATGTTGGACACCATCAAAGGGGGTGTAAAGGTAAAGTTTCAATGGACAAGTGCAACCAATAAGGGGTTTGAATTACTGAAAACTAAAGTAGCTACTCAACCAGTGCTCATTTTGCCTAGTTTTGATAAGCTTTTTACTATTGAATGTGATGCTAGTAATATTGCAGTAGGAGCTATTTTAAGTCAAGAAAATAGACCAATTGCATTCTTTAGTGAGAAATTGAATAATGCAAAGAAAAAGTACTCTTCCTATGATTTATAACTTTATGCATTAGTACAAGCACTTAGGAAATGGAGACACTATCTTCTTCCTAAAGAGTTTGTTGTTTACACAGATAATCAGGCACTCAGTTTCTTGAACTCACAGGATAAACTAAATCATAGGAATGTTAAATGGGTAGAATACTTACAAGATTACACTTTTACTCTTAAGCATAAGAAGGGTTAATTGAATAAAGTAGCAAATGCTTTGAGTAGAAGGTTGTTAACTATTCATGAGATTCAAGTTCAGAGCATTGGTATTGATAGTTTCAGGGACATGTATCCTACTGATAATGATTTTTCTGAAGCTTATAAAGTTTGTAAAGATTTTGAGAATAACTTCCATGGTGCATATGCTGATTTAACTTTGCAAGATGGTTTGTTATTCAGGGGTGGACAATTGTGTGTTCCAAAGGGTTCTATGAGAGAGAACCTCATTCAAGAGAAGAAAAATGGGTGCTTAAGTGGACATTTAAGTCTCAATAAGACCTTATATCTGGTTCAAATTTTCTATTATTGGCCTAAGATGTAGAGAGACATCAAGAGGTATGTTGAGCAGTGCTTGGTATGCCAGAAAGCAAAAGGTAATTCCTCTAATGCTGGTTTGATGATGGTTTCCTCTAATGCTGAGTATTTAATGCTTTTATGTTTGTAAAGTCTTGTGTTAGGTTTATTATGTTTTTTTAGGTTGTTTTGGGTCATTTTTAGTGGTTTTGATCTCATTTTGGGCTCTAGAGATCAAGTTTTGCCTTTTAGGCTTTGAGTTGACAACTTTTGGCAAAAATGTGGAAAATTACCAAAAAGGTCTCCTAATGTCTTCAAGAGCATTGAAACATGTTTTTTTAGTGTTTTTAAGCATGTCTAAGTTGTTTAGGCAAGTTGATAAGACTAGGTTGTCAAAAATGCCTTTTTGAGCAAGAAAAGTTGTCATTTTGGCTTAAGAAAGTTGTCAAAATTGTCATTTTCTTGCAAAATGAAGTTATTGAAGCCTTGTGTCCATAAAAGGGCTTTAAAACCAACTAGAGAAACTATATAAGGCCTCCCTTTTCCTTGGAAATTGTTGGTGATTGTATTTACAAGTGAATCTTAATAGAAATTATGTTTTTTTGGCTTTTATGACTGTTTTTCCTTCCTTTTGAAGAGCAGTCCATACTGTAGCTATGAAAATATGTATTGTACCTTCTTGGAATTTGAAATTTTGATGTAATAAATCTTCCTATGTAATTTTTTCATTGGTTTTTCATTTGCAAGGTGTTTGTACAAAAATATTTTGTAAATTGGGTATTTGCTGCCCTGCCAGGGGTTTGGAGTTGTAAAATGCATCAACTTGGTTGATCCAGGCCTAGGATCCCTCCAATGGATTCTTAAAAGTTGATTCATGTGTATATAATGTACATATATTTCTGTTTGTGCCAGAGAAGTGGTTTGAATATGCATTTGAGTGTGAACTAGGCAAGTTGGAGCAACTAGACTAGTTCATGGTTAAAATTCAAGATTGTCATCCAAAAGTAATTTGGAATGAACAAATCAATGAGGCAGTGATATGGAAGTATGGTCCAAAGTGTTGAGAATCACCTTGGATTGTTTTATTAATCTTTTTTTATCAAACATTCCTATTTTTGTAAACAAACAGTGTGCTCACTATTTTGGTGAATGGTATCTTGTAAAATGCTCATTGGGATGCTTCCAAAAGCATCATTCATGCCTTGTAATAGAGAAGGAAATGTAATAGGAGTTCCTCTAGTATATTTAATACCTCTTTGAGGTATTCTCCCTATACAAACTCTTCTTTGTGCAAGTTTAAAGTGATGGCAACAGTTGACTGGCAAAAGGCAGAAAAAGACAGTGACAAAGGCAAATTACTGTATTCTCACGTGCTTGCCAAGTGTTTGGAATTTTGATTGTAGGGAAGAAATAGAGGAAGGCTCATTATGATATGGAAAATTTCCTAAGCCATTGTGGAGGCTTGAAGAGTGGAGTTAGAAGGACTTTCCAAAACTACTTGCTCCAAACCCTACCAAACCCTCCAAATATGCCACAAAAGGTGGACAGTCCTAAATTTGCACAAATAGTGGGTTAAACCTTGAAAATCCTTGAGCATAGAAATCCCTAACATCATTAAAAATAATATCCTAGGTGGAAATTCCCATTGTTGGGCTAGGTGTGGAAAAAAGGGCCAATTAGGCCTCCACGGGCTAGTAGCCCATTGTTGTATAACACACAAAAAAGACTTTTTTTTTGTCAAATGCATGAACCCAATGGAAAAATGAAACTTGGGGCTTATGAAACATAATGAGAACAATCCAAGAAGTCCAACAAGTTTTACTTGGGACCCTTAGACAGTGTGCAGCCTCATCTGGGGTTAGGTGAGCTTTGTTAGTGAATTTGAGCAAGCCAAGGGTTAAAGACCTCAAACAAAATTGTGAGCATTCAAAAGTGAGCAATACCATACTTCCCCTGCATTTCCTTGTGGAAGACCCCTATTTCACTCTGAAACCTAAGGTTGAAGGCCCCAAGATCTAAGCATGAGAAAGTGTAGTTGGAAGGAATACGCATTTTGAGTAGATCTGTGGATGGGCGAGAGTCATCATCAAAAAGGGAGTTTATTAGGCAAGTAAACCATGGAGTACTTGGCATTACAACAACAAGATAGATTGAGTAGTCATACACAACAAACTCTACAAGTCTTTGGCTAATAAATTGATCCTTATTGAGCAAAATTAGCCTTGTGAGCACTTTCCTAGTAATCTCCCCATCAATTACCTTGAGGGTAATATACAGAGGACTAGTGTTGTTTGATCTTAAATTTGTCACATAGCTCAATTATGTCCTTATTTTTGAACAACCCCCCATTATCAGTGATGATTAAAGAGGGAATCCCATACTGATAGATTATATGATTCAAAATAAACATGGCTACTTGTTTCCCGGTTTCTTTGATGAGAGGAACCGCTTCAATCCACTTTGTGAAGTACTCGATAGAAATAATGATGAATTTATGTCCATTTGAAGAAGCTGGACAAATCTGATGAACCAAATCAAAATCCCATTTTTGAAATAACCAATGTGTTAGAAAGGGAATGAGTTCCCTTGCTAGGGTATGCATGAGATTACCATGTAACTAGCATTTTTGACATGTCTTAGCATATTTCAAAGCATCCTTTTCCATATCAGGCCAGTAGTAGCCAACCCTTAGTAATTTATGTGCTAATGTTAAGCCATTCAAATGAGATCCACAAATACCATCATGGACTTCAATTAGTTCTTGTTGAAACTCTTTTGATTCTTAACACCTAAGCAAGGCACTATCTAACCCTCACCTATAGAGATCATTAGCAATGATGACATAACAAGAGGCATTACGGATTAGGTTACATTTTTCATTATGGGTGAAATTTTCTGGGATAACTTGGTCTTGGAGATAGGAATAGATATGGTTGTATCGGGATGAATCTTGTCCAATAATGGTGCAAACCATCTGGGAGTTAGGGGAGTCATATGCAAGGTAGAAAATCTCTTCCACCAGAAATTCATAGTGAAACTCTAGCTCTTGTAGCTATGGAATGAATTCCAATATTGCCATAGCATCTACTACTTTATTTGTTGACCTTGGAATTTGCTCAAATAAGATGAACACAAATTATTTCTTGAAGTCATTCACCATTCTTTTATAAGGAATAATATTTTCATCTTTGGTCTGATATAGGTCATTGATTTGATTGATCACCAATAGAGAGTCACCATATATGTGCATTTCTGTGACATTCCATTCAAGTGCCAGCTTAATCCCATTTACTAAGGCTTCATATTCAGTAATGTTATTTGTACAAGGAAAGATCCATCAAAGAACATCTTCCAGGATCTCTGAGTGAAATACAAAATTGATTCGTCTGGAAATTCAATATTCAAGGGTTGATCATCTTCTAGAGGAGCATTTGCAAGTTGATCTGCTATGGCTTGCCCTTTTATAGCTTTCCTTTCCACATATTCAATATCAAATTCTTTCAACACCATGACCCATTTAGCTAATCTACCGATGAGGGTATCTTTACTGAGAAGATATTTTAGTGGATCAATCTTAGATACTAACTTGATGGAGTGAGCTAAGATGTAGTGTCTTAGCTTTTGTGATGCAAATACCACTGCTAATAAATATTTCTCAATTATTGAATAGTTTTTCTCATATAATGCCAATGTTCGACTAATGTAGTATATAGCTCCTTCCTTATTGTTTTCATCCTGCTGAGAAAGAAGTGCCCCCAACAATGTCTCAGTAGCTGAAATGTACACAATTAATGGTTTTCCTTGAATAGGCGATATTAGAATAGGCGAATTGGAAATATATTCTTTGATTTGTTGAAGATGTTGCTCACATTCCTCATCCCAGTTGTATGTTACTCCTTTCCTTAATTCTTTTGTGAAAGGTTGAGATTTATCTTCTAGGTGAGATATAAAGCATCTAATTGATTGTAGACGTCCTTGCAGTGTCCTCATTTGACTGATGTTCTTGGGTGGAGGCTTTTCCATTATGGCTTGGACCTTCTCAGGATCAACCTTAATTCCTTTCTTTGAAATAATGTAACCAAGCAATTTCCTTGATGTCACTCTGAATGCACATTTTATAGGATATGTGTGGATCTCTTCATGGTCTTGACTAGGGTGTCATCAACATAATCTTCCATGTTTTTGTGCATCATATCATGGAAGATAGTGGTTATTGCTCATTGGTAAGTTTCTCCTGCATTCTTTAGTCCAAATGGCACGATGTTCTAGGAAAAGGTTCCCCATGCACATGTGAAGGTTGTCTTTTCTTGATCCTCTGGAGTTATCTTGGTCTAATTATAACCAGAGAATCCATCCATTAATGAGTAAATCTCATATCCAACAGTCATGTCCACTATCATATCAATGTTGGGCAATGGAAAATTGTCTTTCGGACATGCTTTGCTGAGATCCCTGAAGTCTATGCAAACCCTAATAGATTCGTCTTCCTTTGATATGGGTATTATGTTTGATATCCATTTTGCATAGTCTATAGCTTTGATGAATCCTTCTTTGAGTAGGTTTTTGAGTTCAACCTTGACTAGCATTGCCACATGAGGATGCATCTTACACAGTTTTTTCTTGACTAGTTTAACTCCTGGTGGAATAGAGAGATGATGCATGATAAGATCAGGATCTAGGCCTGGCATATGGGAGTATGTCCATGCAAAGTTGATCTTCTTCTCTGAAAAGAGGTTGCTGAAATCTTTTAACTCCTCTGCTGACAGTGATTGAGCTAAATGGATGATATGTGGTGTCTCTTGACTTCCAATATTCACTAGTTTAGTTGGTTCAATCAATACTGAAGACCTTTCTTGGAAGTGACTTGGCAGCATATCAATTATCTCACCCTCAGGTGCCTCTAAGAGGTTTTCACCCTTAGGTATGTCCTTTTTTTTAACTTTTCTTTGTTCTGGCACCACCACAGTGGGGCTTTCACCATCATAACTTTTATTTTTCTTTTTACTTTTGTGACCGAGATACTTGATGTTTATTTCAGTCATGTTCTCACTATAGTTACTGATGAAAGAGCCCATTGGTTTAACTGCATTCAGATAACAAGCTAGGGTATGGTCGTCGGAGAAGATTGGTAGGTTCATGGGTTGGCTTTGGAGTGTAAGGTTAATCAATTCAGGATGGACAAGCATTAGAGATCTGACAGGTTCAGGGAAGTTAATGGTAATGTCATCATTTCTTTTGACTGCTAAGTTGAAGCCTAGAATATTGTGTTAATTTAGAGCATTTAGCCTAGGAAGAGTAGTAACAATGTTATCAAAATCCACATCAGTGTTGTAAAGACCCAACCCGAACGACCTACCACCAGACACATCTACCACCTAAGATTGGACTACAAGTTGAGGCATACCAACTTTGTCAGACAATGATTCAATATTCAACACATAGACATAGTTTATTTCAGAGTCATAGGAGGAAGCATCTGAGTCTTCATCAGTTTATTCAACATTAGAAATTTTATTTGTATAGGTATGGATAACATCAATGTAAACATCTTTATTGATGTAGGTTCCTTCTAGATCTGGTTCTCCAATGTCTTATAGCTAAAATACTTGCTCAGAGGGTTTTATTCAGCGTGTCCATTCAAGTTCCTTGGGACTCATGATAGGTCCTGCCTGGCTAGCTTCCAACTCCTCAACTATGTTTCCATATCTGACTTGTCTAGATCCATGGGAAGATATATTTTGTGAGCAATTTTTTTGTGTTGGTCCTTGTCTCAATTTATGCTCATAGGCCTCTTGTCTTTGTAGCCTGGCCTCTTCTAATTCTTGTTGTAGTCTTCTATGTGTTGCTAGTTTTGCTTCATCTATAGGCTTAGTGAACTCTTTAGGATTCTCTTCTGTAGAAGCATCTGATAATGGTTGAGGTCTCCATTCATACTCATTTGAATCTATTACTAAGTCAGTCTCTGGCATCAATCTAGTATGTGTGATAGGAATATTCAGAGATGCAAACATCTCTCTAGCTCTCTCCACCTATTCTCTCATTTCCTCTGGGACTTCAACTACTGGTCCTCTCATTGTTTGTACTCTGGGAAGCTAATTAGGATTTATTTCTTCTCTTCTAACAACCACTTCTTCTTGTTCTATATCAGAATTATAGTATTCTTCAACATATTCTTCATTAGATGGTTCTTGCGGTGGATCTGGATACCAATTATAGTGACTTGGGATTTCTAAAGTCCCTTCTAGGAACATTTCTCTGAATGAGACTAGAACCTCATATGGTTCAAACATCTCCTTAACCCTTTGTACTTGTTCAATGATTGGAACCTCTTCTGGTGTTTCCATTGCAGGTATATTGTGAACTTGTTGGTGAATAGGTGGTGCTGGAGCACCTAGGACTTAGGCTCATAGCCCTTTCACAATTTTGGCTTGTACTGACCTTAGCCAAGTTAGGTTCCTAATAAGGACTCCAGGAGGGTCCAAGGAGTGTGTGTTATGTTTTATTTGAGTCAAGTGTAAGCCTAGTTGAGTTGGTTTTCTTCCTAGGTTTGCACTTTGTGATTAGGCAATAGTTTGAGTAGTTGAAGTTGCCTTCTTGATGGTCAAAAGTGGCATAACTTGGTATAATAATTAGAGAGGTATAGAATGGTCTTAGTAATGTTTCAAAAGTCATGAGTAATGACTTGAAATAGGTTTCTTATGTTGGAAATACAAAAAGTGGAAAGTTGTAAAAGTTGTCATGACAACTTTTGAAAGTTGTCATGACAACTTTTGTCCTAAAGGAGCTTAGCGGTGGAGTTAGGGATAGCACAATGCCATAGAATGCCTCCACAAGTGGGGAATACTATTTAAGCCTCCTCTTTCATGGTTACCAAGGTTGGAAGTTTGATTTTGTAAGATTAAAATCTGAAAATATTCTTTTCGGACTATTATCATAGTTTTGGTCTTATTTTGCATAAAATGTGAATGATAATGAATTGAATCCATTGATCTAGTTATGGATCAAAGTTATTTGTTGTGTTTTAGTGTCATTTTTTTCATTTCAAGCTTGGTAGATAGGGTGTGTTAGTGTTTTCATTATTTTGTTTCCAATCAGCCAACTTTGGCTTGTAAATAGCAATTTCATGTAAAATGGTTGCTCCATAAAATCCCTTCATGCTACCATCATGGCCTATTGGGACATGAAAGGAAACCAATTTTATAGTGTTTATATCTAGGGAGGAGTTTTGGAAGTGAATATTGATATGGTTATCACCTTGTTCTAGGCGAGTCCAAGAGCAACCCGACTAGAGAAGACAGGGTGAAATTTGAGTGCATAGTGTAGAGGTGAACACAAAACCACAACCAAATCATTTGGAGAGGTCCTTGAAGTCCATAAAGAATTTCCATTGCAATGAGAAGCCTTGAAAAGACCTTTAGTTGCCTATTTCACTAAATTGATTAGTCAATGTTGGTTTAAAGCCTAGAAACCCCACCAAACCTCATTTTTGAGTTAGGTCAGTGTTTGAAGAAAAACAAACCTTGTTGTAGGGTCTTTTGGACCATTTTCCTCAAAACCCTTGAAAAATAGATTTTGGAGGCCTAATAGGGACTCATTCCTTGTATCCCTATTTCTAGAGAAAATGGTGAAATTGGTAGGAAATATAATGAATGCAAACCACAAATGGACCCAAATGGAATTAATTCCATGTTAAATGCTACCTCCACACCTCTGCAATGACTCACAATAGTATGGGGGTGGATTTGACAAGTTGCTGTCAAGATAGCACAATTGAGCATATGGAAGTCACTTGGTAATGGTTGGGTTCCTAGTTAAACACTTGTTGCAAACACCTTGAGATTGGCAAAGAGAAAGCCCTAGAAGAGATTGAGAAGGACTTGGAGGTCTTGGAGCATATCTAGACCTAGAGAGGTTGATGGAATTGAGCAACACCAACTAGGTGAAGTGTGAGAAAACTAGGTAGACCCGATCAAACTGGTATTAGAGCCTATAATATTTGGTCTAGGTGAGTAGATGTCCTTAGTGGAATCTATAGGAGATAACACCATGGTGACCAATGCAAAGTTGGCAAAGAAACTGGATGATCAGGAGGAAGAAAATAGATTCCTGAAGGAGAAGTTGATTGAATTGGAAAGTAAGCTTGGTGAGGTTGAAACCAAGGCAGATGAAGTGTTGGTAAAGGTTGAAGGAGCAGAAGGGAAGGGTAAAGAGGTGTCAGAGATAGATAAAGTACCTGAACCTAATCCTATCTTAGAACAAGAACCTTTCCTAAAGGCATTGAAAGCATTAAGTGGAAAATCACTACAAGGATTGCCATTGTTTACTGGTAAGATGGAAGCAGAAGTGGTTCTAGAATGGATAGAGGGCATGCATAACCATTTTGAGTGTTAAGGCATAACTAAAGCCCAAAGAGTTAAAGTGGCCAAGTCTAGGATGAGGGAAGCTGCTCTCACATGGTGGAAATTTTTTCAAGATGAGAGGAAGAAAATGGGCAAAACACCCATCTCTTCTTGGAAAGGCATGTTAGTCAAAATCAAAGTCTATCTCCCTGATGACTATGAAGTGCAGATTCGTAGGAAGAGACAAAACCTAAGACAAAAAGAGATTGATGTAAGTGGTTATATAGAGGAGTTTCACAAACTTGGCCTTAAATCTCATGTAGTGGAAGAAGAAAGTCTCAAAGTTGCTAGGTACCTAAATGGACTATGGTGAAACATCCAAGAGGAACTCAGTATAATGAGCCCAAAGATAGTTCATCAAAGCTATCAACTTGCCCTTAAAGTGGAAAAAAAAATGAAAAGAAAACATGACTCAAGTAGTAATAGGGGGAAGGGGTAGAGGAAAATAAAATAGAGGCCATAGGGGAGGGTTTGGAGGAAGAAGTTCAGAGAAAAGAACACAAGGTGAGTCTAAAATCACTGAGCAACAAGAAAGTGGCACTGGTAAAGGAGGATTCAATAGAGGAAGGGGGTCAAATAGTCGTTTTCGAGGAAGATCTAGTGGACAAGGTAGAGGTTCCTCATATTTTTCATCAATGAAGTGCTACCATTGCAACCAACTTGGTCATCCATCATACAGGTGTCCAGAGAAGGGATCATCATCATAGAATAGTGAAAGGAGAGTGAACTATCTTCAAGAAGAGACTTCAAGAAGAAAGACTTTAGAGGCTACCTTAGAATCAGAGGTAGGTGACAACTTGATGATAAGAAGAACCTAACAGAGAAGAGCCTAGCCAAAGGAGGTCATTATTTAGGATCAAATGCAAGATTATGGACAAAGTTTGTAAAGTGATCATTGATTTAGGGTCAGAAGACAACATTGTGTCAGAAGAGGCATTGAGTAAGCTTAACTTGCAAAGGATACATCACAACAACCCTTATAGAGTCACTTGGTTGAACAAAGGCCAACATGTCCTAGTCAATGAGCAAGCATGGGTGGATTTTACCATTGGGAGGTATATGGACAAAGTGTTATGTGATGTCCTACTCATGGATGCATGCCCTCATCTTTTAGGAAGACCATGGAAATCTTATAGACAATATTCATGATAAAGCCAAGAATGCATACTCATTCAAGAAAGATCCAATCCATCCTTGAGGAAGGTGAGAAAAGGGCAGCAGGTCCTAATGTTCTTTTGGTGAGTGAAAAATATTTCTTGAAGACACTTGAGGAAGGTGAAGGTATAGGGTTTGCATTAGTAATGAAGCCTAAAGAGGAAGACAAGAAAGAGAAGCCACATTTGCCAATAGAGGTTCAAGACCTATTGAAGAATTTCAAAGGGATAGTGAGTGATGGACAACTAGCCACCTTACCTCCTAAAAGATCCATAAGCCATCAAATAGACTTTAATCCAAGAGCATCCTTAACTAACAAGGCATATTACAAAATGACTCCCCAACAAAATGTTGAGATTTCCAAACAAATCCAAGAGATTTTAGACCAAGGCCTAATTAGGAAAATCATTATCCCTTGTGTTGTACCTACCGTTTTAGCCCAAAACAAAGGTGGTACTTGGAGATTATGCACTAACTCTAGAGCTATAAATAGCATCACTATCAAATATAGGTTTCCAATTCCTATAATAGAATACCTAATGGATTGTTTAGGGGAAGCCAAATACTTCACCAAGATTGGCCTTAAAAGTGGATACCACCAAATTAGGATTAAGGAGGGTGATGAATGGAAAACTGCATTCAAGACAACAGAGGGTCTTTATGAATGGCTTGTAATGCCATTTGGCTTATCCAATGCTCCAAGAACCTTCATGAGACTTATGAGTGAGGTGATGAAGGACTTCATAGGTAAATTTGTGGTGGTATATCTAGATGATATTCTCATTTTCAGTAAGGATAGGGTAGATCATATTAATCATTTGCAAAATGTGTTACAAAGATTGTATGAAGAGAAGCTAACCATGAACTTGGAAAAGTGTGAATTTGTTAAGCAGGAGTTGGTTTACCTTGGGTTTGTGTTGTCTCAAGGAAACCTCAAGATGGATCCCAGCAAGGTTGAATCCATAGTAAATTGGCCTACTCCTAAGTTAGCAACAGAGGTGAGAAGCTTCCATGGACTAGCTCAATACTACAGAAACTTCATTAGGCAATTCAATGCTATATGTGCACTAATGTTGGAAACTATTAGAGGTGGAATGAAGGCAAAGTTTCAGTGTAATGAACAAGAAAATAGAGGTTTTGAAACCTTGAAGGAGAAGATAGCTACTCAACCAGTGTTAGTGTTGCCTAGTTTTGAGAAACTCTTCATAGTGGAATGTGATGCAAGCAAAGTTGCAGTAGGTGTTGTCCTAATCCAAGAAGAAAGACCAGTAGCTTTCCATAGTGAGAAGCTAAGTGATGCAAAGAGGAAATACTCCTCTTATGATTTGGAATTATATGCTTTAGTGTAGGCTTTGAGGAAGTGGAGACACTATCTCCTTCCTAAGGAATTTGTAGTCTATATGAACAACCAAGCTTTGAGATTTCTAAACTCACAAGACAAACTCAGTCAAAAACACATGAAGTGGGTAGAGTATATGCAAGCCTACACATTCACAATAAAGCACAAGAAAGGTCAATTAAACCAGGTTGCTAATGCATTGAGAAGAAGACTTGATAGTCCAATAAATTCAGTTAAGAAGCATAGGTGTTGATAGTTTTAGAGACCTATACCTGGATGATTAAGACTTCTCAAATGCCTACAAGGTGTGTAAAGAGTATCAAAATAATTTTCATAGTGAGCATTCAAATTTTACCTTGCAAGATGGGTTACTGTTTAGAGGAGGACAACTTTTTGTGCCTAGAGGGTCAATGAGAGAAAATCTCATACAAGAGAAGCATAATGGCAGCCTTAGTGGTCATTTTAGAGTCAAAAAGACTCAAGAGTTGGTTCAGAGGTATTACTATTGACCTAGGATGAATCAAGATGTAAAAAAGTATGTGGAGACTTGTATTGTTTGTCAAAAGGCCAAGGGCAATTCTTCAAATGCCGGTTAATACCAACCTCTTCCCATACCAAATAGACCTTGGGAGTGCATTAGTATGGAATTTGTAGTAGGTTTACCAAGGACAAAGAAGGGATTTGACAACATTTATGTCATTGTGGATAGATTTAGTAAGATGGCCCACTTTGTACCTTGTAAGACTACTCATGATGCATGCCAAATAGCTCATTTGTTCTTCAAGGAAGTGATAAGTATACATGGTTTACTCATGAGCATTGTTTCAGATAGAGACTCAAAGTTCATGAGTCATTTTTGGAAAAAACTTTGGCAAAAGCTTGGCACCAACCTATCTTTTGGATCAGCCTACCATCCACAAACAAATGGGCAAACCGAAGTGGTAAATAGGAGCTTAGGCAACTTTTTGAGGTGCCTTACCAAAGAGTATGGTTAGACATGGGATTAAGTGCTATCACAAGATGAATATGCTTACAATGACACAATAAATAGAACCACAGGCAAGAGTCCTTTTGAAGTGGTCTATGGTGTTCACCCAAGGGGTATATTGGAGCTAAGGGACTTCGGTAATGTAGCAACAAGAAGTGGATATGCAGAAGACTTTGCTTAGTCAATGAAGGAGGTAAATGAAGCATTAATGGAGAATGCAAGTAAGATCAAGCAAAAAGTTGATGAGAGAAGGATGAACCTACAATTCCAAGTAGGGGATCTTTCCATGGTGCATATAAACAAAGAAAGGCTACAACAAGGTGTACCTAACAAGTTGCAAATGAGAAGGTTGGGTCCATGTGTCATTCTAGCCAAGTATGGAGAAAATGCATACAAGGTGGACGTACCTAGTGACATAGGATTGTCACCAATTTTCAATATAGCAGACTTAGTTTCTTACAAAGGACCAATTCAAGGTTCAGATTGTTGTCACTCAGAGGTATCAAATGATGTAAACAACCTTCAAATACCAGTAAGACCAAATCCAAAGGCTGAAAAGGTATTGAGTTCAAGGATCTCTAAGAAGACAAGGCATCAAATATATTAGGAGCACCTAATCAAATGGCAGGGTATGGATGATGCTAAAGCTACATGGGTGCTTGAGACAGAGTTTAAGAAGTTAGGCATTGATCAAAATCTGATCCCCAAGGGGGTGACTTAGTTTTCTTTTGTTTAGGAGAATGTTGTAGGAGCACCTAGGACTTAGGCTCATAGTCCTTTCACAATTTTGGCTTGTACTGACCTTAGCCAAGTCAGGTTCCTAATAAGGACTCAAGGAGGGTCCAAGGAGTGTGTGTGATGTTTGATTTGAGTCAATTGTAGGCCTAGTTGAGTTGGTTTTCTTCCTAGGTTTGCACTTTGTGATTAGGTAGTAGTTTGAGTAGTTGAAGTTGCCTTCTTGATGGTCAAAAGTGGCATAACTTTTTATGAGCATTAGAGAGGTATATAATGGTCTTAGGAATGTTTCAAAAGTCATGAGTAATGACTTGAAATAGGTTTCTTAGGTTGGAAATACAAAAAGTGGAAAGTTATAAAAGTTGTCATGACAACTTTTGTCCTAAAGGAGCTTAGCGGTGGAGTTAGGGATAGGACAAAACCCTAGAATGCCTCCACATGTGGGGAAGACTATCTAAACCTCCTCTTGCATGGTTACCAAGGTTGGAAGTTTGATTTTGTAAGATTAACAATCTGAAACTACTTATTTTCAGACTGTTATCATAGTTTTGGTCTTATTTTGCATAAAATGTGAATGATAATGAATTGAATCCATTGATCTAGTTATGGATTGAAGTTATTTGTTGTGTTTTAGTGTCATTTGTTTCATTTCAATCCTGGTAGATAGGGTGTGTTAGTGTTTTCATTGTTTTATTTCCAATCAGCTATTTTTGGCTTGTAAATAGCAATTTCATGTAGAATGGTTGCTCCATAAAATCCCTCTGTGCTACCATCATGACCTATTAGGAAATGGAAGGAAACCCCTTGTATAGTGTATATATGCAAAGAGGATTTCTGGAAGTGAAGATTGATATAGTTATCACCTTGTTCTAGGTGAGTCCAGGAGCAACCCGGCTAGAGAAGACAGGGTGAAATTTGAGTGCATAGTGCAGAGGTGAACACAAAACCACAACCAAATCATTTGGAGAAGTCCATGAAGTCCATACAGAATTTCCATTGCAAAGAGAAGCCTTGACAAGACCTTTAGCTACCTATTTAACTAAATCAATCAGTCATTGCCGGTTTAAGGCCTATAAACCCCACCAAAACCTCATTTTTGGGTTAGGGCATTGTACAGTGAGTTGGGAAACCAAAACCACCAAAATCTCTTAGGGTTGGGTGAGTGTTTGAAGAAAAAAAAACCTTGTTGTAGGGTCTTTTGGACCATTTTCCTCAAAACCCTTGAAAACTAGATTTTGGAGGCCTAATAGGGTTCCTTGTAGCCCTATTTCTAGGAAAAATGGTGAAATTGGTAGGAAAGATAATAAATGCAAACCAGAAATGGACCCAAATTGAATTCATTCCATGTTAAATGCTACCTCCACACCTCTGCAATGACTCACAACAATATGGGGATGAATTTGACAAGTTGTTGTCAAGATAGCACAATTGAGCATATGGAAGTCACTTGGTAATGGTTGGGTTCCTAGTTAAACACTTGTTGCAAACACCTTGAGATTGGAAAAGAGAAAGCCCTAGAAGAGATTGGGAAGGACTTGGAGGTCTTGGAGCATAGCTAGACCTAGAGAGGTTGGTGGAATTGAGCAATACCAACTAGGTGAAGTGTGAGCAAACTAGGTAGACCCCATCAATAGGTTCAGTGATCCCTTGTTGTTGCTTGCCAAGAGGACCTACTCCTGATTATCCCATGTGGAGGAGTATGTTATAACCTTGTCCATACAATTTAGAAGAATCTTCATAAGATTGTGTTTTTGAATTTTCATTATCTTCTCTGTAGATCCAATCTAGAACAACTACTTCTTCCATTTCATCTGCCAATGATGTTGAGGACTGTATGAATGCCCCATTGGAGATGATATTTGCTTGTTTAGTTTGTGGTCTCATTGATTCTAATGGTCTGCCTATTTATTTGGGTGATGGAGGAAGAGCCTTTAGTGTAAGAACCAGTTCTATTTGATATCCTCACATGCCATCTCTAGTGATTTTAAGTTTTTGTTCCATTTCTTTCAAAAAAATCTCTGAGGTTGCTCTATTATTTGGCACCAGATTATCAGTTCCTTTCCTTAATGTGTTACAAGTATAGCTAGGATTATCAGGGACACCAACTTCCACTCCATTGTATGGGAACTTCAAATATTGATGGTATGTGGAAGGTACTGCTTGCATATCATGTATCCAAGGTCTGCCTAGTAGTATGTTGTAGGATAGCGGAATATCCAACACCTGATAAAGAACATCTCTCTCAATAGGTTCCACTCTGATCAGCAAGAGCACTAACACTTTTGAAGTTCTTTCCTTTTCATTGTAAGCTTTTATTGTGATTTTATTCCTCAGATCAATGGCATTTTCTGAGAAACCCAGTTGCATGAGTAAATCAAAGGTATAAATATTCAAGCCAATGCTTCCATCTACTAGGACACGTTTGATGCGGTGTTTGTGAATCATTACTTCAATGTGGAGGGGTTGATTATGTGGACGACTCAGTGAGTTATCAGCTTCCTTAGAGAAAGATAGGTAATGAGGTGAAGTTAAGTGACCCACCATGGATTGAAATTGGTTTAGGTATAGGTCTTTTGGAATATTGGTATCGAGCGACGCTTTGTCTAGAATCTCCCTATGCGTAGGAGAGGTTTTCAATAGCTCTAATATGGATATCTGAGTAGTTGTTCATTGAAGTTTCTCTAAGATGCTATATCTGGAGGAATTTGATGAGACTAGTTGTCATGATGAAGAGGGTTTGGTCATGTTGGTAGCTGGTTGCTTTGAAGATTTTTGTCCATTTGATCATGAGGGTTGATTAGTAGAAGAAGAGGCAACTCCTTTGAAGGTCACTTTACCTTGAGCTCGGGTTAGGACATTGGCAGATTTTGATTTTTTCATGATTTTCTTTTATTATGATCACATTACAACATTCTGATCCAGTTGGTTCGATCATGTGAATGACATTATTGTTATTAAAATAAGTGTAGTTGATTTTAGCTCCTTCCTTAGATTTTGAGGAATCTCCTTTCTCATAGGTGGGCAAGGGGTCTTTGAATGCTTTGTGATCTAATTTTATTGTGTGATTGTAGTTAGACACAATGCACCACTGAGAGGGGGAGGGGTGAATCAGTGGTTCTCAATTCTCTTTCTCTTTTGCAAATCTATGTGAGCATACCGGTTGATAGATTTAACTCAATGTAGGCTTACCAGTTATGGAGGAGATTAACATAAGTGCAAACAAACTCACAAGGGGACATCACATAACACCAACATATACAAGGATAACTCAAGATGGGAAAAACCTCGGTGAGCAATGTTGTTGGAGTCTACTGCTCCAATCCAACCTCACAATAAACACAGTTACAAAGTTTAGGGCACCAACCCAATGAGCACCAACCCCTATCTGATTTATAGGATACAACCCAAAGGAACACCAACCCATTAATTTAGGGCACCAACCCAATGAGCTACAACCCCTATACTAAGATACAACTTAGTATTCACAATGTAAACATCAAATACATAAGTAGTTATCTTGTTACAAGTGAATCTTGCAACCATTATACATATCTTACTTTGTCAGTGAGATACCTTCTCTACTTCACTAACTCATTTCTCTGATGCTCTTCACTTGCTGCTTCTTTACTGGTAAACTCTACCAGTTTATCTCTCTTCTAAATTTCTCTCACTGTATATCCTCCTCTCTGCTCTTCTCTTCACCAATTCAACTCTCTATCGGTTCTCTATCTATCTTGTCTATAGTCTCCTTCACCTCTATTCTGTCGGTATGAATACTACTATTCTTCTCTCCAACTAGTTGAATACTTCAACTAGGTTCTCTCTCACTCCCACTCTCTTCACAAATTCTTATTGAGCACTTGGCTGATTTTCTCTTACTTGCATAAGTCTTCAACTTTGAAATCGCACAATATTCTTCTATTCAACAGCAACAAACATTCTCTTCGACCCCCGCACTGATAGCCACATTTTCCCTCCAAAAACCAATTCAAATTCTAGGCAGTTAGGGTTTCCTCACCATCCTCAAGGCAAACCAAAACTAATCAAATCTTGCACGATCTAATCTTTTTGACATCCAATTTGCACAACTCTACCATTTTCACATCTCCTAGATCACGCCTTTCATCTCTAGTAACTTTCTTTTTACCCTAATAGCTAATCCCTTGGTCAATCCCAAAAGAAATGTCATGTTGTTTCCTCCATTGCCTCGATCTTTTCAATCACTCTTAGCTAAGTCATAGTTGTCTTCCAGACCTCGAGCCTCAAACCCCTGCATTAGCTCTGCAATATGTCCCGTGATTTGAGTGACTTCTTATTAAAGTCGACCAACCCTGCAACAACTCTGTTAATGTACATTCCATCTTTATCCACATGCATGCTCGCCATGTTGACTCCATGTGGCATCCATATTGACTAACTACCAGCTTGACACTTCATGTTGGTCCAAATAGCATCACAGAGTAGCCACTCAACCGGTTCCTCTTTCCTGCTGATTCATTAACCTCGTTGGTATCACACACTGTACCAGTAACCTTATCATATATGCATTCTGCACCTTGCTCATATTATTGGTGAGATTTACATACCGGTTATCACTCTTGATGATACCAGTCATCATCCTTCACTAGACTACTTTATCAGTCAAACCATTCTTCTCTGACTATATCTGCTCAGTCGGTTTGTCTAAATGAAAAATACATCACTCTTCTGTTGTATTAGCATCTCAAAATGCCTTCTTTGTCAGTCCAGTGCATAACCCTCATCTCATGCACTTAAGGCATTCCCTCAATTTATTGGTGGATCTAGAGTGATTCTTCAAGTCCTTGCCTCTACCTATTTACTCTTATCCCAACACACTATAATGCACTTAATGCATATAGGGGATAAGCTCCACTAATTTGGTGGAGGAACACCTTGTCAACTTCTCATGTGAGTTCCATGTTTGTGTAACATATCTTCAAATAGGCATATGTGAACCAATGTGAGCACATACACTCTCAGTCATTGCTTCTCATGATGACTACATCTTCATTCGGTGGGAGTCTTGTTGTTCTGCAACCTCTCAGCATATTGATGTTCTATTCATTCTTCTCCTCCAGGGTTGATGTGATTCAGGTAACATTATACCTCTTCATCACAAACAACCACTCAAACACCTCTCTATCTCACCATAGAAGTCGGCATTAACTTGTGTGTAGGTGACACCTGAGGTCATCTTCCTTACCTTACCGATGTTCTACAACACAAGGTGATATCCAAGGTATCACATCCTGTACTCTTTCATAGCAGTTTTGCACATACATCTCATCTACCAGTGGTCATCCCATACCGGTTGACATCAATGACAACACAATGCCAACAATCTCCCCTTTGGCATTGATGTCAACATATGTAGTATACGACATAGTACATAGTCTTTCTCCCCCTTACTATGATCGATGGATTTACACACATGTAGTATGAAGTATACTACATAATCCTTCTCCCCCTTTGACAACAATGGTAAAGGGAACTGCCAGGATATTATTTCTCTTGTATGTACTGGTCACTAACAGAATACCTTTCTCTCCCTTTATCTTTATTGGACGTAACACTTCGTTGGATACCATTTGTCATCTTCTCATCTGTTGTTATATCTTCTCAATTTACATTACTTCAGGTGAGGAACTTAACCATCAACTGACACCAATTGAGCATGCACATCCGATGCAATTTGAGCTTAGTTTGTAGAGAGACTAATACCAATTGTTGATGTGTCAGTGAATACTAAACGCCTATCGGTCAACCTGCAACACCTCTACAATTTCCATCTCCTGCAGCTTGACCAGTTAGTATCCTTGCAAATTCAAGTAAGCCAGCTCTTCATCATGAGCACTTCAACTCCCCCTGAGTCATACATCTCAAGTGCTTATCTCTGGTCAGATATAGTACCGAGGCTTCAATCTTCTCTGCATACCGGTTTCTCTATGCATATGTGATAATTTGATGATCCTTCAACTCCATTGTAACCACCACAGCTTATGACATGATCCTGAATTTTCCCAGTGCCATATAATGACATCATCATGCCAAGAGACAAACTGGTTAGCCCAAACACATGCAAGCCTGCTTGACCAACAACTGGGGCTAACATATGTCTTTCAGGTCTCCATCAACACCTCCTGAGAAATAATTTCACTCCATGATACCGGGGCTATTGTAATGCTCTCTAACCTCAGTTATTACATAACCCACAAGTACCTATTAGCTTATATCTAGGTAACATCCTGCACATACTGGTTAACATCGGATGCCAGTTGTTAACCTTCACTCTTTGAAACATGCAGTGGTGATCCATCACTAATCTGTAGGTGTGTAGTCAAGGCAGCATCTATACACACTTATCTTTACATTTTCATCCTTCATACCAGCAACATCATGTTATTTCATGTTGCCTCCTTCATTGAGGGGGTGGAAGATAAGTTCAATATGATACTCCCCCTAGGATCCTTCATCTCCTTTAGGCCTTAGGAGATATCACATGTGCACTGAGTGCACGGTGCCGGTTCAGGGTCTTCATCCTCCATACCTGCTTGGTCTCACCCTTCTTCCCATTTCCAGATTCTTCATTACGACTGAAAGTAGTGCTATAGTAGCACACAACCTCCATCCCATATTCATGATTAGGAAATCTCTTGAGATACCGATTTGACCATCTTCTCTTGGTCATATTTCTTTGACTAGCAACCGGAACCAGTGAACCTATTACTCCTATAGGGACATTTCTCCTTTGGTTCCATGCAGGTCTCTACCTTCCATATGCTTTGTTTTCACTTTTCTGCAGAGGATGGCCATTTTGTTGGCCCCCATGTGATTGCAGGTTCCTCTTCCTGTACTCAAACTCTCTATGGCCAAATCCATTGTAGTTATGACAAATAATCTTTGCACAACCGGGAGAAGGGTCATGCATGTATCTACTTCTGGATACATTTTTCCCATAAGCATGACTTCTATGAGATCCTATATTATCCTTTCTAGATCCGATTCTACATTCCCCTACCATATGGCCATAATCATTACATGTAAATAAGTAACCAGTAAATGATGGCATATGACTTACATATTTTATTTGTCATGCATGAAGCAATCTTTCCAGTTTTGCATCCCCATCTTTTCATTTTTTAGAATGGACCCTTGGTTGTCCATTCTGAGCACCTCTTTCATATGATCTCTTCTTCTTCTCCCACACTTGTGTCCCCTTGTGGGTGGTGGCAGTTTTTTGTCCTCTGCCGATAGAGGGTCTCCTTTCCTGCTTCCTCATCTTCCTGCTTTCGATGCAGTTTTCTCCTTCCATCTTCCCCTTACCTCTGGGATCTACGTGAAGATTCCTTTTTGCAGCATTGACCTTCACTTTTGTCTGCAAGTCCACAACAGTTGTGGTCAGGTCAACCTTCTTTCAAGGAGCATATCTAACTGGGGAGGTCTGGCTTTTGTTCTCTCCAAACAGCCACTAAAGTTTTTTGTCTTTTATCTCTAGCTGAGAGGCTAGATCTTCACACCGACATTTCCTGGTGTTTTCTGCCTGTCTTCAATTCTGAGATGCATTTCTTAGATTCTTTAATGCATTTGACTAACCGATTCTTCTCCACAATAGCAACATTCTTGAATAGCTTGTATTCCCTTTTAACTCTATTGAGTTCTTCAAGTGTATTTACAAGCTCTCCTTCAAGGTCAACTTCTGCTACTTCTTCATCATCAGAAGGGTCTTGATGGCTAGATCTATTTTCCATGCCTTCCTCTTCATCATCATCATTGCTCAACACATCTTGTTGACGGGAACTGTTTGCCCAACCACTTTCAAATTCTTGGGCCATGAAGAGTTGAGCTCCTTCTTCATCACTATTGCGGCTACTAGCAGATCTATCTTCATCATCTAGATAAATATGAAAGGTATTTCTCATATTTGCTTCAATTTCTAGTTCTACAGTTGAGGGTTCATTTCCATAGAGCTTCTTCAATCTTTCCCATAAGCTCTTTGTTGTTTTACACTTGTCCACCTATGAAGAGACATCACCGGTGAGTCCACTGAAAATAGCCTTCGTGGCTTCTTCATTGCATTAGTTTCTTCTTTCTTCTACAAATCCAGTAGGAAGATTGACTTTTCTTGGAAGGCCATCAACTACTAACATCCATACATCCAACCCTAAAGAGGATAGGAAAACTTCCATTCTACAACTCCAAATAGAAAATTTTGAACCATCAAATACTGGAGCAGAGATAGACACTAAACAAACCATTGTGTCCTTAAGCCAGAATCTACCCAAGTTGGAGAACACTCTTCTAACTGGGATCCTAGGCTCTGATACCAATTGTTAGACACAATGCACCACTGAGAGGGGGATGGGGTGAATAAGTTGTTCTCAATTCTCTTTCTCTTTTACAAACCTATGTGAGCATATAGGTTGATAGATTTAACTTAATGTAGACTTACCAGTTATGGAGGAGACTAACATAAATGCAAACATACTCACAAGGAGACATCACATAACACCAACATATACAAGGAAAAGAGAAGATGCAAAAAACCTTAGTGAGAAATGTTGTTGGAGTCTATTGCTCCAATCCAAATTCACAATAAACAGAGTTACAAAGTTTAGGGCACCAACCCAAGGAGAACCATCCCCTACCTGATTTATGGGCTACAACCTAAAGGAACACCAACCCCTAACTTTAGGGCACCAACCCAAGGAGGTACAACCCCTGCACTGAGATACAACTCAATGTTCACAATGTAAACATCAAATACATAAGTAGTTATCTTGTTACAAGTGAATCTTGCAACCACTATACATATCTTACTCTGTCATTGAGATACCTTCTCTGCTTCACTAACTCACTTCTCTACTACTCTTCACCTGTTGCTTCTCTATTGGTAAAATCTACTAGTTTATCTATCATCTGAATTGCTCTCATTGTATCTCCTCCTCTCTGCTCTGCTCTTCGCCAATTGAACTCTTTGTCAGTTCTCTATCTATCTTCTTTGCAGTGTCCTTCACCTCTATTCTACTAGTATGAATACTACTAGTTCTTCTCTCCAACCTATTGAATGCTTCAACCAGGTTCTCCCTCACCCCCACTCTCTTCATAGATTCTCATTGAGCACTTAGATGATTTTCTCTTACTTGCAGAAGTCTTCAACTTCGCAATCGCACAATATTCTTCTATTCTTCAGCAACAAACATTCTCTTCGACCCCCACACTTATAGCCACGTTTTCCCTCCAAAAACCAATTCAAAATCCATGTGATTAGGGTTTCCTCACCATCCTTGAGGAAAACCAAATCCAATCAGATCTTTCCTGGTTTGATCTTTCTACATCCAATTTGCACAACTCCGCCAGTTTTTCCATGTCCTAGATCATGCCTTTCATCTCTGGCAACTTGCTTTTTACGCTGATAGTTGATCCCTTGGTAAATCACAAAAGAACTATCATATTGTTTCCTCCATCGCATCGATCTTCTCAATCACTCTTAGCTGACTCGTAGTTATCTTCCAAACCTTGAGCCTCAAACCCCTGCAATAGCTCTGCAACATGTCCCATGATTTGAATGACTTCTTATTAAAGTTGACCAACCCTGCAACAACCCTATCGATGTACATTCCATCTTTATCCACATACATGTTCCCCACGTTGACTCCATGTGGCATCCATATCGACTGACTGCTAGCTTGGTACTTCATTTTGGTCCAAATAGGATCACCGAGCAGCCACTCAACCGGTTCCTCTTTCCTGTCGATTAGTTAACCTCACAAGTATCACACATTGTACTAGTAAACTTATCATTTATGCATTCTACACCTTGTTCATATTACCAATGAGCTTTACATACCAGTTATCACTCTTGATGATACTAGTCATCATCCTTCACTAGACTCCTTCATCAATCAGACCATTCTCCTCTGACTGTATTTGCTCAACCTATTTGTCTGAATGACAAACACATCACTCTTTTGTTGTATCAACATCTCACCATGCCTTCTCTGTCAGTCTGGTGCATAACCCTGATCTCATGCACTTAAGGCATTCCCTCAATTTATCGATGGATCTAGAGTGATCCTTCAAGTCCTTACCTCTACTTATTTACTCTTATCCTGACAAACTATAATGAACTTAATGCATATAGGGGATAAGCTCCACTTACTTGTTGGAGGAACACCTTGTCAACTTCTCATGTGAGTTCCCTATTTGTGCAGCATTTCTTCAAACAAGCATATGTGAACCGGTGTGAGCACATACACTGTCAGTCATTGCTTCTCATGATGACTACATCTTCATCTGGTGGGAGTCCTATTGTTCTGAAACCTCTCAGCATATTGATGACCTATTCATTCTTCTCCTCTAGGGTTGATTTTATTCAAGTAACATTCTACCTCTTCCTCACAAACAACTACTCAAACACCTCTCTATCTCATCACACAAGTCGACATTAACTTGTGTGCAAGTGACTCCTGAGGTCATCTTCCTTACCTTACCAATGTTCTGCAACACAAGGTGATATCTAAGATATCACATATTGTACTCCTTCATATCAGTGTTGCACATATATCTCATCTACCGGTCGTCATCCCATACCGGTTGACATCAATGATAAAACAATGCCAACAATCTCCTCTTTTGGCATTGATGTCAACACATGTAGTATCTGACATACTACATGGTCTTTCTCCCCTTTATTGTGATCCATGGATTTACACACATGCAGTAGGTGGTATACTACAGAATCATTCTCCCCCTTTGACAATAATGGCAAAGGGCACTATCAAGATATTATTTCTCTTGTATGTACCGGTCACTGACAGAATACATTTCTCCCCCTTTGTCTTTATTGGATGTAACACTTTCTTTGATACCATTTGTCATCTTGTCAATGGTTGTTACATCTTTTGAAGTCACATTACTTGAGGCGGGTAGCTTAACCATTAACTCACACCAATTGAGCATGCATATCCGATGCAATTTGAGCTCAATTTGCAGAGCGACTGATACCAAATGTTGATGTGTCAGTGAATACTAAACACCTGTCGGTCAACCTACAACACCTCTGTAGTTTCCATCTCCTACAACTTGAGTAGTTAGAATCCTTGCAAATTCAAGCAAGCCAACTCTTCATCATGAGCACTTGAACTCCCCCTGAGTTATACATCTCAGGTGCTTATCTTCAGTCAGGTACAATATCGGGGCTTCAATCTTCTCCGCATACTGGTTTATCAATGCATATGTGATCATCTGATGATCCTTCAACTCTATTGTAACCACCATAGCCTATGACATGATCCTTAATTTTCCCAATGCCATATAATGGCATCATCATGTAAAGAAACAAACCATTTAGCCCTAGGACATGCAAGCCTGCATGACGAACAACTTGGGCCAACATATGTCTTTCAGGTCTCCAACAACACCTCCTGAGACATAATTTCACTCAATGCTATCGGGGCTAATGCAATGCTCTCCAACTTGAGTTCTTACGTAACCCACAAGTACCTGTTAGCATACATGCAGGTAACATCCTACACATACTAGTTAACATCTGATGCCAGTTGTTAACTTTCACTCTTTGAAACATGCAATATTGATCCATCACTAATCTGTAGGTATGTAGTCAAGGCAACATCTATACACACTTATCTTTACATTTTCTTCCTTCATACTAGGAATATCATGTTCTTTCATGTTGTCTCCTTCACTAAGGGGTTGGAAGATAAGCTCAATATGCTACTCACCCTAGGATCCTGCATCTCCTTTAGGACTTAGGAGATATCACTTGTGCACTGAGTGCATAGTGCTGGTTCATGGTCTTCTTCCTCCATACCTCCTTCGTCTCACCCTTCTTTCCATTTCTATATTCTTCATTACGGCTGGATGTAGTGCTATAGTAGCACACAACCTCCATCCCATCTTCATGATTGGGAAATCTCTTGATATACTAGTTTGACCATCCTCTCCTGGTCATAGTGCTTTGACTAGTAACCGGAACCGGTGAACCTCTTACTCCTACAAGGACATTTCTCCTTTGGTTCCATGCAGATCTCTGCCTTCCATATGCTCTATTTTCAATTTTCTGTAGAGCATGGCCATTTCTTCGGCCCCCATGTGACTACAAGTTCCTCTTCTTGTACTCAAACTCTCTATGGCTAGATCCATTTTAGTTATGACAAATAATCTTTGTATAACTGGAAGAAGGGTCATGCATGTATCTACTTCTAGATACATCTTTCCCATAAGCATGACTTCTATGAGATCCTACATTATCCTTTCTAGATCTCATTCTACATTCCACTACCATATGGCCATAATCATTACATGTAAAGAAGTAACGGGTAAATGATGACATATGACTTACATATTTTATTTTCCATGCATGAGGCGATCTTGTAGTTTTGCATCCCCATCTTTTCCTTTTTGAGAATGGACCCTTGGTTGTCCATTTTGAGCACCTCTTTCATATGATCTCTTCTTCTTCTCCCACACTTTCTTCCCCCTATGGGTGGTAGCATTTTTCTGTCCTCTGCTGGTAGAGGGTCTCCTTTGCTGCTTCCTCATCTTCCTACTTCTGGTGGAGTTTTCTTCTTCCATCTTCCCCTTACCTCTGGGATCTACATGAAGATTCCTTTTTGCAACATTGATCTTTACTTTTGTCTACAATTCCACACCAGTTGTGGTCAGGTCAACCTTCTTTCGAGGAGCATATCTAACTAGGGAGGTCTGGCTTTTGTTCTCTTCAAGCAGCCACTAAAGTTTTTTGTCTTTTATCTCTAACTGAGAGGGTAGATCTTCACACCGGTATTTCTTGGTGTTTTCTACCTGAGTCTTCAACTCTACGATGCATTTCTCAGATTCTTCAAGGCATTTTACTAACTGGTTTTTCTCCACAATAGCAACATTCTTCAATAGCTTGTATTCCCTTTTAACTCTATTGAGTTCTTCAAGTGTATTTACAAGCTCTCCTTCAAGGTCAAATTCTGCTACTTCTTCATCATCAGAAGGGTCTTGATGGTGAGATCTATCTGTGATGTCTTCCTCTTCATCATCATCACTGCTCTACACATCTTGTTGAGGGGAACTTTTCATCCAGCCACTTTCAGATTCTTGGGCCACGAAGAGTTGAGCTCTTTCTTCATCACTGTTGTGGTTGCTAGCAAATCTATCTTCATCATCCAGATAAATATGAGAGGTATTTCTCATATTTGCTTCAATTTTTGGTTCTACAGTTGAGGGTTCATTTCCATAGAGCTTCTTCAATCTTTCCCATATGATCTTTGTTGTTTTAAACCTATCCACCTGTGAAGAGACATCACCAGTGAGTCCATTGAAAATAGCCTTCATGGCTTCTTCATTGCACTACATTCTTCTTTCTTCTACAAATCTGGTAGGAAGATTGACTCTTCTAGGAAGACCATCAATTACTGACATCTATACATCAAACCCTAAAGAGGATAGGAAAATTTCCATTCTGCAACTCCAAATAGAAAAGTTTGAACCATCAAATACTGGAGCATATGCGAGGAAAACCCAAGATGGGATAAACCTCAACGAGCAATGTTGCTAGAGTCTACTACTCCAATCCAACCTCACAATAAACACAGTTACAAAGTTTAGGGCACCAACCCAATGAGCACCAACCCCTACCTGATTTATGGGCTACAACCCAAAGCTACACCAACCCCTAACTTTATGACACCAACCCAAGGAGCTACAACCCCTGCACCAAGATACAACTCAGTGTTCACAATGTAAACATCAAATACATAAGTAGTTATCTTGTTACAAGTGAATCTTGCAACCATTATACATATCTTACTCTGTCAGTGAAATACCTTCTCTGGTTCACTAACTCACTTCTCTACTTCTCTTCACCTGTTACTTCTCTGCTGGTAAACTCTACTATTTTATCTCTCTTCTAGATTTCTCTCACTATATCTCCTCCTCTTTGCTCTTCTCTTCACCATTTCAACTCTCTACCAGTTCTCTGTCTATCTTCTCTACAGTCTCCTTCACCTCTGTTCTGCCAGTATGAATACTACCGGTTCTTCTCTCCAACTGGTTGAATTCTTCAACTAGGTTCTCTTTGACTCCCACTCTCTTCACAAATGCTCATTGAGCACTTAGCTGATTTTCTCTTACTGGCATAAGTCTTCAACTTCACAATCACACAATATTCTTCTATTTAGCAGCAACAAACATTCTCTTCGACCCCCACACTTATAGCCACATTTTCCCTCCAAAAACCAATTCAAAATCTAGGTGGTTAGGGTTTCCTCACCATCCTTGAGGAAAACCAAATCCAACCAGATCTTGCATGATTTGATCTTTGTGACATCCATTTTGCACAGCTCCATCATTTTCGCATCTCCTAGATCACGCCTTTCATCTCTGGCGAGTTTCTTTTTACCCTGATAGCTGATCCCTTGGTCAATCATGAGAGAATTATAGTGATGTTTCCTCCATCACCTCAATCTTCTCAATCACTCTTAGCTGACTCGTAGTTGTCTTCCTGACCTCGAGCCTCAAACCCCTACAATAGCTCTGCAACATGTCCCATGATTTGAGTGACTTCTTATTAAAGTCGACCAACCTTGCAACAACCCTGTCGATGTACATTCGATCTTTATCCACATGCATGTTCACCATGTTGACTCCATGTGGCATCCATATCGACTAACTAACAACTTGTCACTTCATGTTGGTCCAAATAGGATCACTGAGTAGCCACTCAATTAGTTCCTCTTTCCTATTGAATCGTTAACCTCACCGGTATCACACACTGTACCCATAACCTTATAATATCTACATTCTGCACCTATCTCATATTACCAGTGAGCTTTACATACCGGTTATCACTCTTGATGATACCAGTTATCATCCTTCACTAGACTCCTTCATCAGTCAGACCATTCTCCTCTGACTATATCTACTCAACTAGTTTGTCTAAATGACAAACACATCACTCTTCTGTTGTATTAGCATCTCAGCATGCCTTCTCTATCGGTCTAGTGCATAACCCTGATCTCATGCACTTAAGGCATTCCCTCAATTTTTTGGTGGATCTAGAGTGATCCTCAAGTCCTTGTCTCTACCTATTTACTCTTATCCCAACAAACTATAATGCACTTAATGCATATAGGGGATAAGCTCCACTTACTTGGTGGAGGAAAACCTTGTCAACTTCTCATGTGAGTTCCTTATTTGTGCAACATATCTTCAAACAAGCATATGTGAACAAGTGTGAGTATATACACTATCAGTCATTGCTTCTCGTGATGACTGCATCTTCATCCGGTGGGAGTCTTATTGTTCTGCAACCTCTCAGCATACTGATGACCTATTCATTCTTCTCCTCCAGGGTTGATGTGATTCAAGTAACATTCTACCTCTTCATCACAAACAACCACTCAAACACCTCTCTATCTCATCACACAAGTTGGCATTAACTTGTGTGTAGGTGACTCCTGAGGTCATCTTTATTACCTTACTGGTGTTCTACAACACAAGGTGATATCCAAGATATCACATCCTGTACTCCTTCATATTAGTGTTCCACATACATCTCATCTACTGATGGTCATCCTATACTGGTTGACATCAATGAAAACACAATGCCAACAATTTCTAATAACAATTTTACCACCATGAAATAAATCTTGGATCTCATGCTTTAACTTCATACAGTTGTTGGTAGCATGCCCTTTGTGTTGGAAAATGCACACTCCAATGAGAAATTGTAGGTGATTGAAGGTATTAGCATTGATGGCAACCTTACAATCATGTGATACCAACAGGCAGACATAGGCACTAGCACCGGTAGACTCTACACCGGCATACAGTTCACCGGCACCGAAAAGGAAGATTACCGACACCCTGGCCGACAGGAATTTTGTGCATTAATATTTTGTAATTAATTATAAAATCATTGTAAGCCAACTTGGCGGATTGTAATATGACTCATATAAGTATGAGATCATTGTAGATCATTTGGAATGTGAATTATGAAAAGATAATAGTAGACCTAATGTGTGAATTATTGGGATAAAATTTATGTATATTGCAGAGCTTAAACCGGTACTGAATCTGGCATAGTAGATGTTGATCTGAAGCAATACAAGACATTGGATTTGTATAATCCATTTTTGTAAGTCAGTGTGACTTCTTTTATAAATGAGCAGTGACATCTAGGCACTTGGCCTTCCTACATGTGCAAGCCCCTATTGTAAACAATAATATTCTCTTATTGGCTAGTAAGCGAATATTGTGGGTGACAAATCCCACTGAGGTTTTTCCCACACTGGGTTTTCTCATTAAAAATACTATGTTATGGTATGTCTCTTATGTTGTGGTTGTTATTCTTATTTGATGCATTACTTTTGGTTTACCGGTACAAAGTTTTGATATGCTTTTCATGTTATAATTCAAGTAAATTATTTTACCGGTCAGATACTAATTCACTCCCCCCTCTTAGTATCTTTGGGAATCCTAACAATTGGTATCAGAGCCTGGTCCTCTATTTTCAAAATTATAACAACTTGAGGAAGATCTTGACACCGGTAGAGATGGAAAACTTAAGAAAGCAATTGGAAATAGCTCTTTTAGACTATGATGTAGAAAAAGTGAAAAATGTCAAACTTGAAGATGATCTGAAGGCTACACAGGATATCATTCAAGGACTTCAAGAAAACCTCACTATTACAAAGAATAAGAGAAGAGAACTTTGTGAAAAGATGCAGAATGACAATGATGAAAAGGAAACTCTTAATGATCCGGTGAACAAACTAAGACAAGAAAATAGTACAATGAAGAATTAGATGCAAGATATGACTATGAGATTTTGTAAAGAAGTTGAAGATAGAAAGAAGAATGAAGATGACTTGGTTAGAAGACTGAATGATGCTAGAAATGAAAACACAAGACTTAGTCATCAAAATGATATGTTGAAGACAAATTTGATGCATACACAAAATGACACAAATGAACTCATGAGATAGAAAGGAATCTTGGAGAGAGAACTGGCTGCTACAAATCAACACAAAGAAAAATTCAAGAAAAGTTCAGAAGAACTTGATGACATGCTAAAGAATCAGAAACCAAATGGTGATACAAATGACCTTGGCTTTGAAATTGGTGAAAGTTCCGATATTGCAAACAATCATGATCATAGCAAACCGGTAAGACAACCTAATGCTTACAAATTTAATGGGAAATGCTTTAGCTATAACAACTATGGTCATAGAGCAAATCAGTGTAGATCTAGAAATTATCAGAACACTAATATACCCACTGGTCAATGCTCTAAGTGCAACAAAGTTGGTCATAATTCAGAAAATTGTAGAATGAATGTAAGATGTTATGTTTGTGGAAGATTTGGAAATTTATCTAATCAATGCAGAACACAAACTGGCATAGAAAATGGGAAAGCTATTCAGAAAAACAATGTGACTTGTTATGCTTGTAACAAGATTGGACATATTGCAAAATTTTGTAGAAGTAAGGCATCATCGGCAAATAAAGGTCCTAGCTTGAAAGGTAAAGAAAAAGTTGAAGAGGTAAAGCAAGAATTCTCAAAGCAATGGATCAAAAAGTCGGATCAGAATGTTGATGGGAATACTCCTCCACCTGCAGGAGACTCTTCATCTAACTAAAGGAAAATCCTTTAAGGGTTTAGTAACAAATTGAAAAACATACTATTATACCCTTGGTTGATGGTGAGAAGTTGAATTACTTCTATACTGGCAGATGAGTTAAGTTGTGACTTAACCGAAAAGCATTAAATGTGGTAGTTGGAGAAAATAACATTATAAAGAAAGTGTTTTAGCTCCTTTTTCATTCATCAAAGATTCAAATTCCCGAGTGAAGGCATCCTTAGCAAAAAAGTGAAGCAGATCATCCAAGAACTCATCCTTAATGCAGATTGAGGTATTTATAACTATGGCTTCCTCATCCACAACTGAATTTATTGCAAACCTTACTGTGATTGAAGTTATCAAGTGCCCTAGAACTGTATTCAAACTTGTTCCCGAAATAGAGAAGAAAGATGATACCATAGGTGCATTCTCAAAAATACCTAAGGGAGTAGTTTATGCAGAGGATCCTAGGATATACATACATTGTCATATAGAGGAATAAGGAGATGATGAAATCAAGAACATGTATAGGACTATGATTTGTGATGTAAATGGTAATGTCAAACCGGAACACAAGGTAGTAGAAACCCTAGGTTTTGTGGACATTCTTAGCATTCCTGATTTTCCTAAAGATGTGATAAGAATAGTCCTAAGCAAAGTCCATGGATAATTATTTTGGTTGGACTCCATCCATAAGATCACCAAAGAAGTGGTTAAGGCAGTAACAAGGTTACCTTCCACCAGTAGCAGACCTGACAGAACTAAAAGGGTCTCAAATGACACAGTGATGGACCTAACCGACGCAACATTTGACAAAAGGTCTCTAAGGGTAAATGATGTGAAGGACATCAATGTCAGATTTGTTAGTATGATTTTAGGCTACAAAGCTACACATGCAAATAGGTTAAACTTAGTTTCTAGCCTATGTATTAAAAGTGCATATGACATGGTTAATGATAATGCTAGAATAGATGTACGTGAATGGCTCAAAGATGAATTAATCGACAATCTGAAGAAGATCAAAGGAGATAAGAAAGGAACTTTTAGATTTGTAAATTTGCTTGTATGTTTAATGTTGTACATTACTAAGCAAGTACCTGGTATTGGTAGGAAAGATTTTGGCTTTGATATACCGGTAGGAAAACAATTATTGGATTTATTAAACAACATGGGAGAAGACAGAGAGAAAAAATTAAATGAACATTTTCAAGCACTGAAGGCTCGAATGAAGACTAGAATAAGGCTGTCATAGGCAATTGTAGACAAATATCAAAAGGAAATATGTTTTGTAATTAAGAAAGATGAAATCTGGATGGAGGCAGTTGTCCCTAGGACTATCTGGGTAACTGAAATGGGATATGAAATAGATGATAACATCATTGAAACTTATGCAAAATCCCTCCTTGAAGTACCAAATGAAACATCTGAGAAAGTCTTTGGAAATGTAGAAACAATTGAGAGTGGAATTCAGTCTAGGAAAAGAGTTAAGAAAGTTGAACAAACAATGAGGAAGGGAACTAGACAAGCTAAAGCAATTAAGGAAGATGTATTGAAGCAAACTAGTATAAAGGAAAGTGATTTGGAAGGACTTCAACTGGAAGCTCATCTTTCACTGGTCGGAACTTCTTTTGAGAGTGATATACCAATGGTATTCAAAAGGGTAGAAAGGAAAAGAAAACCCTCACTGGCACCCTTACCTACACCCAAGAAAACAAGACAAAAGCAACAGGCAGTTAGGCCTCCAGTTAAGAAGATGACTCCAAAGAAGAAGGTAAAACAAGATATTGCCCCACTGGACAAACTCCTTAATGAAATAACAAAGGATGGAAATTTGAAAAACATTAGCAAACTATATAACACACTTTCCGCTGATGACAAAGAAAGCATAGAAAATAGTGTAATTTAACACTTGGATATTTACAAGAAATTGTTGATGAAATACCTAATGATTTGTATAGAAGACTAGAAGCTAGAAGGGTAGCTATTGTTGAGTTGCACAAGAAGATAAAAATTAAAAAATTACTTTCAGTGCATCCAGCAAACTCACCTGATGAAATAGACCAATTAATCAGTGAGGCTAACCGGACAATATTCTCAACCGCTCACCGACATGTAGCACTAATGGCAGGAAGAGTGAAAGAAGTCTATGAATAAACATCAGACGCATGGGACATATTATTTGTTGAAAAAGAAAAACAAGAAGAACTTAAAAGACCTAAGACCATCAGGGTATACCAAAAGGACAAGGATAAGGGAAAAGGAAAGGTAGGTGGACCTCCAAGCCTTAAAATAATGGATAATGTACCCCCACCTCCTTCTGATACTCCACTGGCTCATACTACTGACAGTCAACCGACTATAGAGAGTATGGAGACTCCTCTAGAGGATACAAATCTTGAGTCAGAGATACTATACACTATGAATATAGACACCCAAGAGGTGAATATTGTGGTAGATAAAGAAACCACTAAGGACAAGAAGAAAGATATGGCTATTGAGCCACTGGCTATAAATGTTGAGATTGGAGTTAGTGATACTGTAAATATAAGAATAGAAAAACATACAAAGACAGAGAAACTGATAGAGGACACCACTGGGAAACCATCAAAAGCACCAGTAGATAAAACTGAGGAACAATTAGAAAAACTGGCAATGGATAGTGCAGAGGTGCATACTAAAACCTCATCAGAGAAACTGGCAGTTGAGAGCACAAAGAAACCCATTGAGGCATAGACCAAGGAACAGGAACACAAACAGGTTGATGAACAGGTTCAAACTGAAATAGTGCCACCAAAAATAGCTGAAAAGCCAAAACCTTTGCTAGTAGAAATACAAACACAGATTGACCTACCAGAGGTCGAAACAAGCAAAGGTTATTACTACAACCGGCAACAAGGAAATTGTGAAAACAGTTGGGGAGACATCTGGTACTTCAATGTCAGAATTTCGGCCTACAAATGTGACAGAGGTCTTACTGGACTCAATAAAGAAAATTACAGAGTGTAATGCATAAACCTATAAGGCTATTGATGACACAATTCCTATTCTTAAATTGATAGCACCGAAGTGCATTGTGGATAATAAAGATTCTTTAGGTCAACTAGACACATTGTCTAAATTCATCACCGACAACATTTTGATAGTTGATCAAATAAATGAAGATACATTTAAAGAGAGAATGAATAAAGAAAAAGAAAAATTCTTTGAGGAAATAGTGAAGAAGAATAAGGAGAAAATGGAAACTTATTACCGACACTAGGAGAAACAATTTTGGATTTTAAGAAACTATACAGAGATACCTGCAAAACCAATATTTTGACAAACGACATAGATTCAAAGATCAAAAAAGCACAAGAAGAAATCAACAATATTGCTAACAATTTAATAGGATCATCAGATTCATTTTTGGAAATTGAAAAGAACATTGCAGATCTTGAGGAGAAAATTGAGAAGTTAGAAAAAGATAAAGAAGAGATAAAGGTTAAGGCAAAGAACTTAAAATGCAAACTAGGTCCTAAACTAGATTACCTCATTTCTTTGAGAAAAGAAATTTCCGAGGCTCTGGTTCCTAGACTTAAGACACTGGAAGAGAAAATGCACGTACTAACAGGTACAGTTTAGAGAACAAAAGCGACATTAAAGGATAGCAAAAGGTTCAGCGACAGTCTAAACTTGGTACTAGCAGACCTTTTCCAGATTGTAACCCATTGGTTACATGGATCTAGGTAGGAACCACACTCCACTGATAGTGAATGACAACCTTTGTCATTGATGTCAAAGGGGGAGTAGTGGAGATGAGAAAAATGACCAGAAGAAAGGACATCATCTGCTCAAGGGGGGCACTCAATTTTGAAACAACATTTCTGGTAAGACAATTTTGGCAAAACATTTTTGGATATACATTTTTGGAATTTTCTCATGAGTGTTGCCATCAATGCCAAAGGGGGAGATTGTTGGCAAATGCACACTCCAATGAGAAATTGTAGGTGATTGAAGGTATTGTCATTGATGGCAACCTTACAATCATGTGATACCAGCAGGAAGACACAGACACCAACATTGATAGACTCTACACCAACATACAGTTCACTGGCACCGAAAAGGAAGATTACCGGCACCCTGGCCGACAAGAATTTTGTGTATTAATATTTTGTAATTAATTGTAAAATCTTGTGTAAGATGACTTGATGGATTGTAATATGACTCATATAAGTATGAGATCATTGTAGATCATTTAGAATGCAAAGTATGAAAAGACAATAGCAGACCTAATGTGCGAATTATTGGGATAAAAGTTTATGTATATTGCAAAGCTTAAACTTGTATTGAATCTAGCATAGTAGATGCTGATCTGAAGCAGTACAAGATATTGGATTTGTATAATCCATTTTTGTAAGTCAGTGTGACTTCTTTTGTAAATGAGAAGTGAGCTCTAGGTACTTGGCCTTCCTGCATGTGTAGGCCCCTATTGTAAACAGTAATATTCTCTTATTGGCCAGTAAGAGAATATTGTGGGTCACAAATCCCACCGAGGTTTTTCCCACACCAAGTTTCCTCATAAAAAATACTATGTTATGGTGTGTCTCTTATTTTGTGGTTGTTATTCTTATTTGCTGCATTACTTTTGGTTTACCGGTACATAGTTTCGATATGCTTTTCATGTTATAATTCAAGTAAATTATTTTACTGGTCAGATACAGATTCACCCTCTCCCTCTCAGTATCTTTGGGAATCCTAACACTTTGTTCCTGTGGTATTAACAATATTCATTTTCTCTCCACCATTTTGGTTTGACTTCTGGATCGTATGGTTTTGAGTTATCCAATAAAGTGAGTAAATTGTTGGCCAATAATGTTTTCAACACTGATTCATATGGATCTCCAGTGAACTCACGTTTTGGTTTTGGATCCCAAGGTTTGTTTTCCATAAAGTTGCTCCATTTTCTTGAGGTGTGTTCTGTTGCATTCTCAACAGCCTTAAGCGCTTGTGTTCCAGTAGTCAAATTGAATGCTGTTTGTTTTTGCTTTAGTTTGAAATTATCTAATACTCCATCATTGACAAAATTTTGGTTGTTTTCTTTGTCGTACTTCCAATATTTATTATTGGAGCTAGATCCATGTGATGTTTCCTTATAGAGCAAAATCTCCCCTTTCTTGATCAGCACATCTTCTATTTTCAGAATGCCTTCTACCATTTTGTCGAAAGAAGGGTGTGTTTGCATTGAGATTGTGTAATTCAACTCACGTATTAAAGTGCTGATGAAAATCTCCATTTTCTCTGATTCTGGGATCGGTCTTGGATATCTAGAGAAAATTCTCCTTCATCGTTGAAGGAAAGTGAGGAATGGTTCTCCTATTTTTTGTTTCATGTTGCATATGTTGAGCATGGTGACTGGGTTGAGAATGTTTTAAGCATATTATTGTAAAAAGAGTTTAACCAGCTCCTTAAATGTTTTTATTCCAATTGGAAACTTTGAGAACCATTCCATGGCCTGTCCTCCCAGACTCCTTAGAAAAAGGTGCATGAGGTAAGTTTGTTCATGCATTAATTCCATGCATAGGGCACATAATTCTCTAATGTGGTCCTAGGGATCTGAGTTTCCATTGTATTTGTCAAATTTTGGTATCTCGGTCCTAGATGGAAATGGAGGTATGTAGAGATTTTTGTCAAAAGGGAAGGGGCAAATCGAATCCATAGAGTATAGTGAGGAAACCTTGTCCTTGTTTTTCATTTCTTGAATTTCACGTTACATGGCTTGCATTTGTTTAGCCATTAGTGTTATTGGTGTTTCCTCTTCTTTCATAACGATAGTCTACATTAAAACCAAGAGGAAGTTTCGCTCCTTGTCTTGCTAGCTCTAGGATGTGCTCTTCTTTTTCTCTTTCTAGAATAACCTTCATCATTCTCCCGTAGCCTCTATTGGCAAATGCACACTCCAATGAGAAATTTTAGGTGATTGAAGGTATTGTCATTGATGGAAACCTTACAATCATATGATACTGGCAGGCATTGACACCGATAGACTCTACATTGGCATACGTTCACCGACACTGAAAAGATTGATTACCGACACCCTGGCCGATAGGATTTTATTTATTGCAAAATGTAATTAATTGTAATATCTTTTTGCAAGATGACAAGGCATATTGTAATAAGGCTCATATATAAGTATGAGATCTTAGAGAACATTTGTATGAAGGATATATGATGGATATTATGTGCAAATACTAAGGCAGAGTTTGGTATAAGGTTTTTGAAGTTACAAAGCTTAAACCAGTACTAGATCTGGCATAGCAGATGCCCTTTTGTAGCAATACATGACATTGGATTTTCATAATCCACTTTTGTAAGTCAGTGAGACTTCTCTTTTTGTATGTAAGCAATGAGCTTTAGGCAGTTGGCCTTCCTGCATGTGCAGGCCCTTATTGTAACAGTAATATTCTCTTATTGACCAGTAAGCAAATATTGTGGGTCAGAAATCCCACCGAGGTTTTTCCCACACCAGGTTTCCTCATTAAAAATACTGTGTTATGGTGTGTCTTTCATGTTGTGGTTGTTGTTGTTATTTACTGCATTAATTTTAGTTTACTGGTACATAGTTTTGGAATTCTTTTCATTTAATAAGTTAAGAAAATCAACTAACTGGTTAGATACTGATTCACCCCCCCTCTCAGTATCTTTGGGAATCCTAGCAATTGGTATCAGAGCCCGATCCTCTATTTTCAAAAGCCTAACAACTTGAGGAACATTCTAACATTGATAGAGATGGAAAACTTGAGGAAGCAACTATAAACATCTCTTGCAGATTATGATGCAGAAAAAGTGAAGAATATCAAACTTGAAGATGATTTGAAGATTGCATAGGAAATCATTCAAGGACTTCAGAAAAATCTCACTATTGCTAGGAACAAAAGAAGAGAACTTTTTGATTAGATGCAGAGTGATGATGATGAGAAAGAAACTCTTAATGATTTGGTGAACAAACTTAGACAAGAAAATAATACAATGAAGAATGAGATGCAAGATATGACTATGAGATTTTGTAAAGACATTGAAGATAGAAAGAAGAATGAAGATGATTTGGCTAGAAGAATCAATGATGCTACAAATGAAAATATAAGACTTAGTCATGAGAATGATATGTTAAAGACAGATCTAATTCACTTAGAACATGATAAAACTAAACTCATGAGACATAAATATTTCTTGGAAAATGAATTGGCTACTGCAAATCAACATAAGGAGAAATTCAAGAAAAGTTCAGAAGAACTTGATGACATGCGGAAAAATTAGAAACTTAATGGTGATACTAATGGCCCTAGCTTTGAAGTTGGTGAAAGCTCTGGCACTGCAAACAAACATGATCACAGCAAATCGGCAAGACAACCTAATGCTTATAAATTCAATGGAAAATGCTTTAACTGTAACAAGTACGGTCACAAAGAAAATTAGTGTAGATCTACAAACTATGAAAATAATAATGCACCCACCGGTCAATGCTCTAAATGCAATAAAGTTGGTCATAATTCAGAAAATTGCAGAATGAATGTAAGATGCTATATTTGTGGAAGATTTGGACACATCAAACCAATGCAGAACACATACCGGCATAGGATATGGGAAAGCTATTCAGAAAAACAATATGACTTGTTATGCTTGTAACAAGATTGGACATATTGCAAAAATTTGTAGAAGTAAGACATCACCGGCAAATAACAAAGGACCCAGCTTGAAAGGTAAAGAAAATGTTGAAGAGGTAAAGCAATAATTTTCAAAACAATTGATTAGAAAGTCTGACATGAATGTTAGTGAAGCTATTCCTTCACCGATAGAATAGAGTATCACTCCACTGGCAGGAGATCCTTTATCTAACTGATAAATAATTCTTTGGGGTATGACAACAAATTGAAAAACATGCTAGTTTACCCTTGGTTGATGGTGAGAAGTTGGATTACTCTTTACCAGCAGATGAGTTAAGTTTTGACTTAACTAGTAGGCATTAAATATGATAGTTGAAAAAAATAACATTACAAAGAAAGTATTTTGGCTCTTTTTTCATTCACCGAGCATTCAAATTTCCAGAGAGTGCGAAAATCCCGAGCGAAGGCATCCTTAGCGAAAAGTGAAGCAATTCATCCAAGCAATCATCCTAAAGGTATATTAAGGTATTTATAACATTGGCTTCTTCATTTGCATCTAAATTTATTGCAAACCCTACTGTGATTGAAGTTATTAAGCACCCTAGACCCGTGTTCAAACTTATTCCCAAAATTGCGAAGAAAGACGATACCCTAGGAGCATTCTCAAAAATACCTAAGGGAGTAGTTTATGCAGAAGATCCTAGAATGTAGATACATTGTCATATTGAGGAACTAGGAGCTAAAGAAATAATGAACATGCATAGGACTATAATTTGTGATGAACATGGTAATGTTGAATCAGAACACAAGATAATGGAAACCCTAGGCTTTGTGGACATTCTTAGTATCCCTGATTTTCCTAAAGATGTGATAGGGATAGTCTTGAGCAGAGTACATGGCGAGTTCTTTTTGTTGGATTCCATCCATAAGATTACTAAAGAGGCAGTTAGGGTAGTGACAAGCTTACCTTCCACTGGTAGTAGTCCTGACAAAAAAAAGAAGGTTTCAAATGACACTATGATGACCCTAACCGGTGCAACTTTTGATAAAAGATCCCTAAGAGTCAACGATGTGAAAGATATAAATGTTAGATTTGTCAGTATGAATCTTGGTTATAAGGATACACATGCAAATAGACTAAACTTAGTCTCTAGCTTATGTATTAAAGGTGAATATGACATGGTGAATGACAATGCAAGAGTTGATGTATGTGAGTGGCTTAAAGATGAACTGATAGACAACTTGAAGAAAATCAAAGGTGATAAGAAAGGAACTTTTAGATTTGACAACCTGCTCATGTGCTTAATGTTGTACATTACTAAGAAGGTTCTCGGTATTGGTAGGAAAGACTTTGGTTTTGATATACCGGTAGGAAATCAACTGTTAGACATACTGAACAATATGGGAGATGACAGAGAGAAAAACATGAATGAATATATTCAAACTTTGAAAGCTAGAATGAAGACAAGAATAAGGCTATCTCAAGCAAGTGTTGATAAGTATCAAAAGGAGATATGCTTTGTGATCAAGAAAGATGAAATCTAGATGGAGGCAGTTATCCCTAGAACTGTTTGGGTTATAGAGATGGGATATGAGGCAGATGACAACATAGTTAAAACTTATGCAAAAGCCCTCTTAGAAGCCCCTAAGGAACCGACAAAAAAAGTAATTGGCAATGCTGAAACAATTGAAAGTGGCATTCAATCTCAGAAAAGAGTTAAGAAAATTGAGCAGATAGTTAGGAGAGGTTCAAGGTAGGCTAAAGAAATAAAGGAAGATGTTTTGAATAAAATTGGTATTAAGGAGAGTGAATTGGAAGGATTACAACCAGAGAAACATTTCTCATCGGTTGCTACTTCCTCTGATAGTGAGATACCGGCTGAATTCAAAAGGGTAGAAAGAAAGAGAAAACCCTCACTGACACCCTCACCTACACCTAGAAAGACAAGACAAAAACAACAGGTAGTTAGGCCTCCGGCTAAGAAATTGACACCAAAGAAGAGGAAACAAAAACAAGTTATTCCTCCTTTTGACAAACTTTTGGAAGAGATCACTGAAGATGGAAAACTGACAAATATCAGCAAATTGTATAATACACTATCCAATGATGAAAAAGAGAGTATAGAAAATAATGTAATCTTACACTTAGACATTTATAAGAAACTTTTTATGGAGATTGTAGATGACATACCAAATGACTTGTATAGAAGATTAGAAGCTAGAAGGGTAGCTATTGTTGAATTAGATAAGAAAATCAAAATAGAAAAACTACTTGCAGTTCACCTAATGAACTCCACACAAGAAATTGATTAGCTGATCAGTGAAGCTAACTGGACAGTATTCTCAATTGGACACTGACATGTAGCATTAATGGATGGAAGAGTAAATGAAATATCAGAAGAGACTGTAGATAAGTGGGACATATTTTTTGTTGAGAAGGAAAAACAAGAAGAACTTAAGAGACAAAAGACTATCAAAGTCTACCAAAAGGATAAGGGGAAAGGTAAGGTAGGTGGACCTCCAAGCCTAAAGATAATAGATAATTTACCCCCACTAACCTCTGATACTCCATCAGTACAAAATGTTGACACACAACCGGCAACAGAGAGTATGGATACACCACATGAGGATACAAATCCTGACTCTGAGGTGTTATACACAATGAACATTGACACATAGGAAGTTAATATTGTGGTAGATAAATAAACAACTAACAAGAGGGATGTGGAAATAGAGCCACCGAAAAAAACTATTGCAGTTGAAAACATTGGAATTGGGGCAGAACAACAAACTGAAGCACCAAATGATCCCCTAGATACAGGAAAGTCAAATACCACAGGTACACACATTAATGTATCTACTGAGTCACCGACAATAGATAGTATAGAGGTAAACCAAGAGAAACCGACAAATACATCAGAGCTATAATCACAAAAACCGGTAGTGGATGACATAGTGAAATCATCTGAAGCACAAACAGAGACACTATCAAGAGAGAACAAAAAGAAACCATCAGAGCAATAGGCTCTTGCTGAGTAAAACATTCAAAAATAGGTAGAGCAAAAAGATTCATAGGTACATACTCAAAAAGTACCATCGGCTATATCTGACAAGCCCAAACCTCTGGTAGTAGAAATGGAAACTCAAACTGACCCTCCAGAGAAAGAGGAAAGAAAAGCTATCACAACCACCAATGGTTTACAGATTGTGAAAATAGTTGGACAGTCATCTGGTACATCTATTACTGAATGTAGGCCTACAAAGGTAACATAGGTACTATTAGATTCAATAAAGAAAATAACAGAGTGTAATGCATAGGCATATAAGGCTATAGATGATACTTTACCAATTTTGAAGATGATAGCTCCAAAGTGTAACAAAGAAAATACAGATTCCTTGAGCCAATTAGGCACATTGTCTAAGTATATAACCCACAACCTAATAACACTGGATCAAATAAATGAAGACACTTTATGAGAAAAATGAATAAGGAGAAGGAAAAATTCTTTGAGGAGACAATAAAGAATAATAAGGAACATATGGAAACCTTATTACCGATATTAGGTAAAGCAATTTTGGACTTCAAGAAATTGTATAGAGACGCATGTAAAATAGACATTTTGACAAAAGATGTAGATAAAGATATCAGCATAGCCCAGAAGGAAATAAATTATATTGTTGACAACTTGATAGGTTCATCAGACTCAATATCACTAATTGAATAGGAAATTGTAGTTTTTGAAGAGAAAATAGAAAAGCTTGAGAAAAACAAGGAAAGGATAAAGTTTAAGGCAAAAGAACTTAAATGCAGACTAAGTCCTAGACTGGATATCCTCGTCTCTTTGAGAAAAGAGATTTTTGAGGCTCTTGTTCCATGACTTAAGACACCATAAGAGAAAATGCACTCTCTCACCGATACAATTTAGAGAACTGAAGCAGCACTGAAAGATAGTGAGAGATTTTACAACAGTTCGAATGTTGCCTTAACAGAAATTTATTAGGTTGTAATAAATAAATTACAAGGATCTAGGCAAGAATCACACTCCATTGACATTGAATGACAACCTTTTTCATTGATGCCAAAGGGGGAGTAGTGGAGATGAGAAAAAGGATTAGCAGAAGACATCATCAGCTCAGGGGGAGCACACATTTTGGTAACATAGTTATGACAGTTTTGGCAAATTCTTTTGGACACTTTTTGGATTTTTCTCATGAGTGTTTCCATCAATGCCAAAGGGGGAGATTGTTGGCAATTGCACACTCCAATGAGAAAATGTAGGTGATTGAAGATATTGTCATTGATGGCAACCTTACAATCATATGATACTAGCAGGCACCAGCACCGTCAGACTCTACACTGGCATACGTTCACTGACACCGAAAAGATTGATTACCAGCACCTTGGCCGACAAGATTTTATTTGTTGTAAAATGTAATTAATTGTAATATCTTTTTGAAAGCCGACAAGGCATATTGTAATAAGGCTCACATATAAGTATGAAATCTTAGAGAACATTTATATGAAGGATATATAATGGATACTATGTGCGAATACTAAGGCAGAGTTAGGTATAAGGTTTTGGAAGTTACAGAGCTTAAACTGGTACTAGATTTGGCATAGCAGATGCCCTTTTGTAGCAGTACATGACATTGGATTTTCATAATCCACTTTTGTAAGTTAGTGAGACTTCTCTTTTTGTATGTAAGCAGTGAGCTTTAGGCAGTTGGCCTTCCTCCATGTGCAGGCCCCTATTGTAACAGTAATATTCTCTTATTGGCCAATAAGCGAATATTATGGGTCAAAAATCCCACTGAGGTCTTTCCCACACCGGGTTTCCTTGTTAAAAATACTATGTTATGGTGTGTCTTTCATGTTGTGGTTGTTGTTCTTATTTACTACATTAATTTTAGTTTACCGATACATGGTTTTGGAATGCTTTTTATTTAATAAGTTAAGAAAATCAACTAACCGATTAGATACTAATTCACCCCCCCTCTCAGTATCTTTGGGAATCCTAATAGCTTCTATCATTCATGCAATTAGCAACACATGTTTCCTTGATCTCCGAATAACTAGGTGAAATACCATTATCATTTTCATGGCTTCTTACGCTATTATAGTCTGTGTCGAATTGATAGTCAATTGTATCTCTATTGTAGGCTGACATTGTGTTGTGTAGTGGTTCATCAAAGACTGGAGAATCTTCAAACAAATTGTTGATGTAAGACATTGTGTGAGACCTAGTTCCAATAAGCATGGGAAACTTGATGTGACCGATATAGGAGGTGATGCAGAAGTCAAGATCGAATCAGAGTTAGTTTGTTCAATGTGATGTTCAGATAAAGAGATGAGGTGAAAATCTGGTTTTGAGAAAAATCTATCCCGTTTAAGATGTGACCTAAGATGATCAAGAAGATCAAGGTTTGATTTGATGATTGATTGATGAACTAGCTAGGACATGACCAAAAAATCACACAGCACTACCACAAGGGTGCATTATCAAGAAGCGTTTTGCTCGAGATCCAAGTTTTCTCATTTTAATTCATGTTCGTTGTTGAAGAATGAAGATCAATGAGCTTAACAAAGACTAAGATTTAGGGGTTGGAGGTTTAGGTTGAGCCTCATTGTAAGTGATGCAAACTTCTGGAAATAGAGCGGGATTGATCTTCCCTCCCTTGTTTAAGTGATAGCTGAATGTAGATTTCTAAGTGAAAGCCCTACTTCTCAGGGGTTCATCAAATTCGTTAGATTTCCCTTGAAGGTATAACCGCATATGTCTCAGGAACACCCTATGCAACAAGAAGAGTTGACGATTAATGTATAAAAACTTTCTCCACTTATAGATTTTCCTAGGACTAGGATGCTTCTTTTTTAGTTTAGCATCTAGATTGAGGCTTCTTCTTACCAAAACTTGAGGATTGGACATACGAGATATTGACGCTCGATCAGACACGGATAGTGACTATGGTAGACAAGAGGATGCTTGGACAATGAGGACAATAGAGGTCTTAATTAGAATGACAATTTGGCCATAGCGATGCTTTATCCTATGAGTTTAAATTTGACCAGAACGATGAAACGTTGACTTGTTGTTGGCTCATATGACCTAGGATTGACCCAGGATGAGTTTTGACAGAGTTTTGATCACTGACTTGGTTTTCCATTTGTCTTTTAGTTTCAGTTTGATGTTTCTGATTGTCTTGAGGTTTTGTTTCAATTGTTTTGAGGGATGAAAAGCACAACAAACATTAGGTGTAAAAAGATAACAAGTGCAACACACTAACCCTATGGAAGTTGGCTGAGAAGGAAAAGATTTGCTCGCAACCTAGGTACACACCCAATAGCTAATCGAAATATGACTGCTGAGTCTCACGCAATGGATTCTCAATACCATATTAGCTGACTCCAAATGCTCATGGGGGCATCATATGGCGATTAATCTTGGGGGAAAACTAGTTATCCCCTTGCACAAAGATTATCCTCCTTTTGGAGGTGAGTCGGGTAGCTTTTAACCCAAACGTTGTAGTAAGGGTTTTGTTTGGAAGGACCACCTAACTGTCATGCAAGCATGATTTAGACCACAACGCCCTACAAGATGCTCAACATGAGACACTCCTCATAAATGAAGTAGTGCCACCAATTATTCCGTTTCCTAGGACTTTTACCCCAGAAGCATTTTATTATAGTGAGTTGGATTCCTGCCTTTGGCCGGAATCACTTGGGTCATTCCCTCTCATTGAGCCTTAGGGGCTTCTTGGGAGGTAGGCCCTCTAAAGGTATCAACAGATCTCAATCTTTAATAGAAAAAACCTCAAGATCTAGATTTTGGATTGTCCGAATGGACAAGAGTATACTCCTACTCTAGATTTTTTCCAAAAACACGTAAAACAAAGTTCTTTCCCTTATAGAAATTGAACTGTTCCTAAAAATATTAAGAAGACAAAATGTTTGTTTGTATCTCTTGAGGCAACCTGCAAAACAAAGATATCAGTAGTTCAAGTTTATAATATTTGGCAAGCGTATGTTTAATGATTGAATTCTTTGTCAAGTGAACCTGCAAACATTAAAAGCCCAAAATTAGTTGCCAAAATGACATAAAAAAATCATCAAAAGAAAATTTTAGCATGCAAACTATAAATTAAACTAATCTAACAAGAATTTCCATTCTTGATGACTATCCTAGTTATGACAATTTTGATAGTATTGCACTTTGTCATGCATAACTTTCCAACCAGACAAAATTAGGAAAATCACTTCAATGAAAATGTAGAAACCTTGGTTTTAAACAACATATCAACAATTGGTTTAGATCCAATAGTTCAATAAAGAGTTGTGCCCTCCGAACAAAGCCCATTTTTTACTATCACAAAAGAACAAGAAAAATGATAGTATTGCACTCTAACATTCATAACTTTCCACCAAGACCACATTAGGCAAATCTCTCTTGTTAAAATATAGAAAAATTGGTTTGAAACAACATATTCAAAATTTGTTTCGATCCAATAGTTCAATAAAAATTTATGCCCTTGAAACAGAGACCATTTTTTACTGTCATAGAAGAACAAGCAAAAAGAAAGATCTTTATTTCCAAATTTAACACATGTTTATTAGTTATAAAAACCAAACATCAAATCTGCTCAAGAAACATTAGAAATATTGTAGTCATGGGTTCGAGCCCCATGGTGGGTGCCATAAATGTGTGTGTGAAATTTGGGGAACCTGCAAAGGCACAAACACTTCAATAAACCATTATTTGCATGGGTTAGTTAATCAAAAACAACAAAATGAAATCCATTGCAAGTCGTCTTATTGCCTCTTAGAAAGTGCGAGTGTGGATTGCTCTTAGATTGCTAAGCTATCCAGTGATTAGACTACACTCAAACAAAGAATTTTTAAATGCATGCAACTAGGCGAATGCAAGATAAATAGCTAAATGCAAGATTAATTGATTAAGTGAAATGAGATTATCAATCTAAATCATCAAAGCTCTATATGAAGCTAAGATAGATTATATGCAAGAAATTGAATCTAGATAAGAGAAATGAATCTAAGCTAATGAACAAGAAATATAAATGATTCTAAGATTAAATGAAAGTTAAATGAAAACTAAGTTGATTGATGAATTAACTATGAAAAGCTTCTTTAAAATTTCATCGATTACCTACAACACAATATTAGCATAATAATGATGTAAAATTATTTGATCCTAATTGAAGAATGAGAGCCCGACTTTATAGGAAAATCAAGAGGGAGACCAAAGCTCAGGATTGATCTTTAATGAACACTTGAGGTCGATTCGAAGGAAGAACAATCTAGGTGAAATGATTTGATTGGACAATTTAATTTCATTTTGGAGAGATAAGATTGAGTCCAAATTAGCAACTCAAATTCTTTCCATTTTTCTTGAGTTCAGTCGATTTGTTTCCTTTTTTGAATTTTTGTGCTCATAATTTCTAGTTTATTTTTCTAATTAATTCCTCTTTCTTGATTTGTTTCCTTTTTTGAAGATTTGTGCTCATAATTTCCAATTTATTTTTCAAATTAATTCCTCTTTCTTGATTTGTTTCCTTTTTTGAATATTTGTGCTCATAATTTCCAATTTATTTTTTCAAATTAATTCCTCTTTCTTGATTTGTTTCCTTTTTTGAAGATTTGTGGCAATTTTTGTTTATTTATTAAATATACAAAATATATTTAATTAAATAAATGAGATATTTGATTTCAAAAAGATTTTCTATTTTGAATTTTGAATTTGATCAATTAATTAAATGAGAATTTAATTAATTGTAATTGCCATGTTGCATTTTTATACATTAGGAATTAATTAATCAAGCTCTCATGATTGATTTAAATTGATTATTTGATTCAAGACCTTGATGAATTTTATTGAATTTAAGCACATTAGTCGCGATTAGGGGCCCATGGTTTTGGATGACCATTTTTAGGGTATTACAACCATCAACACGAGTACGTCTGGGTGGTCAGGTTTACACTTGGTGTGCACTTGTCTTGGTCCCCAAGATGTCCAATCATTCTGAGCCACCTCGTATCGATGCTTTCCCTTGAGCGCTCAAAGAGGAAAATATGGTCAAAATTTGACGTTGCGTAACTCAGAGACCATGGAACTTATAGATGATATATTCAAACCTATGGGGTCATGTTGTCACTATCTAAAAATGCCTCTCTTAGTTTTAGACAACTCAATTTCATTTTCTTGTGCTGATATTTTTTTTGTCGCGTCAAAAACCGTAAAAAACTGTTAGTGAGAGGTTGCAAAATAGTGCATCTTTTGCTCTACTCAACCTGGGAATGAACCTTCAGTGTGAGCATGTCTAGGTGGCTAGGTTTACACTAGGTGTGCCCTTATCTCAGTCCCCAAGACATCTGATCATTTCAAGCCACCTCATAGCAATATTTTCCCTTGAGCGCTCAAAGTGGAAAAAACAATCAAGCTTTGACGTTGCTTTCTCTTGAAGACCATGACACTTATGGAAGATCCATTCAAACCTATGAGGTCATGTTTTCACTGCCTAAAAAATCCTCTCTTAGTTTTAGACAACTCGATTCCATTTTCTCATGGTGATATTTTTTCTATCATGTCAAAAACCGTCAATGAGAGGTGGCAAAATAGTGCATCTTTCATTCTGCTCATAGTGGGAATGAACTGTTAGCATGAGCACATCCGAAGAGTTATTTCTACTCTAGGTGCACCCTTATCTCTGTCCCCAGGACATCTGATCGTTCCGAGACACCTCATAGAAATGCTTTCCCTTGAATGCTCAAAGTGGAAAAAATAGTCAAACTTTGACATCGCATAACTCGGATACCATGGCACTTATGGATGATTAGTTTGAACCTAAAGGGTTGTGTTTTCATTTCCTAAAAAAGCCTCTCTCAATTTCGGACAAATCGATTCCATTTTCTTGTGGTGATATTTTTTTTGTTACATAAAAAACCGTCAGTGAGAGGTGGCAAAATAGTGCATCTTTTGTTCTGCTCATTGTGGTAACGAACTGTCATCGGGAGCATGTTTGGGTGGTTAGTTTTATGCTAGGTGTTCCTTTATCTTTGTCCCCAAGATGTTTGATCATTCTGAGCCACCTCATAGCGACGCTTTCCCTTGAGCGCTCAAAGTGGAAAAAATGGTCAAACTTTGACATCACGTAACTCAAAGACTGTGGAACTTATGGATGAGCCATTCAAACCTATGGGATTTTGTTGTTGCTTCTTAAAAAATCCTCTCTCAATTTTGGACAACTCGATCAGTTTTCTTGTGGTGATATTTTTTCTATCGCATCAAAAACCGTCAATGAAAGGTGGCAAACTAGTGCATCTCTTGTTTTTCTTGTCATGGGAATGAACCATCAGTGAGAGAACATCTAGGTGGTTGATTTTATGCTAGGTATGCCCTTGTCTCACTCCCCAAGACATCTGATTGTTCTAAGCCACCTCGTAGCGATGCTTATCCTTGAGCGCTCAAAGTAGAAAAAATGGTCAAACTTTGAGATCACATAACTTGGAGATCGTGGATCTTATTGATGCAGAGCCTTGTGCCTTCTTCTAATCACACTCAATTGACCTAAATATAATTAAAATCCAATCATCCAATACTAGGTTTCTCACTCTTTCACACCTTGTCTCAATGCACTCTCAAGGCATCACCCAACCACTCAACTGGGTTTTTCAACTTCAATGGCTTAACCAAACATAACTTAGGGGTTTAACACATGTATGAAACCATGAAAAAAGGTTCCACATGCCCAAGTTGACTGGTTCACTTCCCAATAAACAAAACTGCACTTAGGAGGCTTGTTCCTGCTATCCCTTCAGATCGGGTAATTCAACAATAACTCAAAACTTGGAAAAAATACTTGGAAAAGAAATTGAATATTCAGATACCCATTTGCAATTTATTTAACATATGTAATAATAAGACATTTTTTTTTTGGACCAAATTTCTAAATCAGAACCCTGTCCTACTAGGATTAGGCCTAGTGTTTGGAAGTGGGATTTTGAGGAAGCCCTAGGTTTTGGGTCCTAAAAGTGAGGGTTTGGTGTTTGTATGAGTAGATGAGCATGGAACCACTTGAAACATTTAAAATATGTTGTTTTTCATCCTAACTCAAGACTTTTGGGGGGTTTGGGGTTGAGGAGTGAAGTTTGTGATAGGGTTGCTTTGTAAAAGTGGCCTGCATGGAACCACTTGAAACATTTAAAATATGTTGTTTTTCATCCTAACTCAAGACTTTTTTGGGGTTTGGGGTTGAGGAGTGAATTTTTTGATAGGGTTGCTTTGTAAAAATAGCCTGCATGGAACCACTTGAAACATTTAAAATATGTTGTTTTTCATCCTAACTCAAGACTTTTTGGGGGTTTGGAGTTGAGGAGTGAAGTTTGTGATAGGGTTGCTTTGTAATAGGCCACTTTTACAAAGCAACCCTATCACAAAATTCACTCCTCAACCCCAAACCCAAAAAAAGTCTTGAGTTAGGATGAAAAACAACATATTTTAAATGTTTCAAGTGGTTCCATGCTCATATACTCATACAAACACCAAAACCTAGGGCTTCCTCAAAATCCCACTTCCAAACACTTCCAGACCCAACCAAAAGGTCAAACACCACCTATACAAAATGGATAGACATAATCCAACATAAAATGATACCCTTGTTCAATGAAAACACTCAGACCTATACATGGCACCGAGTATGCACTCCTCAAATGACAACTTTTCAACAATTTGTATTCACCACTCCTTCATTTCACTCTTCCCTACATCCAAACCAATATGAGAGGCTATGATACATTGGGAACCATATAGGAAGTGGGGAGAGAGATAGAGGGAGGGAGAGAGAGATAAAGGGAAAGAAAGAGAAGGGAGAGAGAGAGAGAGAGAGAGAGAGAGAGAGAGAGAGAGAGAGAGAGAGAGAGAGAGAGAGAGAGAGAGAGAGAGAGAGAGAGAGAGAGAGAGAGAGAGAGAGAGAGAGAGAGAGGGATGGATGGAGAGAGAGAGAGAGGGAGATTAGGAAAAGGAGAGGGGGAGAGAGAGAGGGAGATTGGGAAAAGAAGAGAGAGAGAGAGAGAGAGAGAGAGAGAGAGAGAGAGAGAGAGAGAGAGAGAGAGAGAGAGAGAGAATAGGATAAGGCGAGGGGAGGGAGAGAGAGGGAGAGAGAGGGAGAGATAGAGGAGATTTGGAGAGAGGGAGAGGGAGTGAAGAGATGGGGAAAATAGGAGAGAGAGAGAGAGAGAGAGAGAGAGAGAGAGAGGAAAATAGGAGAGAGAGAGAGAGAGAGAGAGGGGGGGGATGGATGGAGAGGGGGATATGGAGAGGGAGAGAGAGGGAGATTAGGAAAAGGAGAGGGGGGAGAGAGAGAGGGAGATTGGGAAAAGAAGAGAGAGAGAGAGAGAGAGAGAGAGAGAGAGAGAGAGAGAGAGAGAGAGAGAGAGAGAGAGAGAGAATAGGAGATAGAGAGAGAGAGAGAATAGGAGATAGAGAGAGAGAGAATAGGATAAGGAGAGGGGAGGGAGAGAGGGAGAGATAGAGGAGATTAGGAGAGAGGGAGAGGGAGCAAAGAGATGGGGAAAATAAGAGAGAGAGAGAGAGAGAGAGAGAGAGAGAGAGTAGGGGGTAGGAAGAGAGGAATAGAATAGGATAAGGAGAGGGGGATGGAGAGAGAGTTAGAGACAAAGAGAGAAGGGGATAAGGAGTGGGGAGGGAGGGAGATTGGGAAAAGGAGAGGGGGATTGGAAAATGGGGAGAGAGAGAGAGAGAGAGAGAGAGAGAGAGAGAGAGAGAGGGGGGGGAGAGGGAGAGGGGGAGAGGGTGAGAATAGGATAGGATAATGAGGGAGAGAGAGAATGGGATAGGGAGAGAGAGTAGGAGGAGAGGGTGAGAGACATGAGGGAGAGAGAGAGAATGAGAAGGAGAAAAGGGTTAGAGACTCAACAGAGAGAGAAGTGTGAGGTGGGGAGAGATGAGATAGAACTCAAGGAGGATAATTAGGGTTCGGAATAGACAGAGTTGGTGATGGGGGAAGGAAGATGAGTGAGAGAGGAAAAGAAGAGAGACATGCATTTATACAAACATATATACATATATCTATATAAATATATGTATATATAATTATAGATATGTATATATATATGCATAAACACATATTTAATATGTATACATATGTGTAGCAAATGCTAAGTTTACAAGAATACATTATTATGTCTTCATAACCCGTATAGGTTTTGTGAAACACAAAATAATGGTTATAGTTCTACATAGCCCATACGGGTTATGTAGAACTACGAATAGTACTTTTTTTTTTTCGAAATTCGTGTGGGTTTTGTCTTTGTAAGAAGGTTGGAAAACAATCCTAAGGATTGCAAGCCCATTTTACCCTCATTTTTGTCCCTTTACACATTTTTTTATCTTCCAACATGATTTTTTGACTTTCTCGTCATTAGGCTTACAAATGATCAAGTGGGTATCTCTAAAATTACCACCATAATCTCACACGTCTTCTCAGTTTTTTGTGTTAGGACCAATATGGAAAGATAATGTACTGAGAGGGAAGGGGCGAATCAGTACTCCAAAACTTTTCTTGAATAATAACTTTATTGTTATGCATAAACAGAATAGTGCAGTAACATAAAATAAAGTTAAAACAAATAGATAACAATCATACATGATTCACTCCATAACACATATATTTTGGTTATGCAGAAACTCTTGGTTAGAGAGAAAAAATGTGGTGGGGATGGCACCCACAACTTCACTACTACAATAATAAAGAGTGCTCAGTTAGAGCTACATATTAGCTATTTCTGATAGCTTACCCTGTTAGGAGTAACAAGATATGTTATATCTACCTTGCTAAAGGATTTTACAACATTTAATCTAAATGTTGCACCTAGTTAGAGGCTTTACAATTTATAGACTTGATTAGAGTCTTTTACCCTGTTAAAGGTTTCTCTTACAACTTCACAATATTACAATAAAATCATTACAAATATCTACAACTTTACATCTGAAATGTTATAGAAGATTCTATGTGCTCAGAATAGATTACCTTGCTTATAGCATACCTCGGTAACCCATATAGTAACTCGGTAAAAACTTATGTTTACTCTGTTCTTCGACTGTTCTCTAAAAACCTTCTCGGTGATCTCTGTGTCTCTATAACAGTCTTCTTACACTCATGCACACATCTTTAACTCTTAACTCATGCTGTATAAATAGATCTCTTAAGACGGCGATCCAATTCATTGCTTCAATCTTACAAACACGGTTCCTCAAATGAATAACTATACAAAATATTTCATTGGTTAGATTTATCTCAAAATCATACACAATCTCCTAGTGCAGTTTCCAATGTGATAATGGTTAGATGTGCCTCGATCTTGTAACACATTTTCATATGCATGTCCAGGTTCAGTGAATCTGGAAACATGTTTCACTCAGTGTATATCAACTCGGTGTGTCATCTTTGCTACTCGGTAGACATAAAAAGATACTCAGTAGACAGCTCGATGTGTACTGCGTTCTGTGACTACTTTCTTCTGTAATCGACTAGACTATGCAAACCGACTTCTCTGTGTATACCGACTGCATGATTCGGTAGTGTTAACCGACTAGAGTATATAGTATGACTTTGAATATAAAAACTAATGGCAACTTGATAAGTAGTAACAATCTCCCCTTTTGACATTAGTTGAGATGTTTGACAAAAACTACTTTTAAAGTCATAACTCAAAAATCTATATACTTTGCAAAATGACTATACTTGACAGTATATACAATAGTCAATGAAATAGTACATTTAGATATACTCCCCTTATCATTATATTGTACATAACTCTGATTTTGCATGCTCAGTTCTGTGCTTGTGTGCTCTGCTTACTATCCTTGGATACTCTACATACTCTGCTTGGTATACTCCCCCTGTATACAATACTCTGAATACTATATCAATCTCAATACTGTATGTATCAAAACTGTATCACTCCCCAAATATATTATATCACTCCCTCAAGACTATCATATTGCTCCCCCTTTTTGACAAACATCAAAAACTTTAATTTCCATCTGGGGGCAGTAACTGGTCAAAAATGGATTTGTACTTTTTCCGGGCATCGGTGAGAGCGACAAAGAGTGCATCCTTTACACTTTCCATTAAAGAATTTTGTGCTTGAATATCAGCCAATAGTGATATTAAGCCATCAAGAGTGCTTCCTTCTTGTGTAGTAGATAGGCGTGTGGCTCGGTTAATCTATTCTTGGATGGATGAAAGATAATGAAGGAATAATGTCTGGAGTGACATTATATCCATCTTGATCTTGTGTTCTTCATTTCTTAGTTCCAATTGTTGAGCCATGAGCTATTGAAGCTTGGTATAAAAATTTTGAATTGAATTGGGCTCTGGGGTCAACTTATTTGAGAGATTGGTGATCTCTTTCTCAATTGCATCAATTTTATTCTTAATGTCTTTAATGAATATAGAAAATGTACAGAGTTTCTGAAATAAATAAAGAATATGCTTGAGTTGAGGGGACAACTCAGCAATGAATTTGACAAGTTTGACTTTGCCAATAGCTAGAGCTTTCTGTACCTCTTCTATCATTTTTGCAGTAAGCTCCTTGTATTTAAGCTTGCTCAAATACTCAGATGCATCAACTCGGGATGATTCTATTTGATTAAGGAGTTCATCCAGTTGAATGTGGATGGCTGCATTGGTTGACACTGTAGTTGTAGGTAGCATATCTGATAGCAGTGTCTTCACCTTCTGAAGCACTTTATTTTTCTTTTGTATGGCCATCTATTTTTCTTGCTCGGCCTTTGCTTTGCATAGTTCACCAAAATCAATGAGTGCTTGCCCCTTTAATTTTGATATATCCATATTGGGCAACACTATCGGTTTAGATAAATCAACTTTGAAACTATGCTTTTTCACCTTCTTCTCTTTACCTTTAGTCGATTGGACCAAGACAATAGCTTGAGAGGCTTGCTGACCCTTAGTAGGTTGCTCAGTAGAGACAACACTTTGGTCAGTTCCTGTAGCCGCTGTGGTGTCTTTTGGTGTCTCGGTACTGGTTGTCTCAGCTGCAACATTTTCAGTGATCGAAGGTGCTTGAGAGGTCTATTCTAGAGTAGTATCTTCTCCTGTTGTAGACTTGTGACCTTCGGTGCCTTGTGCTATATCCTAAGGAGCTTCGGTAGAGACAGGTTGATTGATTGGTGGATAAGGCTGAACTTGTTCTAAAACAGATTCACTAGATACAAGTTTTGCATATGTAGTGCCTTCTATCATTTCCTACTCTGGTTCCTCTTTATCCATGACATCTTCATCTATTTGAATAGTGTCAGCAGGTCTTGTTCGGTAGCATCAGGACCTTGCTCAGTGACATCAGGATTGTGCTTGGTGACATCAATCATTTCAACTATAGATTGTTCATTGGCATCTTTGATTTTGAAGATTTCCTACCATTTTGCTTTTGTCTCATTTTCTATGTCAATATATAGCCCATTCATCAGTTTTAAGGCTCTCTGTTTGACAAGAAATTTTGAATTGTAGGTTGTTAGATGTTCCTTTATTTCAGCTAATGACATATCAAGAAATAGATGGACTAGACTTCTTTCTCTGATTTGTTTCTCTGAGTCCATTGCATACTTCCACCTATTATGAATATGCAAGTAAATTTCATTTGGAAGTGACTTTACTAGTTCCAATGGAGCTAACCGAAACTTTAGAAGTGTGCAGATGACAACATCTTCAATTTGTCTCTTCTCATCATTATTTTTAGTTTCATACTTGACATATCTAAATGAACCAAATCCGCCATATTCTTTCAGATTGGCACAGAAGTTTTCAACACCATGTATATTTACCTTCTTGCTCTTGACAATCTGGAATTTGTTTGCATCTTCAGATTATGTATCACTAGACTCTTTTGCTAAAATGAGTCTCTGAGTAGATTTCCTATATGTCTTTGCTACCTTGGGAGCAGTAACACTCTTTTGTTTCTTACTCGGTGATGCTACAGATGCTCTTGTATTAGGTCTCTTTGTTGGAGGAGTCGATAGGGCCTTTGAAGTGTCCTGTTTCTTTCTTTTTAACACTTTACCCTTAGGCAATTCGGTGCTTAGTGTTATAGTTGCCTCTTGAGCTTCTGATTCCTCTTCGGTGATGGCAAGAGTGCCTTTGACAGGTGTGGAGGAAGAATCTTCTCTGAATTTATCCATTAAAACCTTTATCATCTTTGTTGCTTTTCTTGTAGCTTTGGGTACTACAATGCTCATTTTTACTTTTCCCTTCACTTCTTCATAGGTTCCATACCTCAGCTCGGTAGCATGCCTTGGTACTGTAAGAAATGCATCAATTTGTTGTTGTGTGATGTCAAAGTCAATCTCGTAACCCGTAGGTGGCAAAGATTGAGTTCTTGGTTTCACAACATTCATATAACAGTAATCAGTGTCTACCTCAAAGCATATGTCATCTTTGTATTTCTCCACTAGTTGGAGTGGAATCCGGTACCTGTTGTGCATTTTCTCTTGAAATTTACTAAAGTAATCATCCATTATATCATTGAAATTATCACCTAGCTTCTTGATGAAGTCATTAATCTGATGGGTGATTGGTCGGTGTAACTCCCAAACTACTTTACTGACTAATGGAAAGAATTTTTCAAAGTAGAAAAACATGCATACAAGAAGTGAACCAAACTTTAGTGTATTTGACGAGTTGTTCTTCTTTGGCTTCCTTATTGTGTTCAGATTCTCAAACAGGTTCTTCAATAATACTTCACATAAGTCAACTTTCATTCCCTTTTTCACAATTTTATAAGCTATGTCAACTGCTACATAGGGTACACTATTTTCCCTTGCTAATTGGAAGAAACAGTAACCAATTACTCTAATGGCAAACTTAAGTTTTGCATCAGTGACATTGTTCAATTTCAGTCCTCTGTAATCAGATTCTACTTCAGTTAAACTGATCAATTGCTTCTGTGATATCATCTTTTGAGCTCATGCATGATCATAGATAGGATAACCAGTGATCACATGAATGATTTCCTTGGTGATTTTAAATGGTTTCTCTTCTAGCCATATGAAATCATCATGAACTCTTCTCAAAACAAACTTGACCCACTGGGGTTTGAACACATGAGGATAGGTTAGGGCTTCGGTCAATCCTTTGATTTTGATGTGTTCATACTTGCTGTTTAATACACCATCGATACATTATTCATCATAGGTGTCTCTTATTTCAACATGACTGAGTTCTTCAACACGACATTTGGTGAAGAATCTCACATCTTTGATTAACAATACTCTGTCCGGGATGAGTGAAAAGGCAATTTTGTCATTTGGTTCGAAGGCGACTTTAGGAGTCAAAGAGTATTTCAGTGAGGGCTTCTCTACATTCTTGACAACTATGGGATCTTGGATCTTGGGTGCCATTTAGGATTTTAGGTAAAAAACTAGTAAAGAGTCCTTAGGTTTTCAAAATTCCAAATGACAGACGCTTTATACATAGCAAATAATGGCAACAAGATTAGTAAACCAGCTTAACAATATGTTGAGATTTGATGTAAATACCTTGGATTTGCTTTGAATGAGGTTTTGATCACCTTGGAATCGCTCTGCTCTGCTCTTTCGAAAACTTGGTAAATGAAAATGACCGCGAAAATGCTTTTAAGTACACAAAATATCTTATCAGGCTCCGTGTGGGTTAGGTCAAAAACATTAAATGCACTCAGTTACTTTTTAACCGATTTACTCGCTTTTTGTTTTAACCAAGTAACTAAGCTTCCTTCATTTATCAACTTGACAGGCTTCCTATATTCACCGACTTGACAGGTTTCCAGTAAAGTGCTTCAAAGACTTTGATAGAATTTCAAACTTACTAATGTATCTTAACTATGAAGATTTTTAATTTAGTACATAATAGAATAGGAACTGTTATGATTTTAACCTTCAGAAAATGCAATCCCTCAATACCTTTACTAATTAATTTCGACTAGGTGCACCTAACTCGGTAGGTAAGATGCTTTCTTTATTTGACACAATTTCCTTCTTTTTCCAAATCATCTGTAATTTGCCTTTTATTTCTTTAGTGTCTCCTCTAGGTTGATCTCTGCAATCTCCAGCCAAGTGTCCAACTTTGTGACAATGAAAACATGCCATACTAGGATTTCTCCATGATCTTTGGTTATTCATTCCAAACCTTATAAAATAGTTGGCACTAATATGTCCATATCTTCCACAACAATCACACCATATCCTTGTATTGTAATCCCATGGTACTACTGCATATTGTTGGTAAGGATCCATGTGAGTTCGGTAACTTCTAGTGTTTGCTCGGTGTGCAGACCACATGTAGTTCTTTTGCTTAAGCCAACACTTCTCAGTACTATGTCCATATCTATTGCAGTTTCTACAAAACCTTTTGTATTTTGCCTTCTGATAGTTGTTAACAGACTTTGTCCTACATTGGTTAAATGTATGACCATATTTATTGCAATTGTAACAATAACCATTGGACTTAGTGACATTCAGTTGCTTACCTGTTCTGATTTGGCACATGTTGGCAGTATGACCTTGATTTCCACAGTAGTAGCAAATAGGCTTCTTTCTTTTGATGTTATTCCTATTTCCAGCTTGCTTTGATGATTCCCCTCTCTCGGTAGTATGAATTCCTTTCTCGGTAGAGTCTTTTCCTTTGTTACCGAGTCCTGCATCTCTGTTGGATCTTCTTGTATTCAATTGCTCATCCAACATCTTTGATGCTTCATAACTCTTCTTTAGTGTTTCTTTGGATTTCTTCTCTGTTTCAAGTTCATCGGTCAACCTTGATACTTCAAGTTTCAATGCTTGATTTTCATTATTCTTCAGAATTGTTTCATGATGTGCAAAACCTAGTTGATCTGTCATATTTTGTTGAATCCTAGTCAACCTTATGATTTCATCATTTTTATCAGATACTAAGACTTCAAGTTGTTGTTTCTCTCTTTGTAGATCTCTTGTTTTATCCTTAGATGTTCTTAATGCATCTAGATTTTTAGTCATTTGTGTGCTGAAATGTTCATGTTCTCTTTTCATTGCATTTAGTTGATGAGCTAGTGCTTTGTTCTTTTCTTTCAATACTCCAATCATTTCTTCAGTCTCTTTAGATATACTGTTCTCAGATGATGTCTCAATTTGTTCCACTAACTCTTGAGAATCCTGCAAGTCATCAGATAATCTTCTTCTTACTTTCAAAGATTTTTGCATTTGCCTTTGCATGTCTGCAATCACTTGATTAGCATGATCCAGCTCTTCTTGTAGATACACAATCCTCTGAGATTATTTGTAGCCTTCCATTGATAAGATCTTTCTCTTTAGGTAGTTAAACCCTTTTCCAAGATTCAAGCTCTGATACCAATTGTTAGGCCCAATATGGAAAGCTAATGTACTGAGAGGAGAGGGGTGAATCAGTACTCCAAAACTTTTCTTGAATAATAACTTTACTGTTATGCATAAATAGAATAGTGCAGTAACATAAAATAAAGTTAAAACAAATAGAGAACAATCATACATGATTCACTCCATAACACACATATTTTGGTTACGCAGAAACTCTTGGTTAGAGAGAAAAATTGTGGTGGGGATGGCACCCACAACTTCACTACTGCAATAATAAAGAGTGCTCGATTAGAGCTACATATTAGCTATTTCTAATAGCTTACCCTATTAGGAGTAACAAGATCTATTAGATCTACCTTGCTAAAGGATTTTACAACATTTAATCTAAATGCTGCACTTGGTTAAAGGCTTTACAATTTATAGACTTGATTAGAGTCTTTTACCCTGTTAAAGGTTTCTCTTACAACTTCACAATATTACAATAAAATCATTACAAATATCTGCAACTTTACATTTGAAATGTTATAGCAGATTCTATGTGCTTAGAATAGATTACCTTGCTTATAGCATACCTCGGTAACCCATATAGTAACTCGGTAAACCCTTATGTTTACTCTGTTCTTCGACTGTTCTCTGAAAACCTTCTCGGTGACCTTTGTGTCTCTGTAATAGTCTTCTTACACTGATGCACACACCTTTAACTCTTAACTCATGCTATATAAATAAATCTCTTAAGACAGTGATCCAATTCATTGCTTCGATCTTACAAACACGATTCCTCGAATGAATAACTATACAAAATATTTCATTGGTTAGATTGATGTCAAAATCATACACAATCTCCTAGTGCAATTTCCAATGTGATAACGATTAGATGTGCCTCGATCTTGTAACACGTTTTCATATGCATGTCCAAGTTCAATGAATCTGGTAACACGTTTCACTCGGTGTATATCAACTCGGTGTGTCATCTTTGTTGCTTGGTAGACATAAAAAGATACTCGATAGATAGCTCGATGTGTACTATGTTTTGTGACTGCTTTCTTCTGTAACCAACTTCTCTGTGTATACCGACTGCATGATTCGGTAGTGTTAACCGACTAGAGTATATAGTATGACTTTGAATATAAAAACTAATGGCAACTTGATAAGTAGTAACATTCTGACCATATAATTTTTTTTATTTTTGGACAACATTAGCATAGTAAACTTTAATTTTCTTTACCAATGCCTTGACAATCCTCACAGACATATGTATACCATTTTTTTAATAAATTTTGAAAGACTTGACCAAATTCAAAATAAATTACATATTATTGTTTTACACTAGATTCTATACACTTTAAAAAAAATAAGTTTGTATTTTTAATTATTTTGATGCAAGTTATCGCTAGCGCATGAACAAGTACCAAATTCTTCAGGATGCGGTCACTTCAAAAAATCATAAAAAAAAACTCAACGGAAAATTACAAAAAAATACACAACTTCTAGATCTCACTCTTACCTATCATCCTACCAAAGGGTGTTTCATAATACTAAATCTAACTATATATTTTGTGAAGCGCACAAAAACAACTATGTTATGTTTTTCTAAAAAAATTAGGAACAATTTTTCGTGAGTGAGAGGTTTGACCCTATTAATATTATCCAATTTTAAAAAACTTTAGTTGTTTAGAAACTAGATTTAGAGTACTACAATTCTTATTCTTTTCTCAACTCCTACTTTTGAGTGCATGACCTTCAAATATCTCTTTGAAGTTTAGGTTTACCTATTTTTAGAAGAAAAAAAAAGTGGTCACTCATATCCCCCTTTTGTTCACCATCTTGGTGAACTTACCCATCTAAAAAAAACTATTAACATGTTGATTGAAATAACTACCCCTTCTTAATTTACAATCCTTTTCATGTTTATGGATAGCCAAGAGGATATGAAGAAGTGACAAAAAATTAACCAACTATTGTAATGACTCTTAAAGAAAGAAAACAAACTCAACCACTCATACTGGTTACTCATACTACTATTTTGGAGTGTATCAGTGATTTTTCCCTACTCTTCTACTGCTACAACCTCATGCTTGGGTACAAGCATGATTACTAGTTCTTTGCGAACTTCCATCTTAGCTAGATATCTTATAGGACAACCTCTTGAAAGAATGAACTTTGAGATCTCTTTTCTAGTCTTTATCTAGTGGATTGCTTCTTTGACATCCTTTAATTGATTGGAACAATTTGGTTTATGCATATGATCTATTTCTTTGACATTATCTTGTTGATTGAATATGTTGGCATTTGATCATTTGATCTGAACTGGTAATGTGTTGCAATCGGTATATGTTTGTTTTGTATAGAGGTTAGATTGTCGTATGATGACTATGTTGTATGTTGTCATTGATGGCAACTATGTTTCTTAAAGTCATCTAAGTCCTAAAGTTCAACCGATAAGGCTTAAGTAGTTAGCAGAGACATTTTTCATCAAAACCTGGAATTAGGATTTAAACTAGTAAAAGATTGACAATGTTACATTCCGATAGCTGGTACATGAAATTTATGAAGAATGGGATAATGAAGTTTTGTAGAAGCATTGAAGACTATCAGATGAAGATATGTTTGTGACCACACGTGCAGATTTGATCAGGTGAACAAGATTTGATTGGTAGAACAGAAGAATTATTAGAGACTCAATCAGTAGTAATAATTATCACTAAAATCGGTGAACTGACACATAATTTGATGAGTTATGTCGATGCATGACTTATGTAAGGAATGTATTACAAGATTGTCTAGATTCATTGAACCAAGGTAATTGTTCCAAGGTTCTAGTTGACCTAATGATGTTTTTAAGATATGTGATGGGGTAAGAAGTTGATTATGAGTATGAGTTTGAATGTATGAAAAATCATTAGCGAATGTTGTATTTCTGATAGTGCGGTGATCAAAGAAGTTATGAGATGAAGTATATGTGATGTTGTAATGTTCTAAAGCAGATCTTATCAGATATTGATGGTGTTATATTGAGATCACTTGAACTTGTTGTCTCCCTAACAGTTGTAGCAAGAAAATCCTCTCGCAAGGTCACTCCTAATAGGTTGCAGTTAGATCCTACAAGGTCTGATCATTAAATCCTCTAAACTAGGTGACACATTAACTTGTGTCAGCAAATCCCAGTAACTTGGGTAGCTCCTAACAGGGTTGGTCCTCACAGGTCTTTTTGTATTTCTCTTAACCAGGCTTAGACACTTCTAACTGGGCGTGCCCCTAACCAAGTGTTGTAGACCTTAACAAGTCAAATCTCTATTTTGCAGATAGTGGATCTTGTGGGTATTAACTCCCACTGTGGTTTTCCCCATTTGGGTTTTCCACGTATAACCTATTGTGTTATGTGGTTCATACTTTATGTGGTGATTGTTTACTTGGTATTATTTCATATATGCGTATTCAATTTTGAGTTGGTGAAATTCATAATCAGATTTGTGTTGTTTCTACTTGCATTGATTCACCCTCCCTCTCAGTGCCTTATAAGTTCATCAATTGGTATCAGAGCCTAACTTCCTTAAAGGATCTCTAAATAAAAGGCAAACATGGGGGAAGGAATGATCTATAGAGAGATGGCTAGGGAACTTGCAAAAACTAAGGAAGATCTTGAAACCCTGAGAGGCAAGTACAAGGCATCATTAGCTAAAAGGAAAGAATTGTCTGAACAATTGTTAAAGATCTCTGAAAGCATCTCTTTTGATGAGGATAACATAGATGCATTGGTTGAAGAGGTAGAGAAGTTGAATGGTGAAAAGGCTGACCTGAGAAGAGAGCTAGAAGCACTTAAAATCTAGATGAGTCGGGAACTAGAAGCTGTAAGGAAAGTTGAAGATCAAATCAAAGATAAGGAGCATGAAATATTCAAGAAAAAAAGAAAATGCAACTTTGTATAAGCATTGGCATGAGCAGAAAGAGAAAAAATAAGGTATACAAGAAGATCTGGATATGGTTGTCTCTTAGATAAACCCTCATGAAAAGGAATGAAGATCTCAAAAAGGAACTTGCTGAGGATAATGAGAATCTTGCTAAATTCAATAAGAGCTCCTCTATGCTTGATGAATAGATCTAATCTCAAAGGATGAAACAAGACCAGTTAAAGTCAGACCAGTTAAGGTCATACAATGTTCTTCACCAAAACAGAGCGTGTTAGGAATCTATATCTCTATTAGGAGATAAGTCCTATTAAAGACTACCTTGTGAGAGGATTTCAGATTCACAATTGTGAACCACCTTGTTAGAGGATTTACAAAGGCTTTTTCATGCCTACCCGGTTAAGGGTTTTAGACTTGTCAAAGATGTGAGTAATCAACAAGTGAGTGATCTAGATACTAGCATAGTATGCTTGGTTAGATCCATGATAGCTCATTGTTAATGCACATTTAGCATTACTTCAGTCTTCAATATCTCCACACTCTGTTTCTTCACACATACCTAATCTTCTCTTCTATGATCGCACATACAAAAACCCTCAACAATAGCTCATACAAAAACCCTAGACATGATGTCCTTATAAAGGAGTTTGCTTTCATGTCGGTCCAATAGGATTACATTACAGGTTCCTAGGTTCAGTGCATCTAGACACATTTTGTAACATGACACAAAATCACCGTCAAAGTGTCGGTGAAAGATAACTCATCATAGAAATACCAGTTGGTAACTCATCATAGAGTAATACCGGTTCATTCAATTTACCGATTACTGGTTGCCAAAATGAAGACTGGTAAATCAAAGTTTTAACTACTACTTTATTCCTCCATACCGCTTGAGATCCTCGAACCGCTTGGGTCTTCAATCAATTTGGGACCGGTAAACATCTTCTGCAAAACATTGATAGTCTAAAGACTATAATACCAGTTGGAACAATTACCGGTTGAGCATAACTCACACATCAAGAAAGTGTACACAAAGAAAGTGTGTGTCCATCAATAACAATCATAACAACATCAAAAATGCCAATAGTTATAGACCAAATTATAGTGTAGTGTCATAAAATTGTGATCCTAGCAATTTTTGACCACATTAGGATCCTCACACAAGTGAATTGAATCCCCCAGCCTAATCGGAGACTAGAGACCTACTCAACCCCTGAAAAATGCATCTCCTTTTCCCTTTGCACTTCCCTAACTTCATCGCATCTTGAAGAAAAGAGTAGGATAGGGGCATAGCACCCCTATCCCTTGCCCTATTTCGGGGCAAGACCTTCCAAAATTTACATTGACGGTTGTGCATTGAGTGGGAAAAATCCCCCAATGTCGACATGTGATGAAAAACTAGTTAGTTAACCTTAATTGATGAATATATAAGTTGCATTCATCCCCCCATTTGTGTAACATGATAACAAGAAGTCTTCATAAGCTACAAGTTCAAGCAATCAAGTATCCAAGAGCATTCAAGCATTCAAGCATCCCTTTCAAGCATTGAGCATCTCAAGTCTCCCTTCAAGGCTAGGTGTTGCATTTAAGTCAAGGATTCAACCATTGAAGAGGAGATCACATTCAACATTCAACTTTATACAAGCAATTCTATCAACATCACAACTTCCCTTGAGATGATTTACATTTCAATCTTTCATTTACATTTACTTGCAAGTACTTTCTGTCATCATTTGGTTAATTCCAAAACCAGGGTTTGACCTGAAGGCAAACCCCCAATCCCAACCCCTTTTCCTCTCTTTTCTCTATGTAGGTTGCAGGTGCGCAACTATATTTTTAGATTTAGATTCCATTTACAATGGCAGAAAAACCCTTTTCATTCTGTAGATTTTTTGGAGGACTGTGTGCACTTTCAACATGGTCTCGATGACTTTTTCTCAAATTCATAGGGCAGCTTCATCTCGACATATTATTCCCAGATCGAAGTGCACAACTTCATCCTATCCCTCCACTTCAAGTTATAATCAGTTGTTTTCTACTTTTACACGTAGTCTCAAAACACATAATTCAATCATTTTCCATTCTAAAAGAAGGGGTTAGCTTTTCACGTTCCATCTCAATTCATGTTAGTCTCTAGTGAATTTATCCCTTCTTTTAAATGTAATTGTGGGAAAAGTGTTTGAAGGGAAATCTGTAGTGAAACTTTCATTTCTCCTTGGAGGGAAGAAACGCTTTCCTCTCGTTCTCCCATCACACACCTTTTTTTTCCACCATTACATTTTTGTGAACCCGACGTCTTGCATGCTTTCCTTTGAAAATCATTGCATGTTTTTCATTTACAAGTTAAGTTTTTCCTGCAAAATTAGTGGTTAACTCATTCAAAACCCTAGTTTTTAAAATTGAAGTTGAACTTGTGTGTTGTAAAAAAAAAATTCTTGCAATTGTCTTACTTAGATCTGGAAATTACTTTTGTTTGTCAAATTCAATTTTGTCTTGTTCAATTGCAAACCAAATTCACAAAATTAAGAGGTTAATTGTCCAAACCCTAAGTTTCAAAAATCTTGAAATTGTGGAAAAATTGAATTTCCATTTAATTTTCAGATTTGTGACTGTTTTTAGACTTGTTATGTTTCCTAAAAATTTAAAATTTCAATTTCCCTCCTTTTACAAAATTCAAATTTTCAAAAATTAAGTGGTTAGGTCCTAATACCCTAATTTTCAAATTTAATTGGATTTTGTGCAAATTTCACTCAATTTCAATTAATTTCAGTGTTCTAAACATTTTCAAAGTGTCCCTATCCATTACGTTTGGCCTTTTTCAAAATTTTAATCCAATTCCTCATTTCTCTCAAAACCCTAATAAGGTTCTATTTTCAAATTCAAACTTAATTTCTCCTACTACATATCGTAAAATCCACCAAATTTTTGGGGTTTGCTATAAAATCATCATAACTTTAATCCTTGAAAATTTCCGAAAAAGTTGGGAGGACTGTGTGCATTTTCAACATGGCCCTCGACTTTTTTTCTGAAATTTCGGGAGACTGTTATGACTATATTTGACTATATTTAATAGCTTAAATCCAGAAAATTGGTTGATTTTGTCTATTTTTAATCCCTCTAAAACCAAAAATACCTTCAAAATTTAACATTTTAAATTTCAAGAAATATTTTAAAATTAAGTGGTACCCCATTGGCCCTAATTTTAAAATTCCAATTTCCTTTTATTTATTACAAAATTATTTTTGAAATTGTGTCATTTTATCCTTTCCACAAAGTTCAAATTGTTAAATATTATTTTCCCAAATTTGAATTATTCAATTTTGTAAGCTTTGTTTCTTTAATTCAAAATTCAAATTCTCCCTCTAGTGCATTAGTTTTACCACTATCAGCCCTATGTATACTATCCCTGTTAGACGAAGCATTAGAATTAAGGCTTCACAGGGTTTAATTACTAAGGAGATGGAGCCTAATTTGGGTGACTTCTTTGATGAGGATTATGCTAATTTTTCCCATCCTAATCATATCCCTATCTATCCAATTGATGAATCCCATGATGAAGAAGAAGTTTTGACTAGAGTTTCCATAGATCAACTTTCAAAATTGGATAATCAATTTGATAACTTTCAACAATGGATGTCACAAGAATACCCTAATAGTGAATCTCTTCCATTAATTGAAGGCCTTAAATGCATGATTCAAAGTGATAAGAATGGAATCAATATATTGTGTGGTATTCCTCATATTGTGGATTCTAATGTCACGCCTATCAAGAGTTGTGCCAAAACCCTAGGTTATTCACAACCTCCTACACAAATCAATTCTTATATTCCTTTGACTACTCCCATGACTAGTGTTTGTACTTTTACCTCAAACATCGTGGCTACTTCAACTCAAAATCTCATTCCTACAACAATTAGTCATGGGAGAAATCCCTCTTCTTCATTTAATCCTCCATGTTTACCTATGTCTTCAATAAGCATTCCTATTATCCCTCGGCCAATCAATATGACACAAGGAGACAATTTATTCAACAATTTTACTCCTCCTTTATGTTTACCTCTTCCTACTCAATCATCACATATGCCTACTTGTCATAATGTCCCACCACCTTATTCAATGCCTTCTTTCATTAATATCATACCACCTTCTCAATCAACCATGTCTAACATTAATTCTTCTACCGAAGCAACCATTAACAATCTCTCTCAAACTGTGTCTTCCTTACAACAACAAATTGCTTCCATGAGTCAATCCAAGTTTAGTGTGCCCACATTTGATGTCCCAAGCCAATTTTCTCTTGATATTGTTGAATGCATCCCACCAAAACTTGTTGAGGTCCCTCAATTGGAACTCTACAATAGAAAAGATGATCCTTTGACACATGTTAAAACATTTCAAATCTTGTGTACTAATTTTGCTTATGATCAAAGACTGTTTGCAAAATTGTTTACAAGAATATTAAGAGATAAGACTTTACAATGGTATTTCTCTTTGACTTCTTATTCTATTACTTCTTTTCAACAATTAGCAAATGCTTTTATTCAACAATTTCAAAACCACATTGGTCCTAAAATCACTTTGACTGATTTAATGCATTCTAAACAAGATGTTAAAGAAAAAGTGACTGCTTTCATTTGTAGATATAAGCATTTATGTTCTCAAATTTCTTTTCTTGTACCTGATAATGATATTCAAAGAATTTTTATTTCTAATTTGCAAAAAGATATTAGAGAAAAACTCCTTTTGTCTGAGTTTACTTCCTTTCCGCAGTTGTGCGCAACACTCCACAATTATCAATTGGCTGTGAGTCAAATGGAGAAATCTACTTCTATGGCTCCAAGTGATAAGGGGGAGAGTGTTCAACAACCGTTTACAAAGTTCAAGCCAAAAAAAGACTTCATCAAGTAAAATAATACAATCAACAACAACAATGTGAATGCTACAATAGGTGTGCCCCCTATTTCTATTTTTTTCAAAAGAGAAAGACAATTTACTCCTTTAAAGGAATATTTACATAGTATTATGTCTCAATTGTTGCAAATAAATATTATCAAACTTCCTCCTATAAAACCAGTTGATCCTTCTAAGCTAGAATCACCTTATTTTGATAATTCCTTTTTGTCAATTTCATTGTCAACCCAGGCATGACATTGAGAAATGTTTTTCATTAAAAAGTAAGATTCAAGATTTAATTGATAATAATACTGTATCTATGGTAGGTGTGAATGATAAGGGAAATAAATCAGTAGCTCCTCCTAATCAAAATCTTAATATTTTTAAAGATCCTTTTCCTTCTCATACCTCTAAAGTGATTCAGACTGAACATACTTCTTTCTCTCCTTTTGATGTTACTACCACAACTCCGAATTTAGTGAACATGATAGAGAAAAAAGAGATACCTCGGGATCTTTGTATTACATTTAACCTTAGTGAGACCATTAAAGCACCTGATGGCCCTTTATACATAGTTGCAAAGGTTAAGGACATGCCTTTCCATGGTTCTCTTATTCATCCCTCTTGCATGGTTAATGTCATCACTAAGGAGTATCTTTTCACTTTACGATCACATAAACTGATTTATGATGACACTAATGTGGTTTTGAAGTTATTTGATGGATTCTCTTGTCCTACAATTGGTTCTATCACCCTTCATGTTGAAGTTCATACTAAATCTGTGGATGTCAACTTTGTTATCATTCCCTCTTCCAAGCAATTCCGTGTGAATTTGGGCTACCCTTGGCTATCTTCCATGAAGGCTATTGCTTCCCTCATTCATAAGTGTTTAAAATTTCCCCACAATAGAGATATCATAACCATTAACCATAGATTATTTTGACCATCTGAAAGAAGCCTAGGTGTTCCTATTAATTTCTTTTGGCCTAAGAAATTTCAATCTCTTCCACCAAGGAGCGATGCTCTTTTTCAATCTTTTCAAAAGTGGAAGAAAGATATTATTTTATCCTTGAGTTAACATAGATCCCCAACAATTAACATTCCAATCATTCTTGAAGATAAAGTTCTTCCCCTAATGGATAGAACCAATCTTCCTCCCAATGAAGATCCTCAACCTATTCCTATGGATGTAACTATTCCTTCTCCTAAAAAGAACACCAATATTCCTCCTAAGGTTAGACCTATAACACCTCCCCATGATGGACCTGGTCTCCTTCCTACACCTAATGTTCCTCCTTTATATGGTACAATTCCACCTCCTTCCTCTTCTATAGAGAAGAGGCCTACCTCTCCTCTTGCCCAACCTAAGAGACCTCAACCTAAACCTTCAACTATCAAAGAGGAAATTGTTCTTCCTCCAACAAATATTACTCCTTCTCAGCCTTCCACCAAGGCTCGACAAAATTGTTGTGCAAGCGACTGCTAATGAAGACGTCATGCTCAAGCTCATAGAGTTGTTCCTCAAAACATTCAATCTCCCAAGACCCCAAAAATTGACATGATTCCCTTTTCTCCTAAGAAAGATATTGAACCTAAATCTCCAAATCGTAAACTGCAAAAGACATGTGATGGTCTTACTTCTATTCATGTGAAAGCTCCTCTTGCTATAAATCTTGATGAAGAAATGGGTGAAAATGTTATTCATGATGGCAATACAACTCCTAATTCTTTTGATAGTGAATATGAATATGTTGATGTTGACAAGCACTTATCAGTTGAATTTTCAAAAGCCCTAATCCTAGCTCCTAGAATTGAACATAGTCCTTATTTGGATCTTGTGCTAGCTCCATCTTTTGTGCTTGATGTCACTCCTCTAGGATATTGCACGCCTTCCCAAAATAGTGATCAGAAAGATTAGAAGGTGGATGTCATGCAATATTAGAAACATTAGCATTGTAGATCTTCTCCCTCTCTCTTCTCTTTCTTTTTTGTGACTATTCTTCTATGTGTATCCCTATTCTTCTATTTTTCCCTTAATGTCTACTTGAGGATAATGCAAAGCATTGAGATCTCTTTTGGTCTCTTTCATGATTGACTCAAAAGACATCCTTCTATTCCCTTTCTTCCAAGGTAATTTCCTTCCTTTGGGGAATAATGATTATTATATGCACATATACATATATGATATACATGAGTTATGATACAACATATTGACCCCGAGGAAAGTGAAACTACCTCATCTTTTGTGTTTTGTGTTCATTATCCTTGGGTTTATTCCTCGATTGGAGGCTAAATCCTTGTGATAATGGGCTCCCTCTCTTTTCTCTCTCAGGTGTATCCTACCTTAAAGCGATCATGCATGCCAAGAAATCACTCCCAATAAGGCATGCACAATCTCTTTAACGTGGGAGCATACACTCCGCTCATAATTTTTGTCTTGATACTCAAAGTTACTTAGTGAACTTGGGCTTTTCTTTGTAATTTTTGGTATCTTTTCTTTTCATGACTCATAGTGAGGGGAACCTTTCTACTTGCAGTCATGGTTCTTCCTCTTAGTCTTCCCTTTTACTTTTTCAATCGATGTCGTAAGATCCTAAGTCGACTAGGGGCTTGGTGTATCTTGCCTCCTTGACGTGGTAGAATTCTTTCAATCTTGTTTCCTTGTACTTTATAGAAAGTATTGGCGTACGCTCATACTACTAAAGTGGGGGATAAATGTAGTATCATAAAATTGTGAGCCTAGCAATTTTTTACCACATAAGGTCCTCACGCAAGTGAATAGAATCCCCTAGCTTGATCAGAGACTGGAGACGTACTCAGCCCTTGAAAACTACATCTCCTTTGCACTCCGCATTGCCCTAACTACATCTTATCTTGAAGAAAAGGGCAGGACAAGGGCGTGGCACCCCTGTCCCCCCAAGGGTGTGGTGCCCCTATCATTCTAGGATAGGGGCACCACACCTCTGTCCCCTACCCTATTTTGGGGTAGGAACTTCCAAACTTTGCATTGAAGGTTGTGCATTGAGTAGGAAAACTCCCCTAGTGTTGGCCTGTGATGAAAAATTAGTTAGTTAACCCTAATTGATGAATATATAAGTTGAATTCATCCCCCCCATTTGTGTAACATGATAACAAGAAGTCTTCATAAGCTACAAGTTCAAGCAATCAAGAATCCAAGAGCATTCAAGCATTCAAGTATCCCTTTCAAGCATTGAGCATCTCAAATCTCCCTTCAAGGCTAGGTGTTGCATTTAAGTCAAGGATTCAACCATTGAAGAGGAGATCACTTTCAACATTCAACTTTATACAAGAAATTCTATCAACATCACAACCTCCCTTGAGATGATTTACATTTAAATCTTTCATTTACATTTACCTGCAAATACTTTCTGTCATCATTTGGTTAATTCCAAAACTGGAGTTTAACTTGAAGGCAAACCCCTAATCCTAACCCCTTTTCCTCTCTTTTCTCTATGTAGGTTGCAGGTGCTCAATCGTATTTTCAGATTTGGATTCCATTTGCAGTGGCAGAAAAAACCTTTCGTTTTGCGGATTTTTTGGAGGACCGTGTGCACTTTCAACACGGTCCCGATGACTTTTCCTGAAATTCATAGGGAAGCTTCGTCTTGATATATTATTGCCAAATCCAAGTGCACAACTTTATCCTACACCTCCACTTCAAGTTATAATCAGTTCTTTGCTACTTTTACACAGTCTCAAAACGCATAATTCAATCATTTTCCATTCTAAAAGAAGGGATTAGCTTGTAACATTCCTTCTCAATTCATTTAGTATTCAATATCTTTCCTAAGGGATTGGATCTAGCGAATTTCTCCCTTATTTTAAATATAATTGTGGGAAAAGTGTTTGCAGGGAAATCTGCAGTGAAACTTTCATCTCTCCTTAGAGGGAAGAAAAGCTTTCCTCTTGATCTCCCATCGCACACCTTTTTTTTCCACCATTATAGCTAGATATGTGCATAGAAAGTTTGAAGGCTATTGTTATACATGCAACATGTATGGGCATAGATCAATTGAATGAAAGTATGGAGAAAAAATCCAACACCACACATGAGCACAAGACCTATTAATGATTGGAGAAGAAATTTCAATGACCAAAGAAGCACTAATTGGCAAAGACCTTATCTTAATTGGTCTAGTCCCTATGAGATGGAGAGAAGAGTTAATGTGATTGGTTCAATCTGAAACAATTATGGACATGTGTCTATGAAATATAGAAGGATGATAGGTAGAGGCAATGCAAGACCTTGGAGAGCATATGGAATGGCATGCTATCATTGTCATAAACTGGGACACATTGCTAAGTTCTGCAAAACACAAAATAACCAACCGATAAATCATTTTACAGACTAAAAAGGGAAAAAGGTAGTGGATGTTGAGGAAACTAGATCGGAGATGAATAAGATTTGGAAGAATAAGAGTGATGAAAAATCATTCAAGGATTCCAATTCTTCTTCGAGTGTGGAGAATCCTTCACCGGTAAACTGTGTTGTTTTCACAACTTAGGGAGTGCATATTGTCAAATCTTGAGAAAACCCCTTGAATAAAAGTACTATAAGTTGAATTTGCATATTCTGATGCATTTTGATGTTTTGATATATTTTTGAATCATAACCGATAAATGTTATACAATTTTGGCAACCGGTAATATGCTTTAGATTTTTTAAGGTGTTTTAGGGTTTTACCAGTAAAGAGCATTTAATGCAATTGTTAAAAGACAAATAAATAAAAAAAATTGAATTTCATTTGTCACTTTGTGATCTTGAGTGTACTTTATGAGCAAAGAAGAGAAAAGAAAAGTGTGTGCTAGCAACACTCAATCTATTTACCAACAATTTGAAGTGATCAGAAGTGCAGTTTGAATTGGTGACCAAGCTTTTGAAGGTTTTGACGATTGGAAACCCTAGTACCAAAGCATAAAAGGTATTTATCAATAAATGTTACTCCTTCCTTAGAGATTTTGCATATTTTGACATGGATACTCTGCATCTTGTTGATGTGACCAAGAGGTCACGACTGAAATTCAAGCGACATCCATTTAAATTAGAGAAAATAGACCCTATTGGTGCCCTACTCGATGTACCACATGTAATTCTACACATAGAGGATGTCAGATCGTTTTACCATTGTAAGTTTGAGGACATGGGTGTAGCAGTTATCCATGAACAATATAAATCATTATGTGATAAATAGGGTAGATTGAAAGAACAATTCAGAAGTGTTGCCGACAAAGGGTTTCACCATGTAGTTATCTTCATTGATGACTTTGATAATGAGTTAGTGAGATTTTTCTTGATCTGCATTGATGATCAATTCATGTGACTAGATAGACCTCATAAGATAACAAAGGAAGCAATCCATGTAGTAACCAATTTTTGCTCAACCGGTGAAGTGCCATTGCTGAGGTCAGTACCTAAAAATGATGTTGAAAAGATAACAAGATCAAGATGCGATGGAAGAGCCATGACTGTAAATAACATCAATGATCCTGCAGTCAAATTTTCTTCTATGGTGATCAGGTACAAAATTTATTATTCAAGTAGAATGAACAACATATCAATAGCAACCAATCATACTGCTTACTAGATGGTCAAAGAGAATGTAAACTATGACTTTGCAGAAGCATTAACAAGTCAACTAATGGCGAATCTGGAAGATGTGAAGAAGGACAAGAAGCTGAGATTCAAGTTTGGATAGCTAATTATGGGTTTGTTCTTCTATTTCCAAAAAAATTTTCCTGGTATTGGAGATGTTCAGTAGATAACCAGTACACATGCCCTACTACAAATGAAGAACAATATCAGGTTGATCAAAGATATGTTTGACAATATTTCTTGGGGATATTTTAAATAATTTTAGAAGAAAATGCATGCTAGAGAGCGTATACCAGCAAAGGTAGTAAATTGGTATGAAGACTCAATCTGTTTCATGGTAGACACCGACACATGCTTAAAGGAAGAAGTCCTCCTAAGGACTACATATGTGCTACCGATGGGATATGAAGTTGATAAGGACTTACTTATTGTATATGTAGAACACTTGTTGGAGCAATTGGTTGATATTACCGTTGAGAGATTTAGAACCTATAAGGAGAAATTAATTCAAGTACATTCTGAGTTGCAGCGACTGGTGATAGCTAAAAAGGTCAGGAAAGAAATGGAAGCATTTGCAGAACCAGATGGTTTCACCAAAGAATAGATAGTAGTAGCTAGAGCCAAATATGAGGTAAAACAAGGTGGTACCTCCAATGTACCTACCAGTACCCTCATCGGTAAAACAAGAGTAGCCAAAGCAGCAGTGAAGAGAAAGGAAAAAGAAACCAAGGAGAAATCTGATTAATCTCAAAGAGAGAAGCCCTCAGAGATATAGTTCTAGAGGAGAGGGAAAACTGTTGAGCCACCTATTGCACCGGTACAAACCGATAAGAGGAAGAAAGAGAAAGCCCACAAACCGAGAAATGATGAAGAGGATACTGAATCAGACAAGGACAAAATAGAACTTAGAGAAAGTGTTAAGAATCCTAAGACAACTAGTAAGGGAAAACCACCTAAGAAACCATTTACACTAGAAGATTCTTTCAATAAGATGGTTAGAATAATAAAGGATTGTGTAATTTATAAGGGATTGAACACATTGTTTATTCATTTTACTGAAAGTCAACTAAGCGAAATTGAAGATGCAGTCATCTTTAGCATCTCATTGAATTACAAGGGAAAATTTGCAATTCATTATATAATACAATTGATGCAAGGTGGCAGACTGCTATCAGCCAAGATAGAAAATTTATTGGTTATACACTTAAACACTTACAATTGGAAGCATCTGAAGAGGAAATTGAACAAATAAGGTTCAATGCAAAAGCATCTTTCCAATCCAAGAAGAGGTTGACAAGAATGTTGATTGGAGAGACTGAAGCAATCCAAAAGGAGACTAAGATTAAATAAAAAAGGATTTAGGTCTAATCCCTGGTGAAAAAAAGGAAAAAGATGAAGAAAGTGAGGAAGAAAGGTTTGAAAAACCTAAATAAGAAGAGATTCCTGAAGGTGTGAAGATTACAGATTTTGAGCCTGATAACAAGTATATGTATGATGGTCTTATTGATACTGAACCAGTAATTGTAGAGGTTGATGATGACATCGGTGATAACGTTGATAACACTATTGATAATGTAGATGTAAATGATGTTGATGTTCAGATGACTAAACAACATGAACCTCAATAGGAATAAGAAGAAAACATAAATGAAGAGAAAGCAGAAGGGAAGAGCACAACTGAGCAACCGATGAATGCACAGTCTACTGTTACTTAGACTAAACCGATAACTATAGATACAAATGTAAATATTGCTACTGAAGAAAGTCAGAAGGATAAGGTTGATGAAAATAAGGTAGAGGAAGTACTGGTAAAGAAAAAAAATGTTGAAGATCAATCGCCACTGGACAAAGTAACCACAGAAGAAGAAAAGACAGAAAAGGAGAAGAAGGAAACATTATCTCCAAGTTCAAAGAGGAAAACAATAGTTGATGATGGTGATGACTCAGTATGTATTAAAGGTCCTATTGACATAGATAATTTGAGTTCCTCGCAACTAATGGAGATTGCACAAGATATGCAATATAGAGCACAAAAGAAGAGACTAAATGAACAACAAAAGGAAGCAGAGACCTTGAGGACAACATTTGAAATTTTGTCTAGTCTTCTACCAGAGACTAATATTGAGATTCTTGTTACTCCGATGGATAAACTTGGTCAGTTAGTTGTTGGTGCTAGTGAACAAATTATAACTTTTGAAGAAGCTGCATATATTTCTATTGAAAAAGATTATAAGAAGAGAAGGGCTTAACAATTTATGATTGAAATAAACAAAGGAAAAGTATCCCTAATGGTGAATAAAGATTTGTTGAAAACTTAATTAGAAACCGGAGGTAAGATTTTGGCTATCGTTTCCAAATTTTCCTTATTTTGTGTTGATCTAAAGGAGAAAAGGGAAGATATCGAGAAAGAACTTGAAATCTTGTGTGAAACATTTAGACCATTGAATGAGTCATCTATTCATTTTGGTAGATCAGTTGAAGAACTTCATCACAAAATTGAGGTGTATGACCAGCAGTAAGTCAAACAACTAAAAACATTACAGGAGCTAAAGACAAAACTAATTAAAGGTGGAAATTCTTCAAAGAGCATTCAAAGAGTCCAAGCCAATTCTGGCTACTCCAGAGATGAGCATAATAGATGCAATGGAGGTGTGAGATTTTTCCAAGATCAAGAGCTCAATGAAAAGTACAAAATAGAGAGACAAAATATAGAACAAGAATAAACTATATTCTCATCAATAGATAAATGATCAGTAGTTGTTACATAGAATGAATATGAGCCTGCTTATATAGAAAAGGCTATATGGATATGTGAGAAGACAAACATGACATGTGGCTCAATAAGAAACAAGGTTAGGTAAGAAATAGGTGTGGTAGGTAGGAGAAACAATAAAATATTCCACATGAGGTGGATCACCCACCAAAGGTGGAATTATCATCCCACAATAAGTGGATATGATAAAGTAATAACAAGATCACACCATAAAAGGTGGAAATCTCCTATAACAAACTACCCCAATGTGGCACAAACACCCAAGTGTCTCATACCCAAACTACTATGAAATGCATGTACCTAAGTAAACTTAAGTAAGGTGTAATAATATACAACATGAATAAATAATTACACCACCCCCCCTTAAGTGCAACTTAGGGGAATGCACTTAAGTCTACAATGCAACTAGGCCATGCAAGATGGGTCCTGACTACTAGGCCATGTTAGCTACCCATGTACAAATGTAAATGCATGCAAACCAGTGCAATGAAATCTCTCATAAAGCAGGGAAAGAGAGAAAAAACCTCCCCCAAAAGAGAGATGAAAACTATATACAAATAACTCTCATAGAAGTATATGAAGGACCAAACCTCATGTGAGGAAAAAGTCCCCCCCATATGAGAGAAGAAGAGAAGCTAGGTATCCCCCCCTCAATGTAGAATATACACCAATGGTAGAAGCTTGAGAATGGATAAAGAAACTAATCCATGAATGTTGAACAACATTCCTCTGCTTAGGAAGAAACAAAACCAAAGCTAAATCCATGAAGTCTCCCCAATCATGAAGGGAAGATATAGGAAAAAAACTCATGATGAATGGAATCTATGAAAAATGCTCAAGTGTCCCCATGTCGATGCTGAAAGATACCTCATCCAAAGGTGGTGAAATGCTCCACACTTCTGAAAAAGGTACTCCGAGATCTAGTAGAGATGAATGGAGAACAAGTCCCAAAGACTCACATGTCTCCTCTAAGGATAAAGAGACCTCCTCCAACTGTTGTACATAAGAATCCACAATCATGTCAATCTCGAAAGAATGATCATGTAGAGAATGAAAAAGAGGGTCAGAGTGTTCCCTTGTAATAATCGAAGAAACATAATATTATTCAAAGACAAGATGAATATCATCAATAATGTCTCCCAAATATGCAATGTAGGAATCCACAAACAAACCTCCAATGTCTGTCAAGTAATCATCCCATGAAACTAAAGTTGGAAGACAAGATATATCTTGCTGCACTGAATCACAAGAAGGCAAAATTGTCACATTATCAACATCATTAGGTGCAATAGGTGATGTGATATGAATAGGAGGATATGAAATGCAAGGCTCAAGAATGGGGTCACATGTGAGAATCCCCAAGTTCAAGTACACAAAGTTCTCCTCAAAATATGAATCATCACAAGAAGTGTGATCATCATGTGTAGAATCATCATGTGAAGAATCATCATATGTGAAATAATCCTCATCACTGGGAACAAAATATGAAAATTAATATAACCGAGATGCATGATCCACCACTATAGTTGCAATGATAGCTCTAGTCTCCAAGTCTCTAATGAAAACTGACACAGGTGTGAACTCCACAATTCTCTTTGTTACCCCATATGTGATTTGATAGATGGAAAGAAGATTGTTTGTCAAGTGGGTTACACACAACACATCATTGAAGGAGTTATCCCTAATGGAAATAGATCCTTTCCCAATCACATCCTGTATGTATGATTTCCCATCAAAATTTGCAGCATGGTGCAAGGCTCAAATGTAGAAAACATAGACTGTGAAGATGCCATATGATGAGAAGCCCCCGAATCTAGAAGCCATCTCCCTAAATCATGATTGGTAGTAGCACAAAGAGATCTTCCTTTTCTTGTCCTAATAGAGTGAGTCTTCCCACTTGTAGAAGCCATGAATGCTTTTTCTTTCCCTTTTGAATGTGAGGAAGTGGAAGGTGATGAATCATCATTCTTGTAGGCATTAGGCCAATCAATGTTGTGCTTTTTGAGGATGTGTGTGAGTTCATCAATCTTATTAGAATGGAAATGATGTTCCTCATGACCAACCTTTTTGCAATAGGTGCAAGTAGGTCTCTCCTTCTTTGGTGAATTGTCCTTCTTGAAAGAGGATGAATCTTCTTGTTGTTGAGAAGGTGATGGTTTGTCCTTAGGCTTTGATTTTCCTTTCTTCTTGTTTGAGTTGTCCTTTCCTTGAGTTCCTTTGTTCCCTTGATTTTACATTAATGCTTGAGACTTAGAAGTCTTACGAATGCCATGCTTATCAACTTAGTTTGTTCCATCATCAACATTTCAGCGAAAGCATCAAATGTAGGCATAGTGTAGCTTGAACTCACTGTCATCCTATGGGTTTGGAAACTGGAAACAAATGCTAGATATTCTTGTGGAATTTTTCCCATCAAATTGAAAATCAATTGAGTATCCTTCTTATCAATGCCACAATCCTTGAGTTGTGCTCTCAACTCTTTTGCCTTAGTGACACAATCTTGTATAGTATCAGAGTTCTTGGGATCTAACATGGTAAGATCACTATTAATTTGATATCCCCTAATCTCATCAACTTGACCATACAAGTCTTGAAACTTTTTCCAAGAATCCCTAATTAGGGTAAATTTTTTCAATATGAAAGATGAGATCCTTTGATACATACTTTCTTAAGGTACCAATTGCCATGATATTTTTAGTGAGCCAATCCAAGTGAGCAACAGGATCAACCTTAGGATCAGCGGGAGCAACAATAGCTCCATAAATGTAATGAGTTAGTCCTTTTTCCATAAGTTTACTCCATGCATCAATTTTCCAAGTAGCATAATTATGAGGAGTTAAGAGAGGAAACATAGGAGAACTCATAGTAGCAAAAAAGGAAAGAACACAAGAGCACAAATCACAATCAATGAAAAGTACAAAATAGAGAGATAAAATATAGAACAAGAATAAACTGTATTCTCATCAATAGATAAATGATTAATAGTTATTACATATAATTAATATGAGCCTTCTTATATAAGAAAGGCTATATGGATATGTGAGCACACAAACATGACATGTGGCTCAATAAGAAACAAGGGTAGGTAGGAAACAGGTGTACTAGATACGAGAAATGATAAAATATTCCACATGAGGTGGATCACTCATCGAAGGTGGAATTATCATCCCACAATAAGTGGATATGATAAAGTAATAACAAGATCACACCATAAAAGGTGGAAATCTCCTACAACACACTATCCCAATGTGGCACAAACACCCAAGTATCTCATACCCAAACTACTATGATATGCATGTACCTAAGTAAACTTAAGTAAGGTGTAATAATATCCAACATGAATAAATAATTACACCAACTGGAGGAATTGCAAGCCCATCTAAAGGCACATATTGAGATAATCGGAACACTATTGGAAACTTGGGCTAATAATCTCAAGCAATTGAAGACCAATTTTGGTGATGCATTCTCTAAAATTGTTTTGTAATGGATATTATAACTCTATGACTCTATAATTTTAATATATATATAATTCTCTAGTGAAAGTTTTGATATCACATGTTGTAGTGTCATAAAATTGTGACCCAAGCAATTTTTGACCACATTAGGGTCCTCACGCACGCGAGATCAAATCCCCTAGCCTGATCCGAGATCAAAGACTTCTCAACCCTTAGAATCAGCTTCTTCCTTGGCCTCCGCATCAACCTCTCCACACTCTGCCCTGGAGAAAGAGGTAGGATAGGGGTGTCACACCCCTGTCCTCCTGGGACAGAGGTGTGGCACCTCTGTCCTTGCCCTATTTTTGGATAGGACCCTTCCTAGAGCATGCATTGTGGGTTGTGTTGTGAGTGGGAAACTCCCTCGATGTTAGTCCATGATGAAAATAAAATCCACTAATATGTATTTAAGGGGAATTCATCCTCTCATTTGCATAAGTGGAAAGTTCAATGAGGTGGAAAGTTCAAAAAAGGGTGAAAATTTCAATAAGGTTCAAACACATGAGATCACACATTCAAGCATTCAAGCATTGAGAATCTCAAGTCTCCCTTCAAGGATAGGTGTTGCGTTCAAGTCAAGGATTCAACCATTGAAGAGGAGATCCATTTCAACATTCAACTTCATTCAACCAATTCTATCTACATTCTTGTTGTAACCTCCCTTGAGGTGATTTAAATTTCAGTCTTTCATTTACATTTACTTGCAAGTACTTTCTTTCATCATTTGGTTAATTCCAAAATTGGGGTTTGACCTAAAGGAAAACCCCCAATCCCAACCCCTTTTCCTTTCTGTTCTATGTGTAGGTTGTAGGTGCACAACTATACTTTCATATTTGGACTCTATTTGCAGAGGCAGGAAAACCCTTTTCATTTCACAGATTTTTTGAAGGACCGTGTACATTCCTGCCACAGTCCATGCGACTTTTTCTCAAATTCCCAGGGTGACTTCGTCTCAACATATTATTGCTAGATCCAAGTGCATAACTTCATCCCATACCCCGATCTTGAGTTATAATCAATTCTTTGTAACATTTGCACTTAGTCTTAATACACATATCGATCAATTTATTTTCATTAAAAAAAGAGGGGATTAACTTATCATTCTCATATCATTCAAAATTCAATCTTCTTCCTTGGAGGTTGAATCTAGTGAATTCCTCCTCCCCTCTTCGAATGTAATGGGTGAAAAGTGTTTGAAAGGAAATCCATAGTGAAACTCTCATCTCTCTTTGGAGGGAAAGGGTAGCTTTCTTCTTGATCTCTCTTTCACATCATCTTTTCCACCATTACATTTTGGTGAACCCAACATCTTTCATGCTTTCCTTTGAACAAAATTGCATATTTTTCATTTACAAGTTTAATTTTTCTACAAACTTAGTGGTTAAATCATTCAAAACCCTAGTTTTTAATTGGAATTGAACTTGCAAATTATAAAAATTGCTTGTTGTTATCTTAAATCTGAAAATTTCTTTGTTTGTCAAATTCAATTTCCTTATTGTCTTGTTCAAATTGCAAAATCAAATTTACAAAATTAAGTGGTTAATTGCTAAAACCCTAATTTTCAAAAATCATTTTGAACTTGTGCAAAATTTGGATTTCCATTTAATTTTGAGATTTGTGATTGTTCTCATACTTGTCTTCATTTCTACAATTCAAAATTTCAATTTCCCTCCTTTTTCCACAATTCAAATTTAAAAAATTAAGTGGTTAGATCTTAAAACCCCAATTTTCAAATTTAGTTGGATTTTGTGCAAATTTCAGTCGATTTTGTTCAAATTCAAATTTCTAAACATTTTCCAAGGTGACCCTATCAATTAGGTTTGACCTTTTTCAAATTTGCAATTCAATTCCTCTTTTTCTTCAAAACCCTTATAGGGTCCTATTTTCACATTTGAACCTTCATTTCACCTATCTAGAGATTGTAAAAAATCACCAGTTTTTTGGGGTTAGCTTTAGAAGCATCGTAATATTCATCCCTAAAAATTTTGAAAAGAGTTGGTCGAACCATGTGCATTCCCGCCACAATCCTCGACTTTTTTCTTGAAATTTTAGGAGACTATTATGAGTGTATTTAATATCCTAAATCGATAAGATTGGCTAATTTTGTTGATTTTTGATCCCTCTAGAATCAAAAATACTTCCAAAATTCAACATTTCAAATTTTAATACAATTTTTAAAATTAAAAGGTTAATTTTAATCTGCCCTAATTTTAAAAATTCTGTTAATCTTAAAATTAAGTGGTATCCCCTTGGCCCTAATTTTAAAATTCCAATTTCCTTTTATTTACTCCAAAATTATTTTGTGGAAATTGTGTCTTTTCCTTTCTCCAACAAAGTTCAAATTGTTTAATCATTATTTGATTAAATTTTGCATTACTCAATTTTGTTCCTATAATTCAGATTTCAAATTTTCCCTCCAGTGCATGAGTTTTACCACTATTAGTCCTGCCTATACCATCCCCATAATGCGAAGCATTAGAATTAAGGCCTCTCAAGGTTTAATTATTGAGGAGATGGATCCTAATTTGAGTGATTTTTTTAATGAAGATCATGCTCTCTTCCCATCCCAATCATGTGCCTATTTATCCCATTGATGAATCTCATGATGAAGAAGAATCTTTGACTAGAGTCTCTATAGATCAATTTTCCAAATTGAAAAATCAATTTGATAACTTTCAACAATGGATGTCTCAAGAGTATCCTAATAGTGAAGCTCTTCCATTAATTGAAGGCCTTAAATGCATGATTTAAAGTGATAAGAATGGGATTGATATATTGCATTGCATTGCACATATTGTTGATTTTAATGTCATGCCTATCAAGAGTTGTGCTAAAACCCTAGGTTATTCACAACCTTCAACACTAGTCAATCCTTCTATTCCTTTGAATACTCCTATGACTAGTGTTCCTACTTTCACCTCCAACATCATGACTACTTCAACTCAAAATGTCATTCCTACAAAAATTAGCCATGGGGGAAATCCCTCTTCTTCATTTAATCCTCCGGCTTTACCTATGTCTTCAATAAGTGTTACTATCATTCCTCAATCAATCAATGCAACACAAGGGGGGAATTACTTCAACAACTTTGTTCCTCCTTTAAGTGTCCCTCTTCCTACTCAATCATCACCCATCCCTATTTAACATAATGTTCCACCACCTTATTCTCAATCCATGCCTTCTTTCAATAACATCACACCACCTTCTCAATCAACTATGTCTAACATCAATTCTTCTACCGAAGCAACAATTAACAATCTTGCTCAAATCGTGTCTTCTTTACAACAACAAATTGCTTCTATGAGTCAATCCAAGTTTAGTGTGCCCACCTTTGATGTTGTGAGCCCACTTTCTCTTGATATTGTTAAAGTCATGCCACCTAAGAATGTAGAGGTCCCTCAATTATAACTTTATAATGGAAAAGTTGATCCTCTTATGCATGTTAAAACTTTCCAAACCTTGTGTACTAATTTTGCTTATGATCAAAGGTTGCTTGAAAAACTATTTACAAGAACACTAAGAGATAAGACTTTACAATGGTATATCTCTTTTCCTTTTTATTATATCACTTCTTTTCAACAATTATCAAATGATTTCATTCAACAATTCCAAAATAATATTGGTCCTAAAATAATTTTGACTGATTTAATGCATTGTAAACAAGATGTTAAAGAAAAAGTGACTAATTTCATTGGTAGATATAAGCATTTGTGTCCTCACATTTCTTTTCTAGTACCTGATAATGATATTCAAAGAATTTTCATTTCTAATTTGCAAAAAGAAATTAGGGAAGAGCTTCTTTTGTCTAATTTTACTTCCTTTCTGCAATTGTGCGCAACACTAATCCATAATTACCAACTGGCTGTGAGTAAAATGGAGCAATCCACTCTTATGGCTTCGAGTGATAAAGGGGAGAATGTTCAACAACCATTGTGAAGTTCAAACCAACAAAAGGCTTCATCAAGTTAAACGGCACAATCAACAACAATGTGAACGCTACAACAGGTGTGCCTCCTATTTCTAAATTTTTCTAAAGAGAAAGACAATTCACTCCTTTGAATGAATATTTATGTAGTATTATGTCTCAGTTGTTGCAAAGAAATGTTATAAACCTTCCTCCTATCAAACCAGTTGATCCATCTAAGGTATCATCCCCTTATTTTGATAATAATTCCTTTTGTCAATTTCATCATTAGCCTGGTCATGGTACTGAGAAATGTTTTACATTGAAAAGTAAGATTCAAGATTTGATTGATAATAATATTATATATGTGGCAGGTGCAAATGATAAGGGAAATAAATTAGTAGCTCCTCCTAATCAAAATCTTAATGTTTTCACTGATCCCTTGCCTTCACATACCTCTAACGTGATTGAGCCTACACATAATTCTTTCTCTTCTGAGGAATTCAATTCTATGGCTTTAAAATTGGTGAATATGGTAGAGAAACAAGATAAACCTAAGGATACTTGTATTACATTTGACCCTAGTGAGACCATTAGAGTGCCTGATGGCCCTTTATACATAGTTGTGAAGGTTAAGGATATACCTTGCCATGGTGCCCTTATTGATCCCTTTGGTATGGTTAATGTTATAACTAAGTAGTATATTTTCACTTTACGATTGCATAAACCAATATATGATGACTCTAATATGGTTGTGAAGTTATTTGATGGATTCTCTTGTCCTACCATTAGCTGTATCATCCTTCATGTTGAAGTTCATACTAAATATATGGATGTCAACTTTTTTATCATTCCATCTTCTGAGCAATTTCATGTGAAGTTGGGCTATCCTTGGCTATCTTACATGAGGGCTATTGCTTCTCCAATTCATTAAGTATTTAAAATTTCCTCACAATGGTAAACTCATAATTGTGAACCATAGCTTATTTAAACCATCTGAAAGAAGCCTTGGCATTCTTATTAATTTATTTTGGCCTAAGCAATTTCAATCTCTTACATCAAGGAGCGATGCTCTTTTTAAATATTATCAAAAATGGAAGAAAGATATGATATCATCCTTGAGTCAACCTAGATCCCCAACACTTGGCATGCCCATTTTCTTTAAAGATGAAGTTCTTCCCCTCAGGGATAGAACTAATCTTCCTCCTAAGGAAGATCCTCAACCCATTCCTAAGTATGTGTCTATTCCTTCTCCTGAGGAACAAACCAATATTACTCCTATGGTTAGACCCATACCTCCTCCTCATGATGGACCTGGTCTCCTTCCTACACCTAATATTCCTCCTTTACATGGTGCAGTTCCACCTCCTTCCTCTTATAGAGAGAAGAGGTTTACTTCTCCTCTTGTCCAACCTAAAAGACCTCAACCTAAACCTTCAACTATCAAATATGAGAATATTCCTCCTTCAATGAATGTTCCTCTTCCTTCTTATCCTTCCACTAGGACTCGACAAAATTGTTGTGCCAGAGAACGCCGAAGAAGATGTCATACTCAATCTCATGAAACTGTCCGTCAAACTATTCAAACTCCTAAAATTCCAGCAATTGACATGATTCCCTTTCCTCCTAAACAACATGTGGATCCTAAATCTCCTCAACATAAGTTAAAAAAAACATGTGATGGTTTTACTTTTATTCATCTGAGAGCTCCTATTTTTATAAATCTTGATGAGGAAATAGGTGAAATTGTTATTCATGATGGAAATACAACTCCTAATGCTTCTAATAGTGATTATAAATATGTTGATGTTGACAAACATTTATCAACTAATTCTCAAAAGCTCTAATCCTGGCTCCTAGAATTGAACAAAGTGACTTACCACATGAGCATAGTCCTTATTTGGACTTGTGATAGCTCCATCTATTGTGCTTGATGTTTCTCCTTTGGCATGTTTCTCATCTTCCTAAAATAGTAGATCTCTTCTCCATCTCCTTTCTTTATATTTTGTGGCCATTCTTCTATGTGTATCCCTATTCTTCTATTGTTCCCTTAATGTCTATTCGAGGATGATACAAAGAATTGAGATCTCTTTTGGTCTCTTTCATGTTGACTCAAAAGAATCTTATCTTTCCTTTTTTCTTCCAAGGAAGTTTCCTTTCTTTGGGGAATGACGATTATTATATGCACATAAATATATGATATACATGAGTTATCATACAACATACTGGACCCAAGGAAAGAAAAATTACCTCGTGTTTTATGCTCATTATCCTTGGGTTTATTCCTTGATTGGGGGCTAAATCCTTGTGATAACGTGCTCCTTTTCTTCTCTCTCTCTTAGGTGTATCCTACCTTAAATAAATTTCTCCCGATAAGGCACACGTGATCGCTTTAATGTGGGGGCATACACTCTACTCATATTTTCCTTCTTGATACTTAGAATTACTTAGTGAACTTGGTTTTTCTTTGTAATTTTTGTTATCCATGCTTTCATGACTCATAGTGAGGGGAACCTTGCTACTTGTAGTCATGGTTTTCCCTTATTTATCTTCCCTTTTACTTTTTCAATCAAATTCATAAGATCCTAAGTCCACTGGGCACTTGGTGCATCTTGCCTCCTTCACATGGTAGAAGTCTTTCAATCTTGTTTCCTTGTACTTTACCAGCAATATTGGCATATGCTCATACTCCCGCTAAAGTGGGGGCTAAATATAGTGTCATAAAATTTTGACCCTAGAAATTTTCAACCAGATTAGGGTCCTCATGCATGCGAGATCGAATCCCCTAGCCTGATCGAAGACCAAAGATTGCTCAGCCCTTGGAATCAACTTATTCCTTGGCCTCCGCATCACCCTGTCGGCACTTTGCCTTGGAGAAAGGGGTAGGAAAGGGGCATGGAACCCTTGTCCCCCCTAGGACATGGGTGTGGCACCCTTTTCCTCCTAGGAAAGGGTGTGGCACCCCTATCCCTACCCTATTTTGGGGCAGGTTCCTTCCTAGAGCATGAATTTTGGGCTATGTTTTGAGCAGGAAACTCCCCCGATGTCGACCCATGATGAAAATCAAATCCACTAACATGTATTTAAGGGGAATTCATCATCTCATTTGGATAGGTGGAAAGTTCAGAAAAGGGTGAAAATTTCAATAAGCTTCAAACACATGAGATCATGCATTCAAGCATTCCTTTCAAACATTGAGCATCTCAAGTCTCCCTTCAAGGCTAGGTGTTGCGTTCAAGTCAAGGATTCAACTATTGAAGAGGAGATCCATTTCAACATTCAACTTCATTCAAGAAATTCTATCTACATTCTTGTTGCAACCTCCCTTGAGGTGATTTACATTTCATTCTTTCATTTACATTTACTTGCAAGTATTTTCTTTCATCATTTGGTTAATTCCAAAACTGGTGTTTGACCTAAAGGCAAACCCCCAATCCCAACCGCTTTTCCTCTCTTTTCTATGTGTAGGTTGCAAATGCATAGTTGTACTTTTGAATTTGGACTCCATTTGCAAATGCGGAAAAACCCTCATCTCTCTTTGGAGGGAAAGGGTAGCTTTCCTCTTGATCTCTCTTTCACATCATCTTTTCCACCATTACACATATATATACTTTTTATGTATTTTACTTCTTTATTTTGCATTGTTGTCAAAGGGGGAGTAGTAGTTTAAGAGTCAAAATTTTATATAATGTCAGATTAAGGGGGAGCAATAGTTGAGTAATGTATTTCATTTTTGTTATGGCATATAATTGCAAAGAGGGAGTATGAGTCCATGTATGTTAGATAGTCAATTTTTTTGTTGCACACTTAGTTGACAAAAGTTTTCCTAAGTTTTTCTATCAATGCCAAAGGGGGAAAATGTTGGCATTTCATCATTTGATCTGAACTGATAATGTGTTGCAATTGGTATATGTTTGTTTTGTATAGAGGTTAGATTGTTGTATGACAACTATGTTGTGTTGGCATTATGTGAACCAGTATGTGAACTAGTATGAGGACATAATGACATTGTATGTTGTCATTGATGTCAATATGATGAAGAGAAGAAGAACCAGAATAACACTATGAACCGATATTTGTGCCAAAGTGAAGCGGCATATTTGTTTAATGATGAACCGGCACATGGAAGCAGTGTATGACTACCGGTTGGTGGTCTCAAATTCAGGGTTTCTGGTTGGAGTGCTTCAAGCCTGTGTGGCTCGACCGGTGACTTTGTGTGATGAGTTAGCATGGTAACAATGAACAAATTGTGTTGCCACGTAAGCTTTGTGTGCGTGAAGGATCTTGCATGAGGGAGATTGTTCCCATCTACCTCAAGAATGTGTGAAGTCTGTAAAATGGTGATAACGTGTGATGGGTTGTCAGTCACCATAAAATCGGCGGAAATGGACGATGGAGAATGTCTTGAGATTGGATGAAGACTGGTGCATTTAATGCAGTATGCTCAATGGTTAGGATTGAACCATTTGAATTCCTTAACCTAATAGGTTTAGGGTTTAGGGTTTATGCTACCGACCTGTCTATTGTTCTATAAGGTTGATGTTGTGATTCTTCAAAAGGTTGTTGGCAAAAGTTGTGTGTGTGTATCTAAGAGAAGAGATATGTGATTCTTGCCAGACCAAAGGGAGAAGTCATATCTGTAGAGTGTAAGTGCAGAAGGTGAAAAGGAGCTTAAGTGGATCTACATTGGCTCTACTATCAGGTCATTGATATATCTATTGATCTTTAACCACCTCAATAGTTGTGAAATCCCCTAACAGGGTAGCCTTAACCGGCTTGTTGAAAATCCTTTAACAAGGTAACTCGAAGCTACTGAGTCATTGATATCCTTTAGCTATTGAGTTCTTGAAATCCTCTAACAAGGTAACCTTTCACAGGGTTTAACTCTTAACTGGGTATTGTAGCCATCCCTTAACTGGGTGATCCCTAACAGGATTGGTTCCTAACAGAACCTATTGTATCTATCTTTAACCAGACAAGGCTTCTAATAGAGTGGACTTCTAAAGAGTTCAAAAAGCCGCTTGTGGGTATTCATCCCCACCATGGTTTTTCCTAGTTGGGTTTCCACGTGAAAAAATAAGTGTGTCATGTGTGATGCTTTTATCTTGTGATGCTTTGTTATTGTCAGTTAAGCATATGATGGTTCTGTGCTTTATGCCTGTCTATAAAACATGTTGAACTAGTTGTTGTGAAGATCTGATAATAGATTACCTGTTCATGCATGAGAGTGAAATAGTAGTATAGTATTGAACTAAGAGAAAAGCTAAGTGATTAACTGGTTTATGATTGTTTTAGTTGTTCTGGGTTTTACTAGTTGCACTCTATTTCAAACCGGTGTCACTGTTTGCTAGACATTTGAAGTATCTGTTGTCAAACCGGTTTAAGTTTGTGTTTTTGTCTGTACTGATTCACCCCCCCTCTTAGTACCAGTTTGGTACTAGTTGTTCATCATTAAGTTATCAATTGGTATCAGAACATCCTCCAGGTCCTCTGTGTTATAGGCTTAACTACTTGAGGTAAAGATCCTAGTCTAATGATGAAGAGGGAAGGTCCAAAGTTTAACAGAGAAAACTTTAGTATATGGAAAGATAGAATGAAGATATGCATGAGAAGCATGGGTGCTCAACAGTGGAGCTATGTTGAGAATGCCTATGTTGCCCCTATCAGTACTCTCACCGTTGATCAAAAGAGAGAAATACAGGAGAATGGGCAAGTCATGGAAGCCCTAATTAGTAGTTTATCCGACATTGAGTTCATTGATGTCCAAGATAAGGTAAATCCCAAAGAGGTATGGGATACTATTGAAAATATCTATGGTGGTGATGAGCATGTAAAACAAGCTAAGGAAGAAAGCCTTAGAGGGAAGTTTGAAGATATGCGGATGGTTGAAGGTGAGACCATTCAACAGTATGGTATAAGAATCAAAACCATTGTTGGAGATATCAAGAGTGCAGGTAGTAAAATGGAAGATTCCACTATGGTAAGAAAAGTCCTGAGATCCCTATTGCCGGTCTATGCAATAAGGGTTGACGCTATTCAGGAGCTAAGATCAATAGACAAGACTAAGGTATCTCTAGACTCCATCATTGCAAATTTGATAGCTTATGAGATAAATAGTTTTGATGGCAGTGTTCAAAAGACTGATTCAGCTTTTAAACCCTCTACTGCACCATCCAAAAAAGGAAAAGAAGCAAGCACCAATGCTAAAACAAGACAAGGCAGAGTAATGGATGATGAGGAATTTCTAATGGAGTTTGAAGCTCTTCTTGCAAGGAAATTTCCCAAAGGAACCGGTAAATACAGAGGTAAGCTTCCTTTGAAATATTTTTCTTGCAACCGTATAGGACACATTGCTATGAACTATCCTAATGGTGATAACAAGGACAAACTAGAAATATTCAAGAAATTCAAAGGAGGAAACCGGAGAAACTATCTTGTGGCAGTTGATGAAGGTGTCACAGATGAGGAATCAAAGGATGAAGAAAATGAAGACATTGTGTTTGTTGCTGTCAAGGAAGATGTGTCAGACAAGAAGGCTCTCATCTCCCAGTTTGATAATTCCAATGAGTGGATCATTGACAGTGGTTGTTCTCAACATATGACTAGTGACCGGAGCAAGTTTCTATCCTTGGATGAATATGATGGTGGTGTGGTTTGCTTTGGAAATGATGCACCATGCATGGTCAAAGGCAGAGGGTCCATCTCTCTGAATGGAAAGAGTAGTGCTGACAATGTATATTGGGTTGATGGTCTCAGACACAACCTTCTGAGTGTTGCCCAGCTGAATGATAGTGGTCTCACTCTGGAATTCAGGAATGGAGTGTGCAGAATCAAAGGAAAGAATGGTGAACTGGTGGCCACCGGCATGCAGACCAAAGGTAACTTATTTTAGCTGAATGCAAATATAAGTACATGTATTATTGCTAAATTTGATGATAGCTGGATATGGCATAGGAGACTCTATCATGTAAACTTTGACAACATTATGAGGGCTAGTAAGATCAAGATAGTTAGAGGATTGCCGGTGCTATGAAAACCAGATAATACCTTGAGCAGAGAGTGTTAATTGGGGAAAATGTCTTCCTCAACCTTTAAAGGTAAACCTTTCACTGCTGACAATTTGCTTGACCTTGTGCATACTGACTTGTGTGGTCCTATGAAAACTAGAAGTGTGCAAGGTGATAGGTACTTCATGATTCTCACTGATGACTGCTCAAGAAAGATGTGGGTCACATTCTTGAAAAATAAGTCTGAAGCTTTTGGGAAGTTCAAAGCCTTCAGAGCATTAGTGGAGAAGGAAAGTGGCAAAAGGATCAAGTGCCTAAGAACTGATCAAGGAGGGGAATTCACTTCTAGTGAATTCAATAAGCACTGTAAAGAACATGGCATCAAGAGGCAACTATCTGCTCCCCAGACTCCACAATAGAATGGGCTAGCAGAGAGGAATAACATAACTATGGTTGAAGTAGCTAGAACCATGTTGATTTAAGGAAAGGTATCTCACACCTTTTGGAGAGAAGCGGTGAGCACTGCAGTCTATACAATCAACCGGGTACTCATCAAAAAAGGTAAGGATAAAATGCCTTTTGAGTATTGGACCGGTAAGACACCTGTTGTTAGTTACTTTAGAGTGTTTGGTAGCTAATGTTACATCAAGAGGAGTGAACACCAGAGTAAATTTAATGCAAAATGTGATGAGGGAATATTCCTAGGGTATTCTACCAAGAGCAAAGCTCTCAAGTGTTTTAATAACAGGACTTAGAGAATTATGGAAAGTATCAATGTAAGAGTTGATGAAACCTCTGAGAAAACTGAGGAAACTGGTAGTGAGCAAGCGGTAAATGAACCGGTTGTAACCTTCTGGGAATTGGTTGTCAGTCAAACAAGTACTAGCAACAGTGTTCCTACACTGCAGATGCAGATGCTGATACTGATAGAGATGAGGATGAAGAAGAAAAGCAAGAGGAATCTGTAAAAACCATTCCTTGGTATGTCAAGCTAAATCATGATCCTAAGCAGATCATAGGAGATAAGGATGCTGGAATCCTTACAAGAAGAAGAGTCAAAGAGAGCTCATGTTTGATCTTTGAATTTGAGCCTAATTCATTCAAAGAGGCACATAAAGATGAAGATTGGATCAAGGCAATGGAAGAAGAACTTGACCAGATAGAGAAAAATGGTACATGGTTATTGGTACCTAGACCGGGGCATAAAAATGTCATTGGTACCAAATGGGTTTTTAGAAACAAGCTAAATGAGGATGGCATGGTGATTAGAAACAAAGCCAGATTGGTGTGTAAAGGATATGCCCAAGAAGAAGGAGAAGACTATGGAGAAATTTTTTCTCCTGTAGCCAGATTGGAAGGAGTTCGTATGCTTCTTGCATATGCAGCCTTTAAAGGATTTAAAGTATATCAAATGGATGTAAAATCTGCATTCCTAAACGGTGTACTTGAAGAGGAGGTGTATATAGTGCAACCAGATGGGTTTTCCCTATCAGAAGATAGTGACATGGTGTGTAGACTACATAAAGCCTTATATGGTCTAACACAGGCACCTAGAGCATGCTATGAATGTCTGCACTCCCATCTTGTGAAAATTGGATTTGAGAGAACAAGTGAAGATAGTAATATCTACCTGAAAACTGAAGGAGATCAGATTCTGATCTATGAGGTATTTGTTGATGACATTATCTTTGGTGGAGATGACAAGATGAGTCATGAGTTTGCAGATGAGATGAGGAAGGAGTTTGAGATGTCACTCATAGGGGAGATTAAGTTCTTCATTGGACTGTAGATTCAACAGATGAAAGATGGAATCTTTATCACTCAGTCCAAGTATGTCAAAGAGGTGTTGAAGACTTTTGGCATGGAGGATAGCAAACCAGTTGGTACACCGATGGTGACTGGTTGTAAACTATCCAAAGAGGATGACTCAACATTGGTTGATGAGAAGGAATACCGATCAATGATTGGTAAGTTGCATTATGTAGTGCATAGCAGATCGGATATTGCACATGTAGTTGGCATTACTACAAGGTTCTAGAAGAGTCCAAGAGAATCCCACTTGGTTGCAGTCAAGAGGATTCTTAGGTATCTAAAGGGAACAGTTGACTATGGATTGTGGTACCCATATAGCAATGATTTCAACCTGAAAGTATTCACAGATGCTGATTAGGCAGGTAATGTGGATGATCGGAAGAGCACAACCGGTGGTGCATTCTTTCTCAGTGGTAGACTGGTCTCATGGATGAGTAAGAAGCAGAGTTGTATCTCCCAGTCTACAGTGGAAGCAGAGTATGTTGCAGCTTTCATGAACTGCACTCAGACAATCTAGATGAAGCATGTATTAAATGGCTTCAAAGTTCCTGTATCTGAACTGGCAATAATATTTTGTGATAACACAAGTGCTATCAATATTTCAAAGAATCTGGTTTTACATTCTAGAACCAAGCACTTTGAGCTTAAATATCATTTCTTGAGGGAAAAGGTTCAAAACAAGGAGATTGCACTGGAACATGTTTCCAGTAAGGAGCAGTTGGCAGACATATTCACCAAGCCTCTCCCAAAGACTACATTTATGTATTTAAGAGGTGAATTAGGGGTTCTACCCCATCAGGAGGTGAACTAAAAGTATTTGCTCCACATCAGTCAGGTATTACAATAGTCATTTCCTTTTTGGACTAATGTGTTGAAGGATGCTACTCCTTAGGGGGAGCAACATAATGGAATAGGGAAGCTTGTGCCTCCACTTTGGCATTGTTGTCAAAGGGGGAGAAGATGTGAAGCGAAGAAGAGATCTGCAGCAATTGGGGGAGAAGATGTGAAGCGGAGAGTTATCTTTGTATATTGCCATCAATGCCAAAGGGGGAGATTGTTGGCATTATGTGAACCGGTATGTGAACCGATATGAGGACATAATGAAATTGTATGTTGTCATTGATGTCAATATGATGAAGAGAAGAAGAACCAGAATAACACTGTGAACTGACATTTGTGCCAAAGTGAAGCAGTGTATTTGTTTAACGATCAACTAGCATAAGGTTATGGAAACCGGCACATGGAAGTAGTGTATGACTACCGGTTGGTGGTCTCAACTTTGGGGTTTCCAGTTCGAGTGCTTCAAGCCTGTGTGGCTCAACCGGTGACTTTGTGTGATGAGTTAGCATGGTAACAATGAATAGATTGTGTTGCCACGTAAGCTTTGTGCGCACAAAGGATCTTGCATGAGGGAGATTGTTTCTATCTACCTCGGGAATGTGTGAAGTCTGTAAAACAGTGATAACGTGTCATGGGTTATCAGTTGCCATAAAATTGATGTAAATGGACAATGGAGAATGTCTTGAGATTGGATGAAGACCGGTGCATTTAATGCAGTATGCTCAATGGTCAGGATTGAACCATTTGAATTCCTTAACCTAACAGGTTTAGGGTTTAGGGTTTATGCTACTGACCTATATGTTGTTCTATAAGGTCGATGTTGTGATTCTTCAAAAGGTTGTTGGCAAAAGTTGTGTGTGTGTATCTAAGAGAAGAGATATGTGATTCTTGCCAGACCAAAGGAGAGAAGTCATATCTGCAGAGTGTAAGTGTAGAAGGTGAAAAGGAGCTTAAGTGGATCTGTATTGGCATTGAGTGCTACTATCAGGTCATTGATATACTTGTTGATCTTTAACCACCTCAACAGTTGTGAAATCCCCTAATAGGGTAGCCTTAACCGACTTGTTGAAAATCCTTTAGTAGGGTAACTCAAAGCTACTGAGTCACTGATATCCTTTAGCTATTGAGTTCTTGAAATCCTCTAACAAGGTAACCTTTCACAGGGTTTGACTCTTAACCGGGTATTGTAGCCATCCCTTAACTGGGAGATCCCTAAAAGGATCGGTTCCTAACAGAACCTATTGTATCTATCTTTAACCGGATAAGGCTCCTAACAGAGCGGACTTCTAAAGAGTTCAAAAAGCAGCTTGTGGGTATTAATCCCCACTGTGGTTTTTCCCAGTTGGGTTTCCACGTGAAAAAATAAGTGTGTCATGTGTGATGCTTTTATCTTGTGATGCTTTGTTATTGCCTGTTAAGCATATGATGGTTCTGTGTTTTATGCCTGTCTATAAAACATGTTGAACTAGCTGTTGTGAAGATGTGATGATAGATTACCTATTCATGCATGAGGGTAAAATAGTAGTATAGTATTGAGCTAAGAGGAAAGCTAAGTGATTAATTGGTTTATGATTGTTTTAGTTGTTCTGGGTTTTACTAGTTGCACTCTGTTTCAAATCGGTGTCACTGTTTGCTAGTCATTTGAAGTATCTGCTATCAAACTGGTTTAAGTTTGTGTTTTTGTCTGTACTGATTCACCCCCCCCCCTCTCAATACCAGTTTGGTACTAGTTGTTCATCATTAAGTTATCATGTTGTATGTTGTCATTAATGGAAACTATATTTCTTAAAGTCATCTAAGTCCTACAGTTCAACCAACAAGGCTTAACTGGTTAGCAGAGACAATTTTCATCAGAACTAGGAATTAGGACTTCAACCAGTAAAAGACTGACAGTGTTACATTCTGACAATCGGTACAGGAAATTCATGTACAATGAGATAATGTAGTTTTGGAGCAGTATTGAAGACTATTAGATGAAGATATGTTTGTGACCACACATACAGATTTGATCAGGTGAGCAAGATTTGATTGGTAGAATAGATGAATTGTTAGAGACTCAACGAGTAGTGATGATTATCACTAATATCAGTGAACCGACATGGAATTTGATGAGTTATGTCAGTGTGTGACTTAATTTAAGGAATGTATTGCAAGATTGTCTAGATTCATTGAACCTAGGTAATTGTTCCAAGGTTCTAGCTGACCTAATGAGGTTTTTAAGATGTGTGATGAGGTAAGAAGTCGATTATGAGTATGAGTTTGAATGTTTGAGAAATCATTAGCAAATGTTGTATTTCTGATAGTTTGGTGATCAAAGAAGTTTTGAGATGAAGTATATGTGATTTTGTAATGTTTTGAAGTGGATCTTATCAAACATTGATGGTGTTATACTGAGATCACTTGAACATGTTGTCTCCCTAATAGTTGGAGCAAGAAAATCCTCTCACAAGGTCACTCCTTATAGGGTGCAGTTGGATCCTAACAGGTCTGATCATTAAATCCTCTAACCAGGTGACACATTAACTTGTGTTTGCAAATCCCAGTAACTTGGGTAGCTCCTAACAGTGCTAGTCCTCACAGGCCTTTTGTATTGCTCTTAAACCGGCTTAGACAATTCTAACAGGGTGTGCCCCTAACCGGGTGTTGTAGACCTTAACTGGTCAAATCCCTATACTACAAATAGTGGATCTTGTGGGTACTAACTCCCACCATGGTTTTTCCCATTTGGGTTTTCCATTTATAACGTATTATGTTATGTGGTTCATACTTTATGTGGTGATTGTTTACTTGGTGTTATTTCATATATGCTTATCCAGTTTTAAGTTGCTGAAATTCATAATCAGATTTGTGTTGTTTTTACTTGCATTGATTCAACCCCCCCCCTCTCAGTGCCTTATAAGTTCATCAGAAAAGAGGCAGTTCAAGTGGCTCAAAGTGAAATGTAGCTGCCGCTTTTACTTTACCCTATTATTCACAAAATTCTAATTTGGGATATGCTTATTTAACATGCAAAAAATACCTCCAAATCTTCCCAAAAACTAGGGTAAGTGAACCAAGATGGTAAACAAAAAGGGGGGTATAGGTGGCTAGTTTTTTTTTCTTCTAAAAGCAGGTAAACCTAAACTTCAAAGAGATATTTGAAGGTCATGCACTCAAAACTAGGAGTTAAGAAAAGAATAAGAATTGTAGTACTTTGAATCTAGTTTCTAAACTACTAATTTTTTAAAAAAATTGGATAAGATTAAGGTGGTCAAACCTCTTGTGCACAAAACATTATTCCTGATTTTTTTCGTGCGTTGCACAAATAATATAGTTAGATTTAGTATTTTTCAAAACCTTTTGGTAGGATGATAGGTAAGAGTGAGATCTAGAAGTTGTGTTTTTTTTTGTAATTTTCCATTAAGTATTTTTTTTTTAATGATTTTTTGAAGTGACCGCATCTTGAAAATTTGGTACCTATTCATGCGTTGGGCATAACTTGCATCAAAATAATCGAAAATGAAAAATTATTTTTTTTAAAGTGTATAGAATCTAGTGTAGAAAAATAATATGTAATTTATTTTTAATTTGATCAAGTATATCAAAAGTTATTAAAAAATGGTAGACATATGTCTGTGAGGACTATCAAGGCACTCATAAAGAAAATTAAAGTTTACTATGCTAATGTTGTCCAAAAATAAAAAAAATTATATGGTTAGAAAACTAAGAAGACATGTGAGATTATGGTGGTAATTTTAAAGATACCCACTTGATCATTTGTAAACTTGACAAGGATGAAGTCAAGAAATGTTGGAAGATGGCAAAACATGTAAAGGGACAAAAATGGGGAGAAAATGGGCTTGCAAGCCTTAGCGTAATTTTCCAACCCTCTTACCAAAGCCAAAACTCGCACGGGTTTTGAAAAATAAAAAGTAATATTCATAGTTCTACATAACCTATACTGGTTATGTAGAACTAAAACCATTATTTTGTGTTTCACAAAACCCGTACAGGTTGTGAAGACATAACAATGTATGCTTGTAAAATTAGCATTTACTATGCATATGTATAGACATACATATATAATATGTGTTTATGTATATATACATATCTATAGTTATATATATATATATATGTATATATGTTTCTATACATGCATGTCTCTCTTCTTTTCCGCTCTCCCATCTTCATTCCCCCACCACCATCTATGTCTATTCTGAGTGCTAATTATCCTCCTTGAGTTCTACCTCATCTCTCTCCCCTCACACTTCTCTCTTTGTCGAGTCTCTCACCCTTTTCTCCTTCTCTCTCTCTCTCTCTCTCTCTCTCTCTCTCTCTCTCTCTCTCTCTCTCTCTCTCTCTCTCTCTCTCCTTTTACCTATCTCCCTCTCTCCCCCTCTCCCCCTCTATCTTTCCCAATCTCCCTCTCTCTCCCTCTTGTTGGACACAAGATGCCACTGAGAAGGGGGGTGAATAAGTGGTTTCTAAATTTTTAACCTTTTATCCCTAAGTATGTGTACCGGTTAACAACCTAATACCTAGTAAGCCTACCGATAAGATAAATTAGGACAATGCAATGCAAGCATACACAAGGGCACATCACATAACATCTATTATATGAGGAAAACCCAAGATGGGAAAAACCTCGATGAGAAATGCTACTGGAGTCTATTGCTCCAATCTAGCCTGACAATCAAAACAATGTATTACAACTTTTAGAGCACTAGCCCTTGATAGTCTATGGGCACCAACCCAAAGGAACACCAATCCCTATTGTTTATGGAAACCAACTCAAAGGAGTTACAACCCCTATACCGAGCACCAACTTGGTGATCTACAATGAATATCATCAAATATAAAATTAATAGCCTGTTTACAAATGAGTTCTGTAACCACTCATGAATAATCTCTCTTCTTTACCGGTCACCCTTCGCTCTACTCTCTATAGGTTCTTTGTCCTCTCCTTTCTTCTTATTCTTTTTCTTTCTCTTTGCTTTCCTTCACCTACTCTTTCTTACACACTGATTCTGACTCTGCCTTTCATATCAACTGTTAGACCATAGTCTTGTTGTCAGTTCCTCTGCTTGTCGGTTTATCCCTACATTATTTCCTACCTACTAGATCTATCTTCAAACACTTACTCTTCCCACTATAGTCTCAGTTGCCTTCCTATCGATTCTCTGCACTGCCATCACTTGACTATTTCTCTCTCAACAACTTATTGACCAACCTTTGGTCTCACTGGTTTAATCCTCTATTAGACCTTCTTACCGATTGCTCCCTGCTTATTGGTTTATCTCCATATACTCAACTGCATAACTCTCACAGTTTGATTCTTCCTTTGTAATAATGATTTTCTCTCAACTAGCATCACACCCTCTGGCTACATCAATCGATCTAAGTCTTTAGTCTCCATACTTATATGAGAGCTTTCCCTCCCTAAAATAATTCAAACATTGGTGTGGTTAGGGTTTCTCCATCAATCACGAGGCATACCAAATCTAGTCAAATTTTGTCTCTGAGATGACTACCTACCAAACATCACCCATCACCGCTAATCCTGTAGCTTGCAATACACGTCTTCTAATTTTAGCAAACGTGGTCTTGTATATCAACCTACTTCTGTCAATTATGTTAAATGATCTCGCAATTGCCTTAACCAAATCCGACCTACAATTGGACATCTTTCATCAATAATGGCATCACTCAGATCTTCAGTCTGCATCAAGCCACAAACCCTCTATAAATCCTCTGTGATTATCGCAGTCAACATTTAATGTCAACCAACTTCCAGCTACCTCACCAACATGACACATCACTGACCTTCTGCAAGATGGCCACTTCAACTCCACATGGCATCACTATTGGTATCCACCTCAGCTAGACCTCTGTGTCAGTTTAGATAGGATCACGAACCAACCACACAACTAGGTTCATCTACCAATTCACAAACCCTGTTGGCTATACCCTAATTGGTCTACCTTCAATCTTGTACTTTGTTGTTCTTCTGGTGGAACACCCTTACCAATCATCACACTTGCCAAGAAACCTTATGCACATCTTGATCGAATGGGAGCCTAACACTTTTTCACCTTGTCATCTTTACTGATGGACATACTTACCGGTAACCACCTTGATGACACCATGTCATCAACCTTCAAAAAACTCCATCTTCAATCCTACAACATCCTCTGTCTGGACCTATTACAACTTTGCCTTCTTCATAATCTCACCATTCCTCCTATCAACTAGTTTGTCAAAGTGACAAACACATCCTTCAATCTTTATACCAGCAACTTATCATGTCTACTTGGCTGGTCCGGTGCATATCTTTGATCTCATGCACCTAAGGTTGGAGTTTCAACCTGAAGTTTGGACATTCACTTTGTGAAGTTACTATTACCATAGCTAGTGTTCATTTGATTGTCAAACCAGGGACGTAATACTTGAAATGGGTCTCCACTATATATGCACTAAGTTCCTGTGATAGCTACCCTGCATTACTGCAGCAACTAACATCTATGTGGATAAGGATAAGCAAGAATTGAAACTATTGAAAGGCTACATGAAAAATTATGCATTAACATAAATTCATTCAAGAAATATTGGCTAAGTTCAATGCTGCCAAATAGGAATTACTCTGTTTTGGTATGGCTATAGGAACAGTCAATGGATCTATTTCCAATGCCTACAAGAACGTCTACTGTAGCTAAAGAAGAAAACTAATTTTAACAAAGGCATAGGAGCACTCACCAAGTGGGCCCCCTTGGGTGAGTGCTTCTAGGCTTCCCAAAAACAACTCTAAGTGCTTAGAATAACATATCTTTATTCATTGTTCTTCAGAAGTCATTACATGATTCAGAATCAAAAGAAACTCAAAACCCTTGTAACTTTATTTCTAAAATCATCTTCTCTGCTTCTTCTCTTTTTATTTCTAACATATGAAAAGAGATAAAGACCTTTATTTAAAAGAAAACAACTACTTCCTACAACACAAATCACGCTGATAAGAAGAGGCAGATAATTAATTAAGAAAGGAAGCAACCGGAGTTAAGTCACTGATAATGTGGATCTAAACTGAACCATAGTCATAACATATCATGGCGGTATCTACAACACTAGTTCCCAATTGAGTAAGACATCAGTAAGTATTGGGCACCTAATTTTCCTCTATTGTTCCTTACGCTCATCAACATTTCTACTGATTCAATCTTTCAGTCACCTCCTTGAATATCTCTTTCTATAATTGGCATGACAGGAAAGCTTCCACTGCAGCATCATTTTATTCCCTACAATTCAAAAGAAAGAACATACAAGAACATACACATCTATTTTAATTAATCAAAACATCTATTAATTTCACACATGATATTGCCTAAGACAATCCGCATGGCAACAAGAATGAATAACATGGCTGTAGGAACAAACTGGCAAAGGCAAAACATGTTGTAATAGGTTTAGATTAACATCTAAAATACATATAGTCAACTTTTGATACATCATTACTATCATGTAAATCAAAATATGAGAAAAAATTAAGAGTTCTCAGGATAAAAATATGCTAATGTCTCAACTCATCATGCCCCCCAACTTAAGGTCTTGCTGATCCTCCAGCAAGAGGAAAATTCTTGATTCTGGCACTAACTCTTAAGTCACCAATAGTTCTTTGACCTGTTCCTCCTGAAGCTAAATTCCAATAAAACCCCTTCATCTTTTCTATCCTGGACCATCTCGCCTCTTGTTTAATTGCTTCATAGGGCTGATCTATAACCTTACATCCCAACAATGGCCACATAAGTATAGGGGGCTGAAAGATCAAAGGTAACCAGTTATTGGTTTTCATCCTGCCCAGTTGGATATATTTGGGGGCTCTTTGCATAGCTGCATGAAAATTTGGCAGTGAACGAGGTTCCCCTTGTTTCAATTCTTCTAGCAAATTATTCCATAGCTAAGTTAGGCCATCAATTGCAACTGCACTTTCATTTTGAACTAAATGCTCATATGCTTGGAATATCTCTTCCCTCATTGGCAACACTTGATTCCTCACATCTTGTCTTACCAATAGCTTCCACCATTCATAATAGAGAACTCTTGGCTCTTTTGCTTCCTTCCTCAGTGGCAATGGACAATCAAACTTAATATCCCTATGTGTTTTGGCCTATGCTCCCATGCTGATCTCAATCTGAATCCATGACATTAAGGCTTTTATGTGGATATCACCAATGTATAACAAGGGATTCCACTCACTATTAGAAGTTACAACATAGTTATGCAAGTAAAGTTCACACAGTAAATTTTTCACGGCTGCTAGGGAAGTCTGATAGGCATCACAAAATTCCTTAGGGGTTTCTAAAGAAGGGCTAAGGTACCTAAAAATGTGGTTTAATTTAAAATTTAAATACCGCTCTTTCAAATGCATAGCATAAACTCTTGGCGGTGCCCTACATTGCATTAACTTGGGGACCATACTAGTGATTGCATCAACTTTGGCTTCTAATTCTTCAATTTTATTATCCCTTTTTTCAATTTCCTTCTCTTGTTTGTCAATAATCCCCTATAATATATCCCTCTTTATCTCCCACTACCTATAAACTATTAATGAAATAGATAAACTGTTGAGGGATGATGGAGGTCTAATAGTTGTTACCTTAGGACATGGAATTTCTTCAACAGGTTCCTCAAGCTTTTCTGCCACATATGCCAGATTTGAAAGTTTGTCAACATCATCCTCCCTCTGAATTTCAATCTCTGTTGGGCTCTCTTCTTGTGATGCTTCCACTGAAATGACCTCTATTGCATCACCTGCTAGATCAACTTTTTGGGTACTACTTCGAGTTCTTCTTGCATAAACCTTTGGAGTGGCTGTAGGAACGTTTTCTTCCCGTGGCTTTGCTGCAGGGGTATTTTTCTTCAGTCTAAACCTCTTGGCTATAGGGGAAACTTGAGTTACCTACTACTGAACCATAGGTTCATCATCTGCATTAATTACTTCTAATTCCTTCCCTTTTCTTTTAGAAGATGTCACTTCTCTTTGAAAAGAATTGGAGGGCTTCTCAATGATTGTCTCAACCATCTCTTCCTCTGTAATAGTCAAAGCTCCTCCATTGATAAGAGATTCATTCTCTATAGAAATTATAGGAGAAGAGGGTTCTCCCATATCCTCCTTTTCAACTACTAACTCTTCTACAACAAGAGAATCTTCAACCCTAAACTGCAACATGTCTTCAAATACCCCCCATTCCATCTGTGAAAAATCCCTAAGAGAATGTTCTACCAGCAATTTTATTAAACCATGATGGTTGATAGAACGATTTCCATTATTCCATGTTTCTTTGGCACTTGTGGAAATGAGGTGATATAATTTTTTTGGAACATTCACTCTTCGGCAATGCCGTAAATGACTAAGAAATTTTAAATGGGGTGAATGTAAATTTGAATACCTCCCTTCGCAAGTAATGTACTTCATTACATACAAGGCCACTTGGGGCCATTTTGTTGGAATGGATACCCTTCTGGTTCCTTGCTTGTCCACTATTAGAGGTCCATCTATGGGGCGTGTAAATTCTGCTCTAGCACTTCTAGCATCCTTCAATTCAGGAAACAACCCTCCTTCCTACAACAACCCTGTAACCTCAGCTATCTGTTGCTCTATAGCAATGACCCTTAATCCTTTAACAATAGCCTCCCCTTCATTGAATGAATGCATAAACTCAGAGGCAATTTCTTCATTATAATCTATTATTTTCAGAAAGTAGATAATCCAACCATGTAATCGGAAATAATGCTCACAAAGAGCATCTTGTAGCAAAGCATCATGGATTATTGGTTCATTGCGGATAGGATCTCCACCCATGTCTTAATCTGTTAATGTAGCAATCTCTGCAGCTGAGAAATGAAGAACCAAAATACTCTATAGACTAAAAATTGAAACTTCCTTACCTATTCCCAAATTTGGCAGCATAATTCATTACTTTTTTATGCCAACGAATATCTCATTAAAAGAATGATGGCAAGCAATAAAATCAAGGTACCAAAAGGGACGAATAATTACTAATTTTAGAAATCGGACCATAAAACACCCCCCCCCCCAACTTATTTTGGCATGTGTCCACACATGCTGAAAGGATTTAGGGAAGTGTATGCAGATTTAGCAAAGGAAATAATCATAATGAAATCATAAATGCCTAATTAATAAAAAATAAAATATGTATATACCTGTAGTAGTGTGAAAAGAATGGCGAAATGAAATGATTTGACATGAATGAAATGACAGATAAATAAATGAGATGGGATGACGTGGATGAAAAAAATTATTTATGGAGAATAATATTTACATAAGACATGTAATATCGTTATGAAATGACGCTTGGAGAATTATGAAGTGGCAGGTATGTTCTCTACAGAGGCTGCAAGAACCTTACCCCTAATACTTTCTTCTATTGCAGTAGGAACTTGCGTAGTTGTTGCAGGAACTCCTCTTTGGTGGCAGGCTTATGATAAAGACGCAATCTGTGACCATTTACTAAAAGCTTGAATCGAACTGGGTCAATTGTGGTCAAACAAATAGCTCTATTGTTGAAAAAATTCCTCTATCTCATATGGACCTAACCATCTGGTTTGCAACTTTCCCATAGTATCTTTATATCTTGCTTCATACAATAGTGCCCAGTCGCCTACTTTGAACTTATTCTCCTTGATGTATTTATCATACCACTTGGCTCTCTGATTTTGAATCAGTTCTATCTGTTGGACAACCATTTTTCTCCATTCATCCAAAGCATTCAATTGTTGAATATGGTCTCTTTGTGCTTCAGAAAGTGTCATTTAATTGCAAAGTTGTCCTTAGAGTTTTATGCTCAAACTCAATAGGCATCATTGCTACTTTTCCATACACCATCTCAAAAGGTGTAAAACCAATTGGTGTCTTCCAAGTTGTTCTATATGCCCAAATTGCTTCTAAAAGTCTGTTAGACCAGTCTTTCTTATGAACAACCACTGTCTTGGTAAGAATAGCCTCTAGCTACCTATTTGTGACCTCTACCTATCCATTAGCCTATGGATGATATGGGGTAGATTTTTTGTGCCTTATATTGTATTCATTGACCAAGGCTCCAATCAATGTAGAAGTAAATTGTGGTCCTTGGTCTGATACAATTTCCCTTGGTACTCCATATCTTGTAAATATCTCCTCATAAAGGAACTCAACCGCCTTATTATCTCTTGCATGTGTCATGGCTCGAGCTTCCACCCATTTGGTTACATAATCAGTACATGCCAAAATGTAAGATTTACCATTAGAAGGAGGATCAATTGGGCCAACAAAATCTAATCCCCATTTATCAAATGGTGAAACTAATATTTGTGGGTATAATGGCATCTCATCGGATTTAGTAGGTCTCCCCATGTGCTGGCATCTGTCACATTTCCTTGTATACTTTGTTGCATCCTTATATAATGTTGGCCAATAATATCATATGTTCAATATTTGAGTGATGTTCTCTGAGCAGAAAAACGTCCTCAACATGGCTCATCATGACATGCATGTAGGATATCATATGTTTCATCTTCTCTTACACATCTTCTCATGACTTGGTCAGGTCCAGTATAAAACAAACAATCAGCAATCCATGAGAATTTAAAGCTTTTCTCAACTAGCAACCTTATTTACTTAGGAGAGAAATGAACTGACATTTTAGCAGCAGCTAAATAATTGGCAATATTAGCGTACCAAGGAGTGTGGGCTTTTATAAGGAATAAATGTTCATCCGGAAAAGCATCATCTATGGATGTAGGATCTTCCTGCAACTAAATCCTTGAAAGATAATCTACAACCACATTGGACTTTCCTGGTTTATCAGTAACTATGATATCAAATTCCTGCATCAACAATAACCAGCGAGCTAATCTACCAGTAATTGAAGGCTTATTCATGACATACCTGATTGCACTATGATCAATGTGTACAAATATAGGATATCTTGTTATGTAGTGCCTAAATTTGTTGAGTGCATATATGACTGATAACATTTCCTTTTTAGTGATTGTGTAATTTAACTCTGGCCCCTGCAAGTTCTTGCTGATATAATATATTGCATTCTCCAAGTTATCAACCTTCTGCCCTAAGACTACTCCTATTGTATAATCAGATGCATCTATATGAATTTGAAATGGCAAGGACCAGTTCAGACCTTTAAGAACTGGTGCTTGGGTTAAGGCTTGCTTGAGCTTTAAGAAAGCTTCATTTCATGAAGCAGTCCATTTAAATTCCATATCCTTGGTAAGAAGAGAATATAAGGGACTTGCTATTTTGCTGAAATCTTTGATAAACCTTTTATAATATCCAACATGGCCAAGAAAACTTCTGACATCTTTTTGCTTTACCCATGCAGTGATATTTTGAATAACTTCAATTTTTGCTAGGTCAACCTGTATTCCTTTTATAGAGATATGATGACCAAGGACTATACCTTCCTGCATCATCATGAAGCACTTTTCACTATTCAATTACAAATTATAGCCTTCACACCATTGCAAAACTTTCTTCAGGTTCACTAATGCTTCTTCAAATTCTGAACCATAAGTTATAAAATCATCCATATAAATTTCCATGATGTCTTGGCAAATATCTGAAAATATGCTTATCACTGCTCTTTGAAAAGTGGTTGCAACATTACATAATCCAAAAGGAAGAGCAAAATATGCATATGTTCCCCAAGGAAAAGTAAATGTAGTCTTCTCTTGATCCTCTAGAGCAATTTGAATTTGGTTGTAGCCACTGAATCCATCAAGAAATGAGAAGTATCTCTTCCTAGCCAAAGAGTCTAATACCTGATCCACAAATGACAATGGAAAATGATCTTTTCTGGTTGCTAAGTTCAAAGCTCTGTAATCAACATATACTCTCCATTTTCCTCCTTTCTTAGGAATTATTATCAAAGGTGATACCCATTGACTATCAGAGATAGGATAGATAAACCCATCTTTTAACGACTTTTGCAATTCCTCTTTAACTATTTCTTTTAATGTAGGATTGATTCTTCTTTGTGGTTGTCTAAGTGGGCTATAGTATTCTTTTATGTAGATATGGTGGTTATAAACTGTTGGGTCGATTCCATGCATATCCTTGTAATCCCATGCAAAGGCATGTTTATGACATTTGAGCAAGTCCATAAGTGCCACTTTTTGAGTTTCTGCAAGATCACTGTTGATATTCAAATATTTATTCAAATCAACTTCTATTTTGATAGTAAGATCAATCTAGGATATATTAGAAAAATGAGAAGTACAGACTTCCTGCGGCAACATAGTATGCAATATATCAGTGGTTGCAAGAAATTCCAAGTCTGCTATATTTTGTACTAACTCCTGCAATTGTTGTTCTTGTTTTAACTCATTTGTCAAAATTTCATAAAGAATTGAGTCTTCATCATGGAATTGAATGAATGGACCTCTATTAATCATCATAAGGTGATTAATAGAGTCAACTCCTTTAGATTCTTCTCCCAAATTAGGCCAAACAACTTGTTGTTGATCAAACTGGGGCTGAGAAGGAGAATACAAAGCTAATATTTTTGTAGAGTTCCCATCTGAAATAGTCATATCCCCTGATCTACATCCAATATATGCACCAATCGTGGCAAGCCAAGGTCTTCCCAAAATCACCGGATATCCTCCTAATGTTGCCTTTGGAGACAGGATCATAAAGTCTGCAGGGTATTCCCAGGAATCCAAAATAACAACCACATCTTCAATCATACCATCAAGTCGAACTGCAGAGCTATTAGCAAGCTGTAGGACTATAGGCGTAGGTTTGAGACTATTGATTTCAAGCCATTGCATTACTTCTCTTGTCATAACATTAATGGCTGCCCTTAAATCAACCAAAACATTCTTTATCTGAGTGTCATTAATGTTAGGTCCCGGGGACAACTGAGAGGGGGGGGTGAATCAGTTGTCTTAAAATATTAAACCAAAAACCACTTATTCAAATTACTACTTAATATCGGTGAAACAGTCTGTGATACCAATGAAACAAATTAACTGATAAATGCAATACCGGTAAAGATTAATACATGAAACCAAAAGACAAAATCATCCACAACACATAACACCAATATTTGTACGTGGAAACCCTGTAAGGGGAAAAACCACGGTGGGAAACCTTACCCACAATCAGATGATACTACTGTAGATAGTAAGTGTAGATAAATGGGGTCTGCACATGTAGAAAGGCCAACTGCCTAGAGCTCACTGCTCAAACACAAATAGGAGTCACACTAACTACAATTGGATGGTTAAATCAAATAAGAATGTACTCCTTAAAATAGTTGTAGACACATAAATATTTCCATTAATTTGTCTGCATTTAATTTTAAATTTCTTCGAACATCGGGCGAGTACTTATTATTATATTATTATTTCTCAATAATTCATTATTCATAATTCCCATCTTTTATTATATTATTATTAATATATTACCATTTATCCATTCAATTTATTAAATAAAACACTTATCATATTCATTCATACGCCTTCATGTATTCACCTTATACACATTTCTGTATTTATTTAATAAAATCCTTACATATCCCCTCCTACCACTTACCATTTCCCATTTACCACTTATCTTCCCTATACCACTCATTTTGCATTATCCCATATTCATCCCACAACATGAACTCGCCCAGAGAAAATCTATTTAAACAAGCCCCTCTCTCTTATTTGAGCATCTCATCTTTATGCGTCAAACTTATGCCAGTTTGCAGTTCATTATCATCTTATCTACTATCTTTGCATTCTCAAATCTCCATTTCCTCATAGCTTTTTGCATAAGTACTTCTGAGAGAAAATATATCAAATGTGAAATTTTGAGGAATAGGAGTGCAATGGAGTGAGTTTTGTTGCATGCATGTGTGTTTCTAGTTTATATTTCAATTTGCATGTGTGTGTTTTGCAAGTACTTCATTGTTGGATGTTGGAAGAAGCTAAATCCATGATTTAGTTTCCCATTTCCTCCATCTACAATTGGCACGCCAGGTGGGACTATACCTTCATCTTTATTGATTTGGTTTTGTTTTGTTTGATATACAGATTGTCAAACAAATGCATGTTCTCAAGCTGTTTTGAAACAAATCTATTTTGTGCATTTCCTGCAAGCATGTTAAACTGTGAGATCATGTTTTTTGGATTTCTCATCTCCTGAAGGGTTTCACACACTTTGTTTCTGTGTAGACATTAAACATTCGTTGTATACATATTTATATATTTTACACATTTTTCAGATTAATTCATTTTGTTGCAGGTTAATACGTTTGAGGCATTCTCAATTTAGCAGTTCGCTGCTATCCCCACACACCTCTCTCTCTCCCTACGTTCCATTCTGCTCTCATCCGTCCATTGTTTCCTTCACTCCCTGCATGAAATCCTCCTTCCATCCAACACTACAAAAGCCTAGAAGTCTTAATGTGAAACCTCTCTGACAAAGTGTCGTGATTTTCAAAACATGTATTTTGTAATCATAGCATTTCATGCAATAATTTTCCACTGAGTGCATGCAAAAAAAAATCCAATTTGGGAGTTCATGTTACCACGTATCTGGCCCAGTCTGCAAGCATCTTCATTTTTGGCATAAGAATACGTTGGTTTTTACTGTTGTATAGAGAGAAATCTGCTTCAAAAATACATTTTGGGAATATCCTGCAACTTTCATAGTCCCTGTGCCACGTGGTTCAAGTTTGCTCCATTGAAAACCAAAGCAAAAAAAATAAAAATAAGAAAAAAAATAAATTCTATACAAATCTTGTAGGCCTATCTATCAGTTCATTGTTTTTGGCACATATTGAATTCGAAGAATTTTTATTTTTAAAATTTCAAAACCTGCGTGGGCTACAGAGACTACGTGAGGGAAAGTTTCTCCCTACGCTTAAGCCTACTCTTCTTTTTTGTTAGTTTGAAGGTTCTTTGCATGATTTAAGATTTAGTTTAGATTTTAATAAAATTTAGATTTAGAATTTTTTTTTTAATCAAATTTAGCTTTTTGCTCTTTAATTAAATTAGATTAGTTTTTAAGTTAGTTTAAATTTAGATTAGATTTAGTTTTTAATTTCTTAGATTATTATTATTTTTAATTAATTTTTACCTTTTATTATTTAGATTAGTTTTTAATTAACTAGATTAATTTTTATTTTATTTTTTTAGATTAGTTTTTAATTTGTTAGTTAGATTAGATTTTTAATTTGTTAATTAGAATTAGATTTTTAAATTGTTAGTTAGTTTAGATTTTTATTTTGTTAAGTAGATTAAATTTTAAATTTTTGTTAATTAGACTAATGTTTATTTTTGTGTCAGTGTGTTTTGATCTCTTTTTGTGAACTAATCTTTGTTGCTTTGTGTGCTTGTGCAGGTTCTCTCTTGTGACATCTAATCTCGTGTGTCGAAGATCATATCTTGAAACTACTAACATTGTTTGATACAGGACGCATGTCGAAGAAATGGTGATTTGAAACAGATTGTCTGATTTTTAGATTAGATCACATTTCGAACTAGTGCTTTAAAATTAACCAATGTCTTTCGTGTTTTGAGCATTAGGCTCTTTTGTGTTTACCTTTTAGAGGGCCTGCCTCCCGAGAAGCCCTTAAGGCTCGGTGAGAGGGAATGACCCAAGTGGTAACGAGCTAAAGCCAAGCTCTTCCGAACCACTATAAATAAATGTGTTTGTGACGAAAGTTGCAAACAATGAGTGCTAATTAGTTCATATCGACGGCGTGTCTCCCCATAAACCCTATAGAGCGCAACCTCTATAGGCTGGGAGCCTTCCTTAATGGAGCATACACCGCCGCATGTATGGCCACTCAAACTGATGCCCTTACTAGACACCATTTGTGTTAGAAGCCAAAAACCTTCTAGTTGTTGACACAGGAGGTCAGACCTCTGAAGCGGCTCACATTCTTACAGTTCTTAGTAGAGATACAAAGTTTGCCATGGGGAGTTTTCGTGGGGTCTGATGCTTGGCTGCCCCGAAGAAGTGAGTGCTGAGGGTGGAGCCAGTGGGGTCAAGCATCTAAGTATCCACTCTGAATTGCGTAGCTCGGGGTAACCCCCCAAGTGAGATTCAACAACTATTGTCCTGGCCAGCCTTAGGATTGGGCTTGAATGTGTTTTTATTGCAAAATCAAACAAACACTATGTCTGCCATGTTTTCTGAATGTGTGCACAAACAAACAAGAACATTTCATAATCAACACCACACTTGACATTGAAACACTTTACAAAAACCTTGGTCTAAGCTTTGAAGTATTCATCCACATTGTACAACAACATTGTCCTTGAAACGTTGAACTTGTGTTCTCAAAACAATCATTTCAAATCTCTTGAGACATCACTTTTGAAGTTCTGATCTTTTAGGTCCTCACATAGTCACATCATTCTAGTTTCCCATACCATTTAGGTCCTTGCATAATCTTCACCTAGTTGCACCTTTCATCCTTGCATATCCTATTTAATCATACCTAGTCTTTACATATTCCCCCTAGATCAAACCCATGCATAATCCCCTTAGATCATACCCATAATCTTTGCATAGCCTTCCATCATTTCTTTAGGACATAACCTTAAACCTTGCACAAGTTCATTAGGTCATTTCATCATTGGTCCTAGCATTTCATTATTATTTGCATACCAAAATCCTTAGTCCTTTCATCAAACATCCTCATATCTCATTTAGGGTTTAGTTGCACATCACTTTCCTATCATATAGATCTCATTTTGCATGAACGCTTTAGCACATTCCCATCTCAATCATGTCACATAGATTATATTTTTTCATTAATCCTTATCACATCCTAATCTCACTCATATCATATAGTTCCCCCTTTGCACTTTAGGGTTTGCATCATATCTAGAGTCTCATACATTGTCCTAGGTCAAAGATCAGAACTATCATAAATATCTATGGCTACCTTGGCTCAAAAAATTCAAGATCTCAAGAGAGAAATATATGACATTCAAGTTCAACAAAATGAATCAATGACCCCTTTTGAGAAACAAATTCATGATATCAATAGTGACAAACTTCAAGGAATGCTAAAATGACTATATAAGGTGGAACAACAAATAATTGAAAATCAAAAGCCAAATCTCAAGAGAGATCACATGAGTCCTTCACCAAGAAAACAAGACATTTCTTCCAAATATCCCTTAGATAGACAATTTACACCTTTGGGGCAATCTATTGAGTCAGCTTTGAAAGAGCTTCTTGAGCACAATCTTACCATATTGCCTAACAAGACTACATGGGGATGTGAATTTTTGAGCAATTATTGTGAATATCATAGACATACCAAACATAAAAATTCAGATTGCATGGAATTAAAACATAAGATTCAAGACCTCCTTGATAATGGTATCATTGAAATTGAAGATCCTAATGATTCACCTAAGGAGAAACTAGATGTCATTACCAAACATGATCAAAATAATACACCTATGTCTAGCAAGGCTCCATATGTGGCCTCCATCTCTTCCATGATGCCTTCATCTCCTAAAACTTCTCACCAACAATCAATACCATCTCCTTCTAACAACAAACCTAATGGTGAAACTTCCCGTGTTGATCCTCAAGGGCTATCAATAGTACAAATCCAAGCTAATCCATTTTTTTATATAAATCCTTTATATGATTTGGATATCTTAGATCCTATGCCATCATGCACTCCAATTCCAATCATACCCACTCTAGAATGCCCCATCCAAAATGCTTCACCATCATGCAAAAACATGAACACCTTCCAAGAATCCCCCATGCATATCACAAATACTACCCCTTCCTTAGAAGTGGCTCCATGTCAAGAGGATAATCTGAAAAATGAAGAAATGAGTTTGATCATAAATCAAGATCAAGACACCAAAAATCTCCAATCCCATCCAATGGTTGAAAAAGATCCTAACTCCCTAGAATCCCATGATGATCCCCTTGTACCTTTCTATTTCTTCCAAGATGATCCCCTTCCATCTCAAGAGAGAAGCATCCTTCCAAATCCTATTCCTAATCCACTTCCTAAGCAAGATCATGATGCCTCTTCCACCTTTTCAAATGATCTTATTCAAAATGAAGTGTCAAACACCCTTCCTACTCTAGCCAATGGTCCTCTTCCATGTCAAGATAAAAGTATCTCTATATTCTCTTGTCATAATTCTCCATGTTTTCCTCAAGAGTCCATCATGCCCATAAAGCCCTCACACGATCCTATCATTCCTTGCAAGCCACCTCCACCTCAAAATGGACTTACCTCTAGCATCAAAAGTAAAAAGAAACCCTTTGTTAAAAAGATCTTCCAAAGCATGCATTATCAAAGAAAAGGGTTAGACATTCATAAACATGGTATATTAGAACCCCCTGATATAAAAGAAAATCTTGATTATACTGGCTACATGGCTCACTCTCAAGATGTTAGTATCCCTCATAAATCCTACATTTCTCTAGTTAAATCCAAATACATGCCTTCCCCTTCCCCCCTTCCATCTATTTTAGGTCCCTATATCCCTCCATCCCTTATGTGAGATCAACAAAGGCACACATCTTCGGGCACCTTCCATCCATCCAAAATACCTTCATATCTTTCCTATCCATCTACACATTCTTTTCCTTCTCCAAGAAATTTGGATGCCAAGCATAAAAGTCATGAGTCAAACAATCCACATGCATTTAAGGATCAACATGTCCCATCTAATCGCCATGTAAAAATAATGAAAAATGTGATCCAAAAAGAAAAAGAGATATACCAAAGGCCACAAAGGCCCATTGAGAAAAAGAAAGAAATTTCAAAAATCATATGGGTTCCTAAGGTGCTTGTAGAAGCAATGCATTCCAAGGGACTACAAAAGAAAGAAATTTCCAAAATGCCATAAAGACCCACAAAGAAAGAAGAAAAGTCAAGATGTGTATGGCTTCCCAAGTCTTACATTGAGACAATGCATTCTAAAGTATCACAAAAAAATGAAAAATCAAGAACCATGTGGATTCCCAAGTCGCTCGTATAGGACTTGCACACTAAAGAAAAATCAAAATTGGCATTCAAGTTTGCTACCCCAGCTTCTCCCACATCCACTATCCTAAAACCTATTTCACCTCCTACATCCATTTTGGCTCCTTGTGTCCTAAAATCCACCTCAACCTTTCCATCAAAATCACAAACTCCAAAATCCACTATTCCTCCACTAGCCCACCACCCCTCAAGGTGCGTGCCAATGTTGATCTTGTCAGCATTTCTGTCCAACCATGCACAATTCTTCCAACATCCCATCCATTATCCAACACTTATGTTCTATCCTTTCATCCCTCTTATCCAATCCTTTGCATAAATCCTTATAACCTTTTTGTCTTATTATCCATTTCATCTCCCTTTACCATCACCCTAACGACATCTTTGAGCATACCTTTAATAGCCATGGATCATTATAGAACATCTTTCAGGGATATTATCTAGAGAACAACTTGATTCCTGAGTCATATCTCCTATCAAGTATCCATCATCTTCCAATAGTTCGAAAAAAGTCAAAACATGAAAGAAAGAAGTCAAAATGAGAAAAATAAAAAATAAAAAGAAAAAAAAAGTCAAAAAAAAAAAAAAGAAAAGAAAAAAGTGAAAAATCAAAAAGAAGTAAAAAAATAAAATAAAAAAAATCATCCATTGGTGAAAACCTAGCAAATAGGCACTTTGGGCAAGTACCATGATGAAAACCTGGCAAACAGGCGTCATGTGTAATTCATTATTTTCTTGCACTATTCACTAGGGGCAAGTTCCATCTGTGTGCATCCATCTATTATCCCTCATCCTCCATTATCCCTCATTCACTCTATATCCATCCATATCCCTTTTTCCACCTTTGATCTTGACAAGGTTAAGGATCTTTACAGGCTTTTGTGTGTCCTGTCTATTGCACTTGATCCATAGCCTTAAGCTCCTATCCATTATTTTGTCCATTGCTTTCTTCCATCCATCATTACCCACTTTTGATCTTGCTTATCATATCTGCCTCCTAGCCAAATCTATCCCTTGATCTTGATCCAAACTAAGGACATAAAATGTAACAAACCTCTTGATATGGTCATTTCTTTGGACCATATGACATTAGTTACACCATACCCTTGCTTTATATTGCTATATCTGGTCCTTGAGCTTGGATTAACGTGCTACCCTATTATGAGATAGTCCTTGAAAATTGCATAAGCTTCCTCCATCATTCACTTATCCATTTATATCCCATTCGTTCATTCACTCACTCAAAATCCCTTTTACCTTGCTAGACACTAGGGGCAAACATTCGAAAAAAATCATAAAAATCATAAAATGTCTTGAAAAAATCATTAAAAATCATAAAATATCCTGAAAAAATCATTAAAAATCATAAAATGTCCTGAAAAAATCATTAAAAATCATAAAATGTCCTGAAAAAATCATTAAAAATCATAAAATGTCCTGAAAAAAAAAATCTTAAAAATCATAAAATCTCCTAACAAAACACTAGAAATTAAAACATTCATAAAACCCTAAAAATCATAAAACTCCAAAAACATGCAATAAACATTGCGATGACACAAACACTTCGGACAAGCATGCAACTTTGGAACTTCAATGGACTCATGACAGGATGACACTTAAATTGAGCAAATAAAACAACACCTGATCAACTTATTAAAACCAAACACATTAACTGTGAACAAAAAAATCCTTCGACATGAAATAGATTGTTTGCTTATTTTCCTTTTTGGTGACATGTCTTTTAGCTTTTCCAGGATGTCTTTGACTAGAAAGGCGAGGATGGGGCATGCTCACTTGTTTGCTGCTTGCGGGATGTTCCTTAGGTATATGACGACACGTCTTAGGACATGATCGCTTAAGATCATTGAGGACATATTGGTCTGATACACACTAAGGCATTCCTTTAGTGACATGTCTTAGGACATGATCACTTAAGATCATTGAGGACATATTAATCTGATACACACTAAGGCATTCCTTTACTATCTGACATGTTTTCTTTCATGCAATTGGTGTGACTGATTCATTTGGATCTGATTGATATCCAAATATTTTTTGCCTTTTGCTATAATAAGCTCGATGATGATACAAGCACTTAAAAAAGCACAATAATTCTCATCCCCTTTCATATCCTATTTTTCATCATTCTTTATAATCATCACTTTTCTCTTCTCATCCTCCTTTTCATCTATCTTTTTCATCATCTTCTTCATTCTTCTTATTGCAGTGAGATCGATCAAACACTTTATCCAACCAATGCATGTCTTTGAATCTTTAATCTCTTTTTCAAGCAACTTGCTTCGTGCAATCTCAATGCCCTTGGAGTCAATCAATCAATCAATCAATCATTGGATCACCTTATCTTGCGCTAGCATCAATCCCTATCAACTTAATTAGCTCAATCAACTTAATCAGCTTATCAACCTAGCTATACTATTCATTTCCATCAATTGTTCAGTTACACCTCATCAACTGTGCATTTCCATCAAATGTACATCTCAATCTAATTACTTGCGCAATATCAATCATCCAATCTTTCTCTCCCATGATCTACGAGAGACCAATCTCCATCAATCTGTTCGATCAATCTCTCAAGGGGGCATAACCAATCAATCATCACACTTACCAAGACACCTCTGGGGCATATATCAGTTGATCATTTTCTTTGAAACAATGCGACATGCTGCATTGTCTCAAAGAGGGGCAAAATGTAGACACATAAAAATTTCCATTAATTTGTTTGCATTTAATTTTAAATTTCTCCGAACATCGAGCAAGTACTTATTATTACATTATTATTTCTCAATAATTCATTATTCATAATTCCCATCTTTTATTATATTATTATTAATATATTACCATTTATCCATTCATTTTATTAAATAAAACACTTATCATATTCATTTATACGCCTTCATGCATTCACCTTATACACGTTTCTCTATTTATTTAATAAAATCCTTAAATATCCCCTCCTACCACTTACCATTTCCCATTTACCACTCATCTTCCCTATACCACTCATTTTGCATTATCCCATATTCATCCCACAACATGAACTTGCCCGGAGAAAATCTATTTAAACAAGCCCCTCTCTCTTATTTGAGCATCTCATCTTTATGCGTCAAACTTATGCCAGTTTGCAGTCCATTATCATCTTATCTACTATCTTTGCATTCTCAAATCTCCATTTCCTCATAGCTTTTTGCATAAGTGCTTCTGAGAGCAAATATATCAAATGTGAAATCTTGAGGAATAGGAGTGCAATGGAGTGAATTTTGTTGCATGCATGTGTGTGTTTTGCAGGTACTTCATTGTTGGATGTTGGAAGAAGCTAAATCCATGATTTAGTTTCCCATTTCCTCCATCTACAATAGCATCTTCATATGTTGGATTCAGTACCGGTGTAATGCTGATATGCTTTCACAAAACCTTAGCTTTACCTTCAAATGTTGTCTTCGTGTATAGCTCTACTAGATCTCACATATACCTTCACACACAACCTTCTTCGCATTCCACACTTGATCTTATATTTATACCATAACCTAAGACCAATTATACTAGGTCGGCTCTACAAGATATTACAAATAAAATCATTTTACAAATAAATATCTGATGGAATAACCAATTGAACATGTTAGCTCAATGCATTTACAACATTAATTAATTATCTTCATAGCATGCCATGCTGATTTGGAATAGTTAAACTTGCCGGTGTAGCCCTAGATAACCCTAGACCTATTTGCCAGTAAAAGCAAATATGCAAATATGAATAAGCTGATAAACAAATTTCCAAGATACGATGTCCAAACATGTCTTCGACATTATCAAGAATATTCATGCCATTCCAAGTGTCGATGATCACTGTATCCTGTTGGTGAACCATATACCAGTGACTGTGCATTAGTCACTTGCTTGCCGGTGAATGTTGCTAGATCTCCAATGTGCCAGAGTTGATAAGTGTTTAGTAGGTGTTGACATCAATGACAAAACCATACCAAAATACCAACAATCTCCCCCTTTGGCATTGATGGCAACACAAGATTGAAAAACCATCAAAGTACCAAAATAGAAATGCCAAATACCAAAAACCAACAATCTCCCAAAAGATTATTACTGAGTTCAAAAACCAAAATAAACAATCACTCCCCCTAGGAGTAACATGTATCATTTTGTGTTTCTTTCTGTGTTTTTCCATACCAATCTCTCCCCCTTTGACATCAAATGCCAAAGTGACAACAAAATACCATTTGTTAGTTTCAAATACCAACCATCTAATTTCAATATACCAACTACTCCCCCTGAGAAGTAGCTTCCTCATCAAAGCCGGATTAAGAATATATCTTTGTTAGTTCTGTTAGTTGATGACAGACATCAATTCTCTAAGTATCTATTGGTGGGGGTATGACCCCAAGTTGTTCTCTTATATTTTCAAAAGTCTTCTTAGGTAGAGGTTTAGTAAAAATATCTGCAATCTGCTCTTTAGTGTTCACATAAACCAGTTTGACTTGTTTTGCTTCAATATTTTCTTTCAGAAAGTTCAGTTTGATAGAAACATGTTTAGTTTTAGAATGTAGTACCAGATTCTTGGATATATCAATTGCTGCAGTGTTATCACAATAGATAGTTATAGGTTCCTTGCAATTCACCTTTATGTCCTTTAACATTTGTTTAAGCCATAATACCTGTGTACAGTTTATTGCTACTGCAACATATTCTGATTCTGCTATTGATAAAGATGTGCAACTCTGTTTCTTGCTTAACCAAGAAATTAATCTGCTTCCAAGGAAAAATGCTCCGCCGGTGGTGCTTTTCCTATCATCTACATCTCCTGCCCAATTTGCATCTATATATGCACATAATTCAAAGTTGTCATCTCTAGGATACCATAATCCAAGATTTGTAGTGCCTTGTAAGTACCAGAAAATCCTTTTTACTGTTGATTCATGATTTTCCCTAGGATTACTTTGAAATCTTGAAACAATACATACTGCATTCATAATATCTGGTCTTGTTTGTGTTAAATATAGTAAACCTCCTATCATAGATTTGTACCTAGTTGGATTAACAGGTGTTGATTCATCTCTTATTGATAATTTGTCATTTGTAGTCATGGGTGTACTTACCGGTTTAGAGTTTTCCATCCCAAATTTCTTTAGTATCTCTTTTAAGTATTTTGATTGACTCAAGAATATACCACTGTCAGTTTGAGAAATCTGCAATCCTAAAAAGAATTTTACTTCTCCTATCATAGACATTTCAAATTCTTGCTGCATTTTGATAGAAAAATCTTTACATAATCCATCTTCTCCTCCAAAGATTATATCATCAACAAAAACTTCTATAACCAAGATATCATTATCAGTTACTTTATAGTATAAATTATTGTCTGCATTACCTTTAGAAAGACCAATCTCTAAAAGATATTTATCTAATCTTGCATACCAAGCTCTTGGAGCTTGCTTCAACCCATACAAAGCTTTCTTTAGCCTACAAACCATATCTTTGTCTTTTGTTAAAGAAAATCCATCAGGTTGTTCAATGTAAACCTCTTCTTCAAGAATTCCATTAAAAAATGCACATTTAATATCCATCTGATATACTTTGTAGTTTTTATGAGCTGCAAAAGCCAAAAATAATCTAACTGCCTCAATTCTAGCTACCGGTGCAAAGGTTTCATTGTAATCAATTCCTTCTTTTTGAGAATATCCCTTACACACTAGTCTTGCTTTATTTCTGATTATTTTACCAACTTCATTAAGTTTTTTTCTAAAAACCCATTTGGTTCCAATAACATTTTTATCTTTAGGCTGGGGAACTAATGTCCAAGTTTTATTCTTCTCAATTTGCTCTAATTCTTCTTCCATAGCTTTAATCCAAAATTTATCTTCACATGCCTCATTAATTGATGATGGTTCAATTTGAGAAATAAGACATACTTCTTCATTTGCTAATCTTCCTCTTGTCATGACTCCTCTATATTTGTTTCCAATTATCTGATCTTTTGAATGATTCAATCTTACATACCGGGGTGTCTTTGTTTGTTGTCTTTCCTCAGTTACTGTGGAATTTTCAGATGATACCGGTGTAACTGGATCTTCATTCTATGCCGATGGGTTCAATGTAGATTCATTTGATAGAATTTATGTTGCCAATTCATAATCCATATACCTTGAAGTACCTCTGAATTGTTCATCAATTTTTACATTTGTGCTTTCAACAATTTTCTGCAATCTTTTGTTAAAACATTTGTATGCTTTGCTTTTAGATGAATAACCAAGAAATATTCCTTCATCACTTCTAGGATCAAAATTTCCAATATACTCATCTCTTCTAATATAGCATTTGCTTCCAAAAATTCTGAAATATTTAAGAATAGGAATAATACCAAACCATAGTTCATGAGGGGTCTTACCAGTTTCACCTTTGATGTGAACTTTGTTGAATGTATAGACCGTTGTGCTTACTGCCTCTCTCCAATATACATGTGGTAGGTTTGCTTCTGATAACATACTTCTTGTTGCATCCAAGATAGTTATGTTTTTCCTTTCAACAACTCCATTCTGCTGTGGTGTTTGAGGTGCTGATAACTGTCTCCTGATTCCATTCACTTCACAAAATGCATTGAATTCCTTAGATGTGAATTCACCTCCTTGATCTAATCTTAAGCATTTTATTTTCTTCTCGGTTTCATTTTCAACCATTTCTTTGAACAGTTTAAACTTTCCAAGTGCTTCTAATTTTTCCTTGAGAAAAGTAACCCAGCACATTCTAGAATAGTCATCTATGATTAGCATGAAATATCTATCACCTTGTAAGCTTTTAGTTCTAGCTGGACCACATAAATTATTATGAATTAAATCAAGAGCATTGTTTGATTTTTCTAGAATACTTTTTAAACTAGCTCTAACCTATTTTCCAAATTGACATTCCTTACATACTATGTTGTGAGGTTTGACAATTTTAGGTAAATCTCTAACTGCCTTAGTAGTACTGATTTTTACCATGCAACCAAAATTTACATGGCAGAGTCTCTTATGCCATAACCAACTTTCATCAATGTGTGCAATCAAACATGTCTTTTCACTGTTATTCAAATGAAAGATATTACCTCTAGTCTGATTACTGGTTGCAATTTCTAAACCAGTTCTATTCATAATTTTGCATTTACCATTTTTGAATTGTAACTGAAATCCTTTCTCAACTAGTTGACCAACACTCAAAAGATTATGCTTTAAACCTTCAACATAGTAAACATTGTCATTGTTATGCTTACCATCAAGAGATATTGAACCCTTACCTTTAATTGAACAAGCTTTGTCATCACCAAATCTTACTAGACCTCCATTATATTCTTGAAAGTTCAAGAATTTGCTCTTGTCACCAGTCATATGATGTGAACATCCTTAATCAATGATCCATTCATTCTTCACTTCAAATTTTGCTGCCAAGGCCTATTCTATCAGTTGCACTGCAGGTGCCAGTTGATCTTCTGTTATAGCAACAAAAACCCATCCATTGTCTACCGAATCCTCATCAGAATCATAAATTACTCCTTCATTAGAAACATAACAAGATTTGTCCTTATTCTTCTTGAATCTATATTTTTGATATTCAGGTTTAGGCTTGTATGTCCTTCTAGCTTCTTCTCTTAACCTAGCATGTCTATCAAGGCATCTTGAAGCCATATGACCAATCTTATTGTAGTTAAAACATTTAAAGGGTGCTTTACCTTCATACTTACTTCCAACTGGACCTTTAGGCATTTTTCTTGCAAATAGTGCTTCAAGTTCTTCAAGTTCTTCATTTTCTCTCCTGCTTTCTTCAAGTTCTCTTGCATAAAAGGCTTTCCAATCAGATTTGTCAAATGATGATGCAGATGATGTTGATGCTTTGAAAGCTAAATCTATCTTTATAGTAGTAATAGGACCAAATTCCTCAATCACAAAGGCGGATAGTTTTCCAATCAATGTATCCCTAGTTACTGATGTGTTAGGCATTGTTCTAAGTTCATTTATTGCAATAAACTTCATATTGTACTCCAGTGGAAATCCTCTTAAAACTTTTGAAACAATTTCATCTTCACTTAAGGTTCCTCCACAACATTTAATACCCAAAACAATTTCATTTACTCTTTCCATAAAAGCAGAAATTTTTTCATCTTCTTTCATTTTTCAGACTTTCATACCTGACTCGGAAGCTTTCAAGTATTGCAATTTTGACTGTGGAATCTCCTTCATTTAGTGTTTCCAAATGATCCCATATAGCTTTAGCAGTAGACCTATCTGATAGTCCCATGATTTGCTGATCTGATAATGCGCTCAGAAGTGCTTCTCTTGCCTTGCAATCATTTTCTTCATGTTTAGTCAGATTTGGAGGATTTGGTTGAGTTGTAGTAGGAGCAGTATATCCATTCTTTGTAACCTCCCAAATATCTTTTCCAATACAGTTCAGATGTGTCTCCATTCTGATCTTCCATACTCCATAGTTAGTTCCATCAAGTTTAGGACTGTTCTTCCTGAAATAGCTGCTAGACATTGGATCTCCTCAAGCTATTAGGCTTCTACAAAAAGAGGACTCAGCTCTGATACCAATTGTTAGGTCCCGAGGACAACTAAGAGGGGGGGGGTGAATCAGTTGTCTTAAAATATTAAACCAAAAACCACTTATTCAAATTACTGTTTAATACCGGTGAAACAGTCTGTGATACCGGTGAAACAAATTAACTGATAAATGCAATACCGGTAAAGATTAATACATGAAACCAAAAGACAAAATCATCCACAACACATAACACCAATATTTGTATGTGGAAACCTTGTAAGGGGAAAAAACATGGTGGGAAACCTTACCCACAATCAAATGATACTACTGTAGATAGTAAGTGTACATAAATGGGGTCTGGACATGCAGAAAGGCCAACCGCCTAGAGCTCACTGCTCAAACACAAATAGGAGTCACATTGACTACAATTGGATGGTTAAATCCAATAAGAATGTACTACTTAAAATAGCATCTTCATATGCTGGATTCAGTACAGGTGTAATGTTGATATGCTTTCACAAAACCTTAGCTTTACCTTCAAATGATGTCTTCGTGTATAGTTCTACTAGATCTCGCATATACCTTCACACACAACCTTCTTTGCATTCCACACTTGATCTTACATTTATACCCTAACCTAAGACCAATTATAGTAGGTTGGCTCTACAAGATATTACAAATAAAATCATTTTACAAATAAATATCTGATGCAATAACCGATTGAACATGTCGGCTCAATGCATTTACAACATTAATTAATTATCTTCATAGCATGCCATGCTGATCTGGAAGAGTTAAACCTGCCGGTGTAGCCCTAGGTAACCCTGGACCTATTTGCCGATAAAAGAAAATATGCAAATATGAATAAGATGATAAAAAACTTTCAAAGATACGATGTCCAAACAATGTCTTTGACATTATCAAGTATTTTCATTTCATTCCAAGTGTCGGTGATCACTATATCCTGTCGGTGAACCACATACCGGTGACTGTGCATTAGTCACTTGCTTGTTGGTGAATGTTGCTAGATCTCCAATGTGCTAGAGTTGATAAGTGTTTATTAGGTGTTGACATCAATGAAAAGACCATACCAAAATACCAACAATTAATGACTATATTCACAATAGGACTACCAAGATTAGAATACTTAGGAATTGAAACTTTTCCTAGAATGATATCTGCTAGTTGACCCATTACATGCACTGTTTACAAATCTTTCCTGTTTCTACCAAGATTTTTTAGACATGCTTCCCTAAGTGCCTTACTGTATATAGGAACATCTTTTATTGCTTGTAACAATGGAATTTTAACACATACGTGTTTCAGTTGATCTATAATATCAAAACTTTGCTCCTGTTCTGTAAGAACTTCTTTTTCTTGCAACCTATGGGGAAATGGGGGCAGTCTGTATTTCTAAGGTATTGTGGTTGTTGGGATAGAGATTTCTTGTTCTTCGATAATTTCAGTTATAATTGGAGGAGATGGATTAGGCAGAGTTGTCCCGAATCTGAGGTGAATATCACTTATGGATAAGGAATAGGTTGGGTATTGATTAGGATCGGCTGAATAAACTTGTTGTTGTTGTTGCTGAGATTTAATATCAGGATTCGGCATTGGCTGAGTTGACAATTGTGTAGGTTTAAGTGGAATAGTAGTGGTTGTTGGGGGAGGCATTATTGCAGGCGGTTGTGTCTATTGACTAGGCTATTGATATCCAAAAGACTGATTAGTCCATGGTTGACTCCCCTTCCATTGAAGAGGAGGTTGCTAATTCTCTTGAAATTGCTGCCATTGTGCCTGAGGTGGAGACCAATTTCCTTGTGGTTGCTACCACTATGGAGTTTGACTAGAAAAATGATGCCCTTGGTCTTGAGGACCATACCAGTTTGGATAACTACCAAAATTTTGAGCATATGGTGATTGCCATTGATTATTTGGTACATAAGAATTTCCACTATAACCTGAAAAAAAAAAGTGGATCAGGTGGCATACCTTGTCTTTGGAAATTTGGCCTTCTTTGAGCAACATAGAAAACTTGTTCATCATCACCTTGTATTGGCTTGAAGTCAGGAGCTTCAAGATTTGCAACCATTTTACATTTGCAGTCTCTTTTTTTTGTCTACAATGAGGGCAAAATTCTGCAAGAAATGCATCAGCTTCTTCATGCTTCTTCTTAGCTGAGAGTGTATCCAACTGAGTATCCATATTGTTTATGATATCCTCCTTAAAGTCCTTCAACAAATGGCTAAGTTCCATTCTATAAACTCCAGTACTAGATGTTGATGAAGGAACTCCTGGCTTGAAACGCCTATTTTTTTTAGAAGCTGATCTAGAATACTTCTTACAAATTTGTCCTATTTCATTCCATGTATATTGTATAATGTCACCTCCTCCCATAAGATCCAAAGCATCAGTGCATTCATCATTGATTCCTCTTAAAAATATCAGCTTGAGGGAATCTTCATTTAGAGTGCTATGTTTAGACTTTTTGACACTAAACAAAAACCTTTCCAGGTAATCCTCTCTTTAGTGCATGAGTTTTACAACAATAAGCCCTACTTACACTATTCCCGTTAGACGAAGCCTTAGAATTAAGTCCTTCCAAGGTTTAATTACTGAGGAGATGGAACCTAATTTGAATGGTCTTTTTAACGAGGACATGGGTAATTCCTCTAATCCTCTTAATGATGAAGAAGCTCTCCATGAGGTTTCTGTAGAACAACTTTCAAAATTGGATAACCAATTTGACGATTTTCGACAATGGATGTCTCAAGAATACCCTAATAGTCAAGCTCTTCCTTTAATTGAGGGTCTAAAACGTATGCTTCAAAATGATAAGAAAGGAATTGATATTTTGCGTGGTATTGCACACATTGTGGATTCAAATGTGATGCCTATGAAAAGTTGTGCCGAAACCTTAGGTTATACATAGCCTCCTACTCAAGACAATCATTCTATTCCTTTGACGACTCCTATTGCTAGTATACCTACTTTTACATCAAACATAATGACTACTTCAATACAAGACATTCCTCCTATGATCACCAGTCATAGGGGCAATCCCTCTTCTTCAATTAACCCTCTTCCTTCATTCAATCCAACTTCTTCATTCATTCCTTCAATGAGTGTTCCTATTATATCACCACAAATGAACATGATGCAAGGGGGCAACTCGTTTAATCATTCCATTCCTCCTTGTAGTGTTCCTCTTGTCCAATCATCTCCTATGACTAACTATCATAGTGTCCCACCACCTTACTCTCTACCTTCTTTCAATAACATAACACCTCCATCACAATCTAACACATCTAATATGAATTCTTCGATTGAAGCGACCATTAACAATCTTGCACAAACTGTCTCTTCTTTACAACAACAAATTGCCTCTATGAATCAATCTAAGTTTAGTGTGCCCACATTTGATGTTGCGAGCCCACTTTCTCTTGACATTGTTCGAGCTATTCCCCCTAAACATGTTGAAATTCCACATTTGGAGCTTTATAATGGTAAGGGTGATCCTCTAACACATGTTAAGACCTTTCAAACAATATGTACTGATTTTGCTTATGACCAAAGGTTGCTTGCAAAATTGTTTACTAGAACATTAAGAGACAAAGCCCTACAATGGTATTGCTCGTTGCCTTCCTATTCTATTACTTCTTTCGAACAACTTGCAAATGCTTTCATTCAACAATTTCAAAACAATATAAGTCCTAAAGTTACTTTGATTGATTTAATGCATTGTAAACAAGGTGTTAAAGAAAAAGTGACTGATTTCATTGGTAGATATAAGCATTTGTATGCTCAAATTTCTTTTCTAGTGCCTGACAATGATATTCAAAGAATCTTTAATTCTAATTTACAAAAAGATATTCGAGACAAACTCCTGTTTTCTGAGTTTACTTCTTTCCAACAGTTGTGCGCAACTCTTCACAATTATCAACTGACTGTGAGTCAAATGGAACAATCACATCCTATGACTCCGAGTGATAAGGGTGATAGTAGTCAACAACCGTTTGGGAAGTTTAAACCGAACAGAGAGTCCATTAAATTCAATGAAAACATCATCAACAACAATGTGAATGCAGCATCAGGTGTGCCTCCTATTTCTAAGTTTTTCAAGAAAGAAAGAAAGTATACTCCTTTGAATGAATCATTGCATAGTATTATGAATAAGTTATTGGAACAAAATGTGCTTACTCTTCCTCCTATAAGGCAAATTGATCCTACAAATATTACTTCACCTTATTTTGATAACAAATCTTTTTGTCAATTTCATCGTCAACCTGGGCATGATACTGAAAAATGTTTTTCTTTAAAGGGGAAAATTCAAGATTTGATTGATAATAATACTATCTCTGTTTCTGGTGTGAATGATAAAGGCAATACATCTGTAGCTCCTCCTAACCAAAATCTTCAGATTTTCACTGATCCATTACCTTCTCACACCTCTAATGCGATTGATACTACTGATTCCTCTGTCTCACCTGATGATCTTGTGTCCATGACTCCGAATGTGATTAACTTTGTAGAGAAATAGAAAATCCCTAAAGAACCTTCCATCATATTTGATTCTAGTGAAACTATCAGGGCACCTGATGGTCCTTTATATATAGTTGCAAAAGTCAAGAACACACCTTGCCGTGGAGTGCTTATTGATCCTTCTTGTATGGTTAATATCATTACTGAAGAATTTCTTTTTACTTTGCAATTGAATCAAGTGATCTATGACAAAATAGATGTGGTTGTGAAACTATTTGATGCATTTTCTTCTCCTGCAATTGGTTCTATTACATTACCTATTGAGGTCCGTAACAAATCCCTTGATGTGAACTTTGCTATTATTCCAATTTCGTGTGAAGCTTGGCTATCCTTGGCTATCTTCCATGAAAGCTATTGCTTCTCCTATTCACAAGTGTTTGAAATTTCCCCATAATGGTGAAGTTGTTACTGTCAATCATAGTCTCTTTAAACTAGCTGAAAGAACTTCTAGTGTTCCTCTTGATTACTTTTGGCCTAAACAATTCCAATCTCTTCCTCTGCGAAGTGATCATCTTTTCAAATCTTATCAAAAGTGGAAAATAGATATGATCCTATCTCTAAGTGAACCTAGAACACCTAAACTTGACATTCCTATCATTCTTGAGAAGGAAGTTCTTCCTTTGAAAGATAAAACTAATGTCTTTCCTCAAGAAGATTCCCAACCCATCCCTATGGATGTGACTATGCCTATGATTAATAAACTTCCTAAAAGTAGACCTATCCCTCCTCGTCATGATGGACTTGGTCTCCTTCCAAAACCAAATATTCCTCCTTTATATGGAGCAGTTCCTCCTCCTTCCTCTTATGGAGAGAAGAGACCTTCCTCTTCTCCTATTGTTCAGCCTAAGAGACCATAACCTAAACACCCAAAAGATAAGGATGAGAACATTCCTCCTCCTCAATCTTCTCCACTTCCTACTAAGACTAGATGAAATCGTTCTGCGCGTGAACGCCGATGAAAGCGTCGTCTTAGAGCTCAAGCAGCTGCTTCTCAAACTTTGCAATCCCCAAAAACACCTTCAACAAGCATTATTCCATTTTCTCCTCAGCCGGAAATTGAGCCAAAATCTCCTAAACATAAGATGCATGATGGTCTTGATCCTGTGTGAGTTAAAGATCCTATTTTTATAAATCTTGATGATGATATAGATGAAAATGTTATTCATGATGAAAATGCTACTTCTCCTGTTCATTCTGATAGTGAATATGAACTTGTTGATATTGATAACCATTTATCTAACGAATTTTCTAAAGCACTTATCCTAGCTCCTAGACAAGAACACCACGGCTTGGGATATGAACATAGCCCTTGTTTGGATCTTGTGATAGCTCCATCTGTTGTGTTGGATGTTCCTCCTCTAGCATGTTCCCTGCCTTCCCGAAACATTGATCAGCAAGATCGGGGGGTAGATGACGTGCTAGACTAGTTTCATTAGCATAGCAGATTCTCTCCCCCTCTCTTTTGTTACTTCTTCTATGTGTTATTCTCATTCTTCTATTTGTTGTCCTTAGTGTTGTCTACTTGAGGACGATGCAAAGCATTGAGATCTCTCGATCTCTCTCATGTTGACTCAAAAGACACATGTGTTCCCTTCTTCTAGGTGACCTTCCTTGATTGGGGAATGAAGAACAATTATGCATACATACATATGATATACATGAATTATCATACAGCATACTGACCCCAAGGAAAGAGAAGTCACCTTGTGCTTTGTGTTTTGTGTCTATTATCCTTGGGCTTATCTCACACTTGGGGGCTAAATCCTTGTGATAACGTGCTCCTTTCCCTTTTTCATTTTCTTATATGTATCACTACCTTAAAGCAATCACCCCCGATGAGGCATGTGCGATCGCTTTAACGTAGGGGGGCATACATCCCGTTCATATCTTTTCAAGATACTTGAAAATTTCTTGACAAATTTAGCTTTGCCTTGAAAATTTTTGATATCTTTCTTGCATGACTCATAGTGAGGGAACCTTGCTACTGACAGTCATGGTTCTCCCTCGTGATCTTCCCTTTTACCTTGTCAATCGAAGTCGTAAGATCCTTAGTCCATTGGGGGCTTGGTGTATCTTGCCTCCTTGACGTGGTGAAAGTTTTTCAATGTTGTTTCCTTGTACTTTACCAGAAGTATGAGCGTACGCTTATACTCCCGCTAAAGTGGGGGCTAAATGTAGCGTCCTAAAATTGTGACACTTGCAATTTCAACCGCATTTGGGTCTTCACGATGGTGACGCAACACTAAACCTGAATGGAGACCCCGAAACTTGCTCATGACACCAAAAACTGCATTTTCTTGCACCCTAGCCTGAACCTCCTTTGCACCTTGTTGTCCCGGGAGGTGGGACCAGAGCGCCCAGCGCCCTGGTCCCCCAGGACCATGGCGCCTAGCACCCTGGTCCCTGGCCCTATTTTGGGCCCGGTCTCCTATGGGACTTCAGGCCTTTTTGTTTGCAAATTGGAAAATAACATTTCCTGGTCGGCCTAAGGTCGGGAAAATCAGTCTATTAGCCCTAATTGACAAGTATATAAACTACATTTTCCTCTTTCATTCGATATGATGGAAAAAGCGTGGAAACTATACTCAAGCATTCAAGCATTCAAGCATTCCTTCAAGCAATTGATCATTCTAAGTCTCCATTCAAGGCTAAGTGTTGCATTCAAGACAAGGATTCAACCATTGAAGAGGAGATCACATACTACATGCTACATACAACATACAACATACGACAAACAACAACATCTATACCTTCGCACATAAGGATACAAACATCCTTACAACAAGGTACTAGTACTTGTTTTACATTTACATTTACAGCATTTCTCATTTCTTGGTTAATTCCAAAACTAGGGTTTGACCTAAGGGCAAACCCCTAATCCCTAACCCCCCAATCGTCTTCGCTTTTCTGTGTGTAGGTTGCAGGTACACAGCTGAAATTGAAGATCTGGAATCCTTGTGCAGAGACGAACAGATCCCCCTTTGTTTCGCGGATTTTTCGGAGGACCGTGTGCACGCCGAGTGCCATCGTCCCGTCAACTTTTGCTCAAATTTGCAGGACAGCGCCGTCTCGACATTTTACTACTAATTCCAAGTCCGCAGTTTCATATCATATCCCTATCTCAGTTTATAAGCGAATCTTTATCACTTTCTATGCGTTCCTAGTTCAATCTTTCCATCTACATTCTTTACAAAAGAGGGTATCCTTGTTATCACAACCCTTGAAACTCATATAGAATCCAATCTTGCATTGCGTGGGATTGGATCTTGTGGGTTTCAACCCCTCTTTTGAATGTAAAGTCCCTCTTAAGTGAAAACCATCAACCCTAGTGACTCTCCCTTCTCCCTCCTCAGAGTTGGGGAGGGGAGAACGACTAGGGTTCGATTTTTCTGCTTTACAAAGACATCAATGAGTTGTAATGTGCATATTTAGATGCTAAATTTTGTATAAAAAAACAACAATGAGTTGTAATGTGCATATCTAGATGCTAAATTTTGTAGAAAAAAACAATGAGTTGTAATTTGCATATTTAGATACAAAATTTAGTATATATAAACAGTAATGAGCTTCATCATTTATATTAGATGCCAAATTTTATATATAAAAGTGCCCATGGGATTGATTTGGAAATTTTGAGAGCCCAAATTTGTACCATTTGATTATAAATACATTTGAAGAATTTTTGATGTATTGAAGGATATTCAATAAGAAATTTATCATTTGCTGCAATTTTCTTGTGATTCTCACATGTAACAGCCTGATCACAAGCTTAAATCTTGTTGATTCCCCTTTCATTTGGTAGAAAAACCAATTGGGAATATGATTCATTGATGAGTTATCTTCCATTTGCAATTTGTTTCACTTGATTTGGTTGTATATTGAGGAAGTTCTAATATTTTTTGTCAAAATTGTTATAACCTTGTCCTAGGGTAAATAGTGAATAAGAAAATGTAATAACTTTTATATTTATGGTCTAATAAGCCCACCAATGGGGACCAATCGATCCCGTAGGTTCAAATGACTCATCCACTTTGAGCGCTCAAGGGAAAGCGTCGCTACGAGGTGGCTCAGAATGATCAAACATCTTGGGGAGAGAGACAAGGGAACACCTAGCATAAAACTTGCTACTCAGACACACTCGCACTTATGGTTCATTCCCATGACAAGCAAAACGAAAGATGCACTATTCTGCCACCTTTCACTAATGGTTTTTGATAGCTTTTGATGCGATTGAAAAAATCTCACCACAAGAAAATGAAATTGATTGTTTGAAACCAATAGAGGATTTTTTAGGAAACTACAACATGACCCTGTAAGTTTGAATGACTTGTCCATAAGTGCCACAATCTCCGAGTTACATGACATCAAATTTTGACCTTTTTTCTCACTCTGAGCACTCGAGGGAAAGCGTTTCTACAAGGTGGCTCAAAATGATCAGACATCTTGGAAGAAAGAGAAGGGAACACCTAGAATAAACCCAACCACCCAGATGTGCTCACGCTGACAGTTCATTCCCATGATGAGAAGAATGAAAGATGCACTATTCTACCACCTTTCACTGATGGTTTTTGATGACTTTTGATGCGACGGAAAAATATCACCACAAGAAAATGGAACTGAGTTGTTCAAAACTAAGAGAGGATTTTTTAGGCAGTGCCAACACAACCTTGTAGGTTTGAATGACTTATCCATAAGTGTCATGGTCTTCGAGTTATGTGATGTCAAATTTGACCATTTTTTTACTTTGAGCACTCAAGGGAAAGCATTGCTACGAGGTGGCTCGGAATGATTGAATGTCTTTGGGAGAGAGACAAGGGAACACTTAGCATAAACCCAGTTGCTTAGATGCACTCGAACTGACGGTTCATTCCCATGATGAGTTGAACAAAAGATGCACTATTTTTCCACCTTTCACTGATGGTTTTTTACAATTTTGATGCGATAGAAAACATCTCACCACAAGAAAAAAAAATAGAGTTGTCTGAAACCAAGAAAGGCATTTTTAGGCAGCAACAATATGACCTCATAGGTTCAAACAAATCATTTGTAAGTTCCATAGTCTCCGAGTTATGCGACATCAAAGTTTGACCATTTTTCCACTTTGAGCGCTTAAGGGAAAACATTTCTACGAGGTGGCTCAGAATGATCAGACGTCTTGGGGAGCGAGAGAAGGGAACACCTAGCGTAAAACCTGGCCACCTAGACGTGCTCGCACTGACGGTTCATTTCCATGAAGAGAAGAACGAAGGATGCACTATTTTTCCACTTCTCACTAATAGTTTTTGATGAAAGAAGAGATAATTGGTTTGATTTGATGTTAAAATGATTGCTTCAACTCTTCTTTTATAGGCGATTTGGATGAATTGGTGTTTCTCTTACCCTAAGGCCATCTTGTTATGGAGTAAAATTTAAATGAAAACCTTAGCGAAGCTGACGCATCCTTAGATAAATTTCAAATCTGCTTTGGGAGCTCAAATATTGTGTTAATTGATTCTTGAAATGATGAAATTTTCTCCATAATATCAACTCTCGAAGTTATCTTGTTTTCTCTCCACTCATGAAATAATAAAACTTCACTCTCCTTGTTCAATACATGAAAAATTTTCTCCAAATAATGAGTTTATGAAATAAGAACTTCACTCCAATCTCTTCATGCATGAAGTTCGCTCCTTATCTCAAACACATGAAGTAATAACATCTCTTTAAATCATGATAAATGAAGTAGCAATTTTACTTTAAACTTTCAACTCATGAAGTTTTCATTTCACTCTTAATTGTTTGAACTCAAAGTTCACTCATATCACCTCGAAGTTGAAGTTCGCTCTTATCATCTTAAAGTTGAAGTTCACTCATTATTCTTTGAACACAAAGTTAAAACCTCACTTACTCCCTTCAATTCATGAAGTAAGCACTTCACTCCTTTCCTTTAGCACACGAAGTTGATTCAACTTTACCCTCAAGTTCACTTTGCCTTACTAAATCATGAACTTCACTCATCTCTCTTCCAACATGAAGTTCGCTCATCTCCTCTTGAACATGAAGTTCGCTCATCTCCTCTTGAAGTTGAAGTTCATTCATCTCCTCTTGAAGTTGAAGTTCTCTCATCTCCTCTTGAAGTTAAACTTCACTCATCTCCTCTTGAACATGAATTTTTATCATTCCCTCTTGAAGTTTAAGTTTTCTCATCTCCTCTTTAACATTAAGTTCGCTCATCTCCTCTCCAAAAAAATTTTCGCTCATTGTGCTCAAAGGTGAAGACGAAGTTCTCTCTAATGTGTTTGAAAATGAAGTTGAAACTTTTCTCCCCACACTCAACTCATGAAGTATATGACTTCATTCCTATTCCCAAATTTATGAAGCATAACTTCACTTGATTTCCCTAATTCATGAAGCAACAATTTTGATCCTCCTTAGCAACACTTAAAGTGAATGATTTCTCTCCTCTTAGGTCAAACATGAAGTAAAGAATTTCATTTGAAGCTTGCAGCTTGTAGCTCTTGAAGTTATCAACTTCACTCATAAAAATTAATTCATGAAGCAAGAAACTTCACTCAACTCTTTTGATACCTGAAATATGCTTTTCGCTCCTAGTTTCTTGAAGTCAAAGTTCACTCCTAAACTCTCACACTTTAAGTTTGCTCCAAAGGTGAAGTCATGAAGTAAAACTTTTAAATCCAAGACAGACTCAAAGGTGAGGCAAATTATAAAAGAGCTAAAGATTATTTCACTGCACATTCAAATGTTCAAACTCATGCTTGCTTTCATAAATCCTCAAAAGGACTCAAAGAAAATTCACTCAATCAAAATACACAATATGAGCATTATCAGTGTCGTTACTTGGGTATGTTGGTATACAAAATATGAACAACCTAGTTTAAAATTATACGCCATATGAGTTACATGTAATCAAAAAATTGGATCACATTTCAAGACATATACACAATGAACAAGTTTGATCACATTTCCATAGCAAATAACTAAGTTTCAAGAATATCAAGTTTCATATATATTAAAATGAACAATAATCGTGTAAATATCAAAAAATGACGTAGATGCCAAATCAATAATAGTTATGGCCAGGGTTCGAATGAACGCCGATAGTTAGAAAAGGTTGGGTTCATTCGAACCCAGTCGTTACATAAATGTGAACGTCAGAATTTTGCCTGTGGGTTTGGGCGAACCCCAATTTGCTCGAACCCGTGTTCATTTGAACCCTCTTGTTAGAGGTCTCTCCCAAAAAATTTCAAAGTTTTGAGGAATTTTTGCCTTCGAGCCTTTGGTTCAAGGCACAAATGAAATAATCTTGATAACCAAAAAATATTAGATGGTAGTACTTGGAGCAATCTTTCCAATGAGTATAATTTTATTACATTGTGAATTTATTATATTCTTGCTTTTTTTAATTTTATGGAATATTGGTTTTTCACTGAACATGAACTTCTCTGTTCAATGCATTGGGAAAAATAGGAAACTAATTCAAAAAAATTCTGAAAAATATCTATGCCCTAGGTATTGATGTCTTCTTTCTAACAAAAAAACTAAAATTGAATTTCGATATATATAGAACAAGTTATGTGTTCAAACTTAAACCTATGTTTGAATTATGACTAGTCGGACTTCAAAACTTAATAAAATAAAAAATATTCAACATATCACTATCAAACCAATTGTAAGCCCTGGATATTGATGTTACAAACCAAAATTCAAAATAATTGAGTTTTTATCATTTATAGAAAAAAGTTATGCATTTGGGGAGGCACATCACTCTTAAAAAATGTAGTTTGTTGTAAAAAACTACTTTTCAAGGGAGATGGAAAAATATAAAAAAATTCTTTGAAAAAAATTGAAAAAATATATATATAGAATCTACACACAAAATAATACAAATCACTAATTTACATCATCTTCAAATTTTTAATAGTTTAAAAGTTATAGTTCTCGGAAGTTGAAGATTATTTTAAAAATGTTCATCTCAGTGTCAAAAGTGGCAAAAAAGTGGGAACCATTATTGTGAGTTCACCTAAACAAAAATGTGGCATGTTCCATGTCTTTCAAAGTCGATATATACATATACAAATGTCAAATATCTAAAAAAATCAGTCCTTCAATGACCACAAATACAACTATATGTCTCTATCGGTATCTATGACTGTGGTGGATCATCAAAATCAAGCCTCTTCGAAGAAGTATGTGACTCTACAGGTAGCTACACAAGGACAATTCAAATGTCGAATCAGATATATTTTCTCAATATAACATCAAAACAACTAAATAATGAACTCCAAATTCTTTGAAGTTGAAATGTTGATTACCTCATCTTTGTCTTCTTCAATTGGGTGAGGCTGAGGATCCATAGGAAGTCTTGAAGGGGGTTGTAACTGGTAAAACAACATTAATACAAGTTAGTAACACATATGTCAAATAACACATAATAACTAAAAATGAATAGACTAAAAAACTAAAGCATACTGGAGCCTTAGATGGATGTTCTATGGTCGTAGGAGACAAAGTCACAGATGAATCAGTTATGATCATTTCCTATATCCATGGTAAGTGATCCAAAAGGAGTTAACAAGAGGGTTTCAACTCCATTGTGCACTTAGTGAAAAGGACTTGATCTAAGAGAAACATACCTTTTCCCTTTGTCGTATTGGATCCCATATTATACATGTAGGACTTCTAATGAAATGGAATAGTAGAACATCAATAGGAAGTTTGGAAGGGGGTTGTAATAGGTTAAAGAAAATTATACAAGTTAATAACCCAAAGTTGTTGACAAACTAGATAGAACAAATATTTTTAACATATGTAGAACAAATGCACACCAAAGCCTCATATAGTTCTCCTATAACCTTAGGAGGCATAGTTGAATCTAATGCATCTATTACCATTTCCTATATGAAAAATAATAACATATGATATAGACATAAAAAGATTTAGTTATTTCGAACAAGAAAGAATGCAATCCAAAGTGAATACAAAGATATCACCTCTTCCCTCTGCTGAACCTCATCGACATAAGGTGAATTCATTAATTCTATAAACCCCATATATTTTTGTATATAGAACAAATAAATTAAGTGAATTTATCAATATCTACATATACATGTTTAATCATAATACATTTTAACAAATGAATTTAAATTGTACTGAATTACCTTCTATTGTTTGGGTGTCCGGGAGGATATCTTTTTTTGCCTCGGAGTGCTAGAGGATGGATTTCTCACATGAGATGTCCTCAAGGCAGGTGGGGTAAACTAACAGAAAAAAAATAACATAAGGGAAAAGAGCATGTATTTAATATATCACCTAAGTAAAAAATATATAAATATAAATGGTATTGCATAGCTATCTAGGCCAAAGTCAATGGCTGAAAGTGTGATATCATCAAGTTGGGACATCTCAGCCCCTGATAAGTCCTATAAAACACCAAGTAATGATACATATATATTAACAAAAGATATTTTGAAACCATTGTATTACTATATTTTTAACAAATTTACAAATCTTTACCTCCGGTGGCAAAACTACTCATGATCATGGAGTTGACTGAAAAGTATGTGGTGTACTCCCACCACCTACTACACCCTACAATGCATTTTATTTATGTCACTTTAAAATATTCTAAAAATAAAATTTCATTTATTTTTATAAGATTAAGTCACTTAATTGATAACATGTCATAAATAGAATTAAACGCACCTATGTCTGATAGCGAGGGAACAACATACTGATCAAATCATCAATGAGGGCCACATCCTCTATAGTGGAAGAATGGCATCTACTCCAACAACATGTACATGAATGATATATTAAACCATTCTCATCCACGTCAGTGTCTACACCAAAACATACACCCTGGCAAATTGCACACATATTCTGAATGGGTTGGCCCGTGCCAAATGATGCATGAGGTGACACTGATGAAGGAGGTGTTGCTGATGAAGGAGGTGTTTCTGATGAAGGAGGTTTCGCAAGTGCTGGTACATCCTCTACTCTGACCAACAATGTGCCATGCTGAACAATGACATCAATCAATGATGCAACTGCCTGAAGAGTCTGTAATTCCATAAACTCCTTCAAGGATATAAGGACAATGACATGAACCATGGGTTTTGGAGTGTATGCCTCCTATGTTGTGGCTATACCACCCTATGTGCCCTAGGTCTATTCTATGCAGAGCCTCTCCCTCTACCTTGAAATTTACGGATGTCAAAGTAATTTGGCTTCTCATCGAGGATAAACTCACAATATAACTTTCTCTAGAAAATATAGAGGTACCTCCCAATTATTACAAGGTGGTTGGTCAAAGATCATAAACCACCTATCCCAAAAAGCTTCTTTCTGCCTAGCATGAACACACCAATGTATAGGAAACTGAGTCATATTTAGTTCTAGGTTGTTATTGGTAATAGGATCAGTGAAAAGAGCACATATGTCAGCTTTAAGTATGCCCCTTTTTTTCACTTGATCAAATGACAACCCATCCGTATAAAATGTTCAACATCTATCCCTCCAGGAACCCCATTCTATAACCTCCATAGATACCACATTTGCACTATTGGCCATTACTTCTAGTGTTGTGGCGAGGGTTGAGTGGTTCTCAAGACTAGAGAACCTCAACCTATTCACCAATATAGAAATTTGGGCACTATTTTATGTAAGGCGATTAATGAGATCCTCTTGTGTGGCATCTACACGATCTAATGGAGGATGTGGAGGGTTTAGGGGTGGCGATGGTTGTTGAGGAGAAACATTTTGAGGATTTTGTGGTTGTGGAGAAATGTCTTGAGGGTTTTCATGTTGCTCATGTGCAATGTTTACAGGGTTCGCTTGTGTTGCTTGTGCAGGAGGTCTTTGTTGTCTATTTCATTTTTGGGGATTGCTTGTAGAATTTGACATCAAATTAATAAAAAAAACTTAAGTCAATTGAAAAACCTTACTTCAATTAAAATGCAAACAAAAATAATCAAACCAATCAAATCTTACCTGTTTGATGGGGTGCCATTGTTGAAAATTGGTCTTAATGCTGAAAAAAATCCAAAATGATACCAATCCCACGCGGGTTCTATGTTTTTTGGGCTTCCTTTTGCTACTGTTCCACAAGTTTTGGCTTGAAAATGGCCAAAACCCATGGGTTACAAAAAAATATAATGTTCCTCAAAACCCATATGGGTTTTGAGGAACTTTTGACTGTTTATTATAAAATATAATGTTCCGATTTTGAGGAACTTTTTTTTTTAATTGTTTTTGGCTAGGCTTGGTGTTACCAAGCCTAGCACATTTTTGAATTTTCAAAACACACACGGGTTATGAAATTTTTTATTTTTTTTGCATGTGGCCACTTTTTTGTTCACTGTGGTGCACTTACCCACTATCTTCTTTAAAATCTTCTTTGGTTTTTTTTTGCATAAGAGGTCTATTTTTTACTTCATAGCTACTCTCTTCAAGCCTTCCAGAATCAAAAAATGACTCAACTTTATGTTCTTCATGAGTCAAGGCTTTATTTTATCATTGGTTCTCATAGACCAACAACTCATCACTACATGTAACATATTTTTGATGTCCCATTTTTTTTGGTGTTGTCATCACCATATCTTCTTTATCTTGCTCAATAAAAGAAGTAACTTCATCAAATAAAAATTTGAAATATTTTTTTTTGTCACCTCTTTCTTTCTTATTATCTTGTGTTCCCAGCTAGCTTGTTAGCACAAGAATTGAAAACACTTTCTTTGAATTTTCAACAAAAAGTGGAAGCTCTTTAGATGAAACAACTAAGACTTCATGCTGAGCATCATTTTCTTGGCAACCTCTGCTAATGTTTTGCCCGTTAAAACAAAAAAAACTAGTTACCTTTATGCATCCATTGGGCTATGGAATCAAAAGACCTGAAATAAAATCTCGAGTAAACTTGACTATTGTTGTTATCACTTTGAAACAATTGATAAACTGACTGAACCCACAATTATAACTAACTCAAACCAGAAACTATGCGCCTTGGCACTTAGAGGAATGAAACTAGACTCAACCTTTTGCTATAAAACTTATTAAAATAAAAGTCTAACATAAAATACACTAACCAAATGACCAAACCATCTAAACAAAATCATTAATAGGTTGATTAAAATAGCTGCCTCTTCTTAATTTGCAATGCTTGTCATATTAATGGGTAGCCAAGAGGATATGAAGAAGTAACAAAAAATTAACCAACTATTGTAATGACTCTTGAAGAAAGAAAACAAACTCACTTACCCACTCATGTTGGTTACTCATTACTATTTTGGAGTGTATCAGTGTGTTTTCCCTACTCTTTTACTGCTACAACCTCATGCTTGGGTGCAAGCATGACTACTAGTTCTTTGGCAGCTTCCATCTTGGCTAGATATCTTATAGGAAAACCTCTTGAAAGAATGAACTTCGAGCTCTTTTTCTTGGTCTTTAGATAGTGGACTACTTCTTTGACATCCTTTAATTGGTTGGAACAATTTGGTTCATGCTTATGATCTATTTATTTGACATTATCTTGCTGATTGAAAAGAGGTGGTTCAAGTGTCTTAAACTAAAATGTAGCCGCTGCTTTTATTTTACCCTGTTTCTCACAAACTTTTAATTTGGTATATGTTTATTTAACATCCAAGCTTGAACAAAATACCTCCAAATATTCCCCAAAACTATCTTCTTTAAAGTCTTCTTTCATTTTCTGCATAAGAGACCTATTTTTTACTTCATAGACGATCTCTTCAAGCCTTCAAAACTCAAAAAATGACTCATCTTTATTTTTCCATTGATTCTCATGGACCAATAACTCATTACTACAAGTATCATATTTCTGGTGTCCCAAATTTGTCATTGTTGTCATCACCATATCTTCTTCATCTTGCTCAATAAAAAAAGGAAGTTCATCAAATAAAAATTTATAATCTTTCTTTTTGTCACCTCTTTCTTTCTTATTATCTTGTTGTCCCAACTAGCTTGTTGGCATAAGAATTGAAACACTTTCCTTGAATTTTGAACAAAAAGTGGAAGCTATTTAGATGAATCAACCAATACTTCATGTTGAGCATCATTTTCTTTCTTTATATCTTGTTGCTCCAACTAGTTACAATCATCACTCAATTGTAACAAAATTGATTTCTCTTCAAATGGAGGCTCATCTCATTTGAAGCTTAGTATGTTGAACCTAGGAATCCCTTCTCCATTGAATGGGGTTGGAAAGAAAAGTGTTGAATGGGCTTCTATCCTTTGTAATTTGACAACAAAAAGTCTCATTTTTTCCTCTTTTGCAACGACCTCCCTTGCAAGATCTTCCTCATGTCGCCTCCTTCATATCTCCAAATCTTGTTTGTGAAGATAGGCTTGGGAAGCCCACTCATCTTGCTATAAGTTAAACTCTTTCTCTGACTTAATATACCTCATCTTCTCTTGAAAATCTAACATTATATCCTTGAAGCTCATGTTGTCACCATCTTGAGGATGGCTACCATAGTAACTATGTTGGCTATAAATAAGATAGCCTTCTTAGGGTTGATTAAACTCATATGCAGGTTGATAGGAGGTTTGAGTAGGGGTGGGTGGGTGGTAAGCATATTGAACATGCTGGTTAACTTTTTGACAATTTCCACATAACCCAATTTAGATCTAATCAAATCAACACATAGAAGACACATGCAAAGAATAGACAACATACCCATGGAAATGTGATACAAGATATATCTTGGGAAAACCCTCATGAGGTAAGAACCCAGCCTCCAAAAGCATCATCCGCCATGTATTATCAGCAATGTGTCCATTACAATACAACTATGGAAGGCTTCTGAAACCCAACCATAACAAGCCATCAACAAGCACTCCATGTGACCAAGCATGAATCCGCACATCCCATGCCATGCTTCCTTCACAAATGCTAACCTAGCTAACTGATCAACCCAAACAACTACCCTTGTGGTTGCTTTTATAAACACAAGCTCCCACAAAACCACCAAGTGGTATTACATCAAAACCATGTGCCCAAAACCATCTAACAATAAAATATAATATTTTTCCTATGTACCCTTGACCCACATTTAATATTGGGTACTTCATCACAATTACATTCCCCAATATTAAAAAAATATAATATAACAATACCAATGTGTCAATACAACTCATCAAGTGGTTACAAGAATTGTCCAAGGGAATCTCTGCATGTTGCACATCCATCTAGGTACTCCTAGGCGCAACAATACAATATTAATTCCATGTGCATCTCAACAATAATAAAATAATACAATAATAAAACATTATTATGCAAGGTGTACAACACCATTTTCTCAACATTCTCCCACTTGTTTATACATTACATAAGGGCCAAGAAGTAATTCGTCACATGAATAAGAGACTAATCTCTCCACGAACATATACTATCATGGAATCCAAGTGCTCGATGTTCTCTATCAAGATACCTACAACAAGAAACAAAGTGACCACCATCTCATACATGAATTCTCCCACCCTTCATCATGCTACTGCCACTGGATACAAAAATGCCATCCAAAGAGAAAGCCACACAATCTGTCGCAACAAATGATAAGTTTTGTACCAATTGATATCTAAACACAAACACTAATCCAAAGGTATCCAATACAAAGGTAGTTGTTTACATAGCTGAAGTAACACCCACATCAAGTGCTAACACATCAACTATACATGCCTCCAAGGCATACAAATCAAGTGAATAACATCTCATCAACATATGAAACCATGAAGTAATCAAGAAAATGATCATGTACCCAATACAAAGAGAACTACCAAGATCAATGTCAAAGCTCCAACCATAGAATCGGGAACATAAACATGACAACATGATGTAATCCATCTCAAAGACATAACATGTTTCATATGAACATATCAAATAACCATATAATACCAAAACTCTAAATGCTCATCAAGAGTGTACCATGACATAATATCAACCATCCTATCAGTCAAGGATGACATGTAAAATGAAAGCATAAACCAAACCTCAACCAAGGCCTCCTTGAGCCCTCAAGATGTCAACATCCTCAAATAACATGAAGATAACCATCTCCTAAAAGTGTTCCCACAAATGGAAGAGAACCCTTCTACAACAATAGGATCCAAGGCATCCTCCAACATTTGCACACAAAGAATATCATCCACCAACCAACACGAATAAAACACATCATGACTATAATCTCCCACTGAACTATGATACCAAGCTCTCCATAGCATTGTGCTAAACCATCTCCTAAATGAAGAACATCTAGGTCTACACACATCAACTGAAATTTCAATTGTAACAAGTAAACCATGAACTCCATATCAATAAGATACAACCACCACCAAGAAACCACCAATCAGAAATAAATCCTAAACTGCCAACTCATCACTATCAAAATCTCCCACTGCAAGTGTAATCAAATGAATAACCAAGCTTTCATGACATCATGATCAAATACATGCTATGTGTTCCAAATCCAACTATCCAAGTACCATAACATCATCCATCATCTCATCTCAAGAAAACCATACCAATGCAAAAATGACCATAGACAAGGTCAACTAACAAGTATGCACCACATTGAATCAAACATGGTGGATATAGACATCCCACATCCGATTCATCCCACTAAAAGTGAATGGGTAGATAATCCATAACCTACATAACTTTTAGATCCAATCACTGAACATACAAACTTATCATCACATTAGTAAACTCCAAACTGAGATATCAAAGAGAATAATCCATGTAGACAACCATGACTCAAACACCAAATCACCATCCAATTTGATTTTCCAAACACATCCACAAACTAGTACCATAGTAAAAGGAACCAAATAAGAATCAAGGAGATAATAACAACCTCCTAATATCAAACCAAATCACCACAATCATGACTATGTCATGTCAATGCAAAACATGTACCTGCATACCCATGACACCATAATCATCACCTGTATCCAACTATCACCCATCTAAAACTCCAAGTCTCAAACTGAGTCCAATCATGTCCTCAAACCAAGAACAACATGTAAACCTCTTCATACTCATTAAATTGATACAATAACAACATCAAACTGAAGTACACTGATCACCCTCTCCAATGCCTATTCGAAATCAAAAAATTGATTATGCATGCAAGATATAACCAAAACTGCATCAAATAGAATATCAAGCTTCCAAACTCACCTAACATGTCGAAACAACAAAATAATTGAACCAAAACATGTACCAAATGGTAATTCTTAGAACCACCTCTCTAATGAGTATAAGAAGTCGAAAAATAGACTCCTCGGGTGAAAGTTGTGCTAGTTGAAAGAAGACATCCAATTTCACTATATTTGCAACCTATGGACCTCAAAAAAAATTCCAATTTGTTTAAATTTCATTTCCAAAAGTTTTAAAAAATATTTTTCTGCATGGGGCCCATTGGCTAGACCCCACCACTCCTTCCAACTCAAGTGGCAATTTTTAATATTTTCAAATAATATTTCATAAATTTGAATGTCGCATTACAATATTTAAAAATATTAAAATGACGGATTTTATTTAATTAAAATCATATTGAAAAATATTTAAAAATTTGGCGGTTTAATATTTGTAATGGTGGGCAATTTTTATTTTTATTTTATGCCTAAAGGGCGGTGCAGGGTGGTGGGGCCACTGACGGGAGGGTTCGGCCCTGCCAACACCCACCGCTAGTGATACTCCGACCGACAGAGAACTGCAAGCCCTGTAGGTCCTACAGTACTGTAGGTACCCACAGGTATTACAGTAGCTGCCACAACTACAAGTCTGTTGGGGGGGGGGGGGGGGGGGGGCGTGGGGGTGTGGGTTTGTCCCCCCTCATAGGTAATTAAAATTTTAATAATTTTTTTTCATTCATCTTTTCAAAATCAACCCCCAACATTAATAAAAAAATTCTAATTAATTTGCAGGCTTTGGATTTTTTTTAATCCGACAGGAATTCTTTTTTTAATTTTTGCAAACTGTCACAAATTTGACAGTCGTCGAGCCTATGGTACTAAAAACAAATTTACATTTTTTTCAATTGTTACAAAATAGGGAAAACTATATATCATTTTTTTGTCTCCTGACCAACCTGAATCCATCCATGCGATATTTTTTGTCCCACAGGGTCACTTATGAAAGCTCACCATTTAAAGCATTTTTCAATGTGTAGACACCTAAAAATGTCCTATCTAATTAAATAAATATTTTTATTTATTTAATTATTTTATCCGAAGTCTTCTATTAATTAAATAAATATTTATTTATTTAATTAATTCATTAATCCTCTTCTAGCCTTTTTCCTCATTTAAATAAATACTTTTATTTATTTAAATTGTCCTTCTCCTAAATTAAATAAATATTTTTATTTATTTAATTGATCCCATTTCCCCTATGAATTAAATAAATCTTTATTTATTTAATCAATTCATTAGCCTTTTCTACCCATGGCACATGTCATTCATCTCTTAATTCCTACACTACCTACCCCCTTTATCATTTTATTATTTCATCTACCTACCCTTTAATCCTAGCCGGCCATCTATCTCTTACACCTCTTAATCATATCCCTCCATTTCTAAAGTGTCTTCTATATAAGGAGATGCTTCCTTCATTATCAACCCTAATCACCTAATTCATCTAATGAGCATCCTATGCAATCAAGCCTTTTTGTGATCAAGCTATCAACCACATTTCCATGCTTTGTTGAGCTCTTATGCACACATAAAATCTGAGAGCAAATATATCAAGCAAGATCAATGGAGATAGGAAGAATGAAGATTCAAACCCTAGTGGACATGTGATGGTATAATCTTTTTTATTTTGTTTATTTGCATTGTCTTAGGTAATATTCATATGTTATGGTCGATCTTTGTCGTTGTTAGGCTAGGGTTTTGTGGTTGAATCTATTTTATTCTTTCAATATTATTGTTTCCATTATCCACTTTTCACCATATACATTTTGGCATGCCCGATGGGACACTTGTCCCTTTTGCATTTGACTTTTTGGTTACATATTTTGAGTTTTTGAAGTGCAAGATCTGACATTTTCTGACGACATTCTGACTTTTCGCATCTCTGACTTCTGAAATCGCATTTTTTTACTGCCATGTCTATGCATCCTAGGATCTCATCTGTGTTTCTAATAGAATCTTTATTTTTAGATTGTAGGTTTTTCATTATAGGTGCATCTGTGATAAATATAACCGCATCTGCGAAATAAAATTGTGTTTTTGATCATTTTAACAGTGCCAGTGTTTCTTTTTTTTTGGCTTTTTGATTTACAGCTCTTTTTTTGGGGATCATGTCTGTGAATGTTTAAAATGTGTCTATGAACATTAAAATCATGTCTACAAATTGTATAACTGCATCTATGAGTGGTAAAGGCATATTTATGTTTTGTGCATCTTTTTTTGGTTTTAATTTTTCGTTTCTTCATTTAGGGTTTTCATTTTGTCATTTTGTCTTGCATTTAGGGTTTCAGATCTGGTTTATTTTGAGATAATATCTTGTGATTCAACTAACAAAGTGGTGCAGCTTGTCTTTGGAAGTGAATCATGTGTCAAAGGCCCCTACTTTTCAAAAAGTGTTTTGGAATTTTGTTAATATAAACCTAACTTTTTTTCTTGCATGAAGGGGTAATCATTTGAAACAACCTAAACTACTAACAAATCTTTGTTGCAAGACCTTGGCAAGGGTTTTCTTTTGGTTTTCATTGTGTGATTTGTCTTTATATATTAGCAAACACTTCAATTGGTGCACTAAAATTGAAACAGTTTCTTTTGTGTCTTGAGCAATAGGCTCTTTGTGTTTAATCTTTAGAGGGCCTGCCTCCCTGTGTGGTCACTAGGACTACTAGTGAGGAGGGAATGACCCAAGTGGTAGTGAGGCAATACCCCTCTCTTTCAAACCACTATAAATAACTGTATCTATGGTGAAAGCAATGGGTAACATGTGTTGATTAGTCCATATCGACACTATGTCTCCCCATAAACCCATTTGATCAATAGTAGGGTACAACCCCTACTATCTGGGAGCCTTCTGTATTTACAGAGCTAAAAGTGTTGCATGTATGGCCAAATGAGCAAATGCCCTTACTTGAACCTTTTTGTTTTAGAAACCCAAAATCCTTCTAGTTGTTGAGGCAGGAGGTTGGACCTCTAGAGTGGCCCACACATATACAGTTCTTAGTAGAGATACAAAATTTGCCACAGGGAGTTTTTCATGGGGACTAGTGCTTGGCTGCCCTGGAGAAGTGAGTGCCAAGGGTGGAGCTAGTGGGGTCAAGAACCTAAGTATCCACTTTAAATAGTGTAGCCTTAGGGGAAACCCCATGTGGGATCAACAACTATTGTCATGGTCAACCATATGAATTGTCCTTGTCTTATTTTAAACATTCAAACATTCAAAGACCAAACATCAAAACATTATGTCTTTTGTGTCTTCAAGTGTATGCAAAACATTTTTACACCAAACAACACACTTTCTTTTGAGTCATTTTGAGTCTAAACACCTGAAAATATAGAGTCCTCATCAACATTGTGTCCTTTTGCCACAAAATAGTCACAAATTCAGATTTGGTTACAACAACAACTTCACAAATTGGAAAAATTGCACTCAGGTCTTAGAAATGCATCTGTGTCTGACAGAAACATGTATGTGTCATCTAATCACATCTGTGAAGAGACTAATTGTGTCTGTGTCACCACTGAATATTGCATATTGACAAGATCCCCAGAAACACGTCCATGTCATCTAACCGCATCTGTGAAGGATACATGCATGTTTGTGTTCAATATTGGGAAAATTTACAAACAAAGAACAATCAGTTTTGGAATTTTTGAGCTTCCTAGGTTATTTCTCTGGGTTTCCATCTAGCAGTCAACCTATTTTTGGCTCTCACATAGTTCATCATTTCTTTACACCTTGCATTACATTTGCATTTTTCTAAACTTGAGTCAAAAGGTCACTTTCTTGTCCTAATTTTACTTTTGTCAATACGATACATACAACACAATATTTTGCTAAGTGGTCCCTCATCAAGGTCTATCACCTTTGGGTCTCATTTGGTATTACCTGGACTCAAGGTCAACTTACCTCATCAAGAGATCCATCATCTCTTTGGAAGCCACACCTACTCTACTACATACATACTTGGTCTTACACTTTGGACATTGCAAGTACACACCTTAAATTCATTTACATTCCATCCAACTCTTGGTCTTCCATACTCTCTCCATTTTCATCTAGTCTTTCACATCTTGTTCAATACCTAGTTCATGGTTGAAATCTATTCCCAAAAATCTAGGAGGGAAGCTAAAGAGACTCAAGAGTCTACAAACATGAGTGGCTATGAATATGACAATGATATATTTTTCAATTCAAAGCGTACCACATTACCTGACATGGACAACTATAGACACTTTGGGAATATTGAGAACATGGATAATACAAACAACAATGATGCACAAGATGACAATGCAGACAACATTTTAGTACTCTAAAAAGGTAAAAAGAAAGGACGTATCTGAGGGTGAAAACCTCTCTGAGGTGCCCAAAGATGGAAGGCTCGACATCCTCTTGGCATCCTATGAAGAAAAATCATTCATGTTGGTAGAGGAGACTATCAAAACAAATCTTAGTTCAGAAGAGATACCACATAACATATTCTTAGCACAATCCTTGACAAAAAAAGAAAGACCAAGGTTCATAAGTTTCTTCATAGAGCGATAAATCGATTTTGCATGGTCATATGTTGATATGCCTGGACTCGACCCTGATCTAGTAATGAACCATTTGATAGTTAAACCAGGAGCAAAGCCATTGAAACATAAATTAAGGAGAATGCATCCCCAAGTGGCACTATTAGTAAAGGTAGAACTTGAAAAACTATTGGATGTTGGATGCATAAGACCAATTGATTATCCTGAATGGATCTCCAATTTAGTACCGGTTAGTAAACTAGATCACAACATCAAAATATGTACAAATTTTAGAGACATCAACAAATATTGTCCTAAAGATGACTTTTCATTGCCAAATATAGACTTGATAGTGGATCTCACAATAGGTCATGCGATGTTATCTTTGATAGATGGATTTTTTGGTTATAACCAAATAAAAATTGCACCTGAGGACGAGCACAAAACAACATTTACTTATCCTAGGAGAACTTTCTACTGGAATGTCATGCCCTTCAAACTAAAGAATGCAGGTTCTACATACCAAAGAGTGACGACTACAATATTTCATGATCTCATGCATATAACTGTGAAAGATTATGTTGATGAACTCTTAGGAAAATCATTAGAAAGATAAACAGATTTGGACATCCTTTCAGTAGTATTTGATTGGTTATAAAAATACAAAGTTTAAGATTAAATCCCAAGAAGTGTGTCTTTGGAGTAACCTTCAGGAAGCTCCTTGGATACATTGTGTCAAAAACAGGAATTAAAGACGATCTAGAAAAAGTCAAAGCATTATTAGAAATGCCACCGCCAAGGAAAATCAGTCAACTTTGGTCTTTACAAGGAAGACTCCAGCCCATATGAAGATTCCTTGCACAACTTGCAGATAAATGCCATCCTTTTCACACTAGTACATTTGGGGCTCAATTCCAATGGCAGTTCGTTGGAATTCCGACTACAATTTGTCGGACTGCCGATGAGCAACGCTATCAAAAACTTGTAGTTGAACATTCTGATGGTGCTCAAGATTGTTAGAATTATGACATCATTGAAGACTCTTCTGACAACGACCATGACTGCGCTTAGTTTTCGATAAAACTCAATAAATCATCAGAATTCCAATGGCTTCCAAGTAATGTTTCGATGATGAACATGACCGCCCATCTCACAAGAATGCCATGATATATACAACATCCTTGTTAGATATTTTGTGGGGGTCCGTCAAACTTCCAACAAAATCTAATGACAACTAGGGCATCTGCACCGACGAGGATGTTGTATGTGCAACGGTTCAGACATTGGAATAAATTGGGTGCGTGTCAGAATTCGGACGGCCCCCTCACTGCTTATCCGACAAGGATGTTGTCGGACATATATCATCCTCGTCAAATGTTTGGTGGATGGAAATATTTGCACTTATTGACCAATACGATAATACTAAAGATTCATTATTCTATATCAACCAACCAAATAAAAATAAAAACAATTTGACAATCTAAGCATGTGACTCGAAGACCAACCTCAAAAAACCATGTATGATTGAATAATTGTGTCTCACGTTAAGTTCTTCAATCCCATCAATAGCCACCCATAGGTGGAATGGGAGGCATTCCCATTCCACTCATACCTAGTTGAAAGAAACCTCCCATGACCACTCCCATGCTAGGCATTAGAGGTGTTGGCAAAGCAAGGGGAAGAAGCTGAGCATACATATTCTGTAAACAAAATAGGCACATATTAATTTTTGCAGAAGATTTAAAATGTTTATTAAAGAGAAACTTAAAATATTCACAGAATCATCAGAGTATATCAAGAACTTGAAGTAGGTATGGAAACACAAAGTCAATCATATTATTCATCCAAACAAGTTCCAAAGCCACATCTGGTCTGATCAAGTCATAGCATATGAACAAGCATGAAGCAAAGCATTCTTTCTTGCCCTGTAGTTCTAAATGAAAAAGTAAGCCCCATTTCAATGCCCAAGTCCAAAATAAAAATTCAAAATATACTTTAGCCTGTGAGAGAGAACAACCAACTATATATTTTATCAATTGTATACCTATTCCACAAAATACACCAACAAATCCTCTGCAAGTTCACGATCACTTGATTGAGAACTAGTTTCTATTGCATCCTTGTAAAGATTATCCTTTTTAGATAGTGCAACATGTTAGCACATAATTTTTCTATAATTTCCTTAAAAATGCTATTTTTCTATAATTTCCTTAATTATTCTCTTAAAAATTCCATTTTTCTATAATTTCCTTAATTATGTTGTTAAAATGCTATTTTCCAAATTAACTATGCTCTTAAAAATGCCATTTTTCTATAATTTCCTTAAATATGCTCTTAAAAATGATTTTTTTTCTATAATTTCCTGAATTATGCTCATAAAAATGCTATTTTTCTATAATTTTCTTAATTATGATCTTAAAAAAGCTATTGGAGGTGATGGCAAAGCAAGGGGAAGAAGCTAAGCATACATATTTTGTAAACAAAATAACCACATATTTATTTGAATTTTAAAAAACTGTCAGTAGAATAGAACAAGTGCTCCTTGAGGATCAATTAAGCAAAATGCATAGCTGTTGAGCAATAAGATCTTTCTCTTCTTTCTCCTTGGATTTCTCTTCTTGGACAACCTCCAACTTATCCTTAACAAGCTCATCAAATTTTGTTGTGTATTCTTGAATGAACTTTGAAAAAGATTTTTTTTGAATATTAGTTATTTAATTCTGCAGAAGATTTAAAATGTTTATTAAAGAGAAACTTAAAATATTCACAGAATCATCAGAGTATATCAAGAACCTGAAGTAGGTATGGAAACACAAATTCAATCATATTATTCATCTAGGCAAGTTCCAAAGCCACATCTGGTCTAACCAAGTCATAGCATATGAACAAGCATGAAGCAAAACATTCTTTCTTGCCCTATAGTTCCAAATACAAAAGTAAGCCCCATTTCAATGCCCCAATCCAAAATGAAAATTCAAAATATAATTTAGCCTATGAGAGAGAACAACCAACTACATGTTTTACCAATTGTATACCTATTCCACAAAAAACACCAATAATTCCTCTGCAAGTTCACGATCACCCGATTGAGAACTAGTTTCCATTGCATCCTTGTAAAGATTATCCTTTTTAGATAGTGCAACATGATAGAACATAACTTTTCAAATTAATTATGCTCTTAAAAATGCTAATTTTCTATAATTTCCTTTTCTATATTGAGAACTATAAGAATAGTTACTGTTGGGTTTTATGTGTAGGTACACTCTTGTAGTGACAATATCCATCCATTTGTGACTTCTCTCCAGAGATTCAACCATCAAGTGAGAATATTGAGGTTGGCATTGAGACAAGATGAAATACTCTGGGTTTCCTTTTGAGGTGAGGAGGCCTCACAAATAGGTTCTTGGGATTGATAAATGTGCACAAGTAATTATCAGAAAGGGTAAAGCTCCCATGCAGAACAGGGTTTTTGTTCAGATTGTATTAAATCCATTATCAATTTTTGTATCTTAAAGGAGTTGAAAATGATTTAAATTTAACATTATCGATATAAGTTATACCGATGAGGGCACCCAAAATAACAAAGATCAATTTTGCATCAGGATACCATATATCGATGAAAGAGCGTAGCAAGCCAGAGTTGTACTCATAGGTGAAAGTTATAGCGATCAAGGACCAAAGTTGAGGAGAATTGATGCATTGACAAAAACTATACCGATATGATCCATCAACATAGTAAACACTAGCGGCAACAGTGGAGAATTATCTTGTCGATAGATGATGAGGGCATCGGTAAGACTTATAAAGATAAGAGGGGCGAAAAAAAGAGTCCATTGGTATAACCAAAGTGATTAGTATGTATTACTTTGAGCCACCCTGATGCCCAAAGAAATCATCAATGAAACATATATCGATGGAACATACTCTATCAGGAAGACTTTGTTTATCAGTATGTTTCATTTCAGATTACCTTGATACACGATGAAGGAGCGGACTGATTGAGGGGAGAAAAGACACTATCAGGAAGACTGATGGTGATGAAGTCGGTTTCATTGGTACAACCAATGTGATTAGTATGTGTTACTTTGAGCCACCCTGACGCATGAATAGATCATCAATGAAACATATATCGATGGAGCATTTTTTATCAGGAAGACTTTGCTTATCAGTATGTTTCATTTCAGATTACCCCAATACTCGATGAAGGAGAGGATTGATTGAGCAGAGCGAAGACACTATTGATAAGACTCATGGCAATGAAGTCAGTTGCATCAGGAAGAGATATGTCGATGGTGAAGCCCATCGGGGAAACAATGCCTATCATGATAATGCTAAATGATCTCACCCGACACCCAATGAGAATATCATTTTGAGATATACCAATGAGGAGGAAAAGGAGTCATCAGCTTAGGGTATCCCGATAAGAGAAAGTAAGATGTCAAAGCAGATAAAGGGTTGTTCAGAGAGCACCAAAAGGGAAATATTCATCGGGGAGACATATGTCGACGAGCCATTGTCATATCAAAATTCAAAACTGAAATTTTTAAAAATATTCTATTTAATACTTGTAGTAGATGCATCTATGGTTCCCATGAGGCAAATTTTATAAGTAGTTCATTACTGCAAAAGAATACGGCAGAATTAGAAATTTCCTTGTCTAAATACTGCGTTGGTGAAAGAAGAATACACAAATAGAACACATTGCACCTTTAAAAAATAAAGCAGAGGATTGTAATTGCAGAAATGGAAGCTTTGAGTTCAAAAGGAAAGAAGAGGGCAACAAAGAGCCCCGACTCTAAGGTGAAGAAAGGAAAAACTGAAGAGGTGCCTCTAGTCAGGAGGTTAAACCAAGACATGATAGACCAAATGCAAGCACTCGACCCAAAATTTAGAAGGTTGAAGAAGAACCTTCTGGGGAGAGACTAATTAGAAGACAAGTACAAATAGGTTAGAGATGTCTAGACCAAGGTAAGGGGACATGAACTATTTATGTTCCACTATTTAAGAAGGATCAAGGAGATGCCAATGTGCAATCATTGGATGACAAATTTAGGTAAGCTAACAGCCCCCAATGTTTTTGTAAATATAAGATTTCTAGAGGTTTTGGTGAGGAATTATAATTTGGTGAAGAGGTGAATTCAACTCCCAGATGAGGAAGAAATTATTAGATTTTTTGTGGGTACCATAAATGAGGTTTTCAATTTAGACCCCATTCCTGATAAGCCCTTGTTCTTTGGGGAGCTAGAGGAAAAATACCTTAGAATGGACAGTACATATACCAGCTGGAAATTTTCCATTCACAAGAGGCAGGTAGGAAAATTAATAGAGGAAGATGGGCCACCATTCAACATTGATTTGTTTAGACACTACTTGCAATACACATACATGTAATGTGTGCAAGTAGGAAGGGTGGAGATGCTTGATCTGGCAAGCACTGGGCCACTGGTGTTAGTCTCTGATATACAAATGTATGAACCTAGGCCTTTTGACTATGCAACATATCTAGTGGAGAGGTTGCACGAAGTTTTTTTAAACCTTAGGGATGATACTCATCCCAATTTCAAATTTTATTCACTATTGATGCATCTAGTGTTATTTTATGGATATGTAAAGCTTTTTTGGCGGCCTGAGGGCCTAAAATTAAATATGAAGAACAAGGAAGGTGAGGAGTAGCCTATCTAATTGTGGACATCTCTTTGGGATTCTCGATATATAAGGTCCAACTATATTAAGGTTGAAGAAATTATTGTGATGCCATTGTACCAAAAGTATCATGTGAAGGATCTATCTCTAAAAAGATCAAGAGGTTCCTAAGACCCAGGGATTATGATGAAAGACATATTGTTATAACTGGGGGGACTGGTTTGTGAATAAGGATTTTACATGTTTTAGAGAATATGGATTTGAGGGGAGCCCCTACATGCTGCCAAAACTAGTACCAGACAAGATAGCTTATCTAGAGATTGTGAGGCAATTGAGTGTGTCCAATGCTAAACATTTTGCAGATATGTGTAAGAAAGCCTTCCTACATGGGACAATGAGTTTTGGTGATTTCACAATAGCGTCAACCCAAGATTATGAAATAATTGATAAGAAGTTGATAGAAGAATACAATTTGTTTGAGCATTATGGCAGGAAAAACTATGATCCTGGAGGATACATTCACTTCTTACAAGAAGAGCGAGAACTTTGGAGGTTATCTCGATGTCAATATTGAGGCTAAAGATATCTTCAAGAAAATGGAGGATGCAGAGGCTAAAGTGTTAATTCATCAACTGAATAATGAACTGGTAGAAAAGAGACAAAGACTCCAGGAAATTGAAACCAAGGAGGAGGTAGAAAGTGAATCTAATGAGAATGCAGTTGTCTCTAGATGAGAAGAGCTAGAGACATAGGGCCAAATAGAGACAACATTAAAGTTCTTCCTGACTCTCGGTTAGAGGAGTTTTCTTCTTTTGATGTTGATGATATTTTTATTCATTCCAAAGAATTTAAATCATTCTTGTACAATTTTAAAGGGAAGAAATTGAGGGACTCTATTCCCAACATAATGCCTGATAATGAGGTTAAGTTGTTAAATAAATTAAAAGAGGAAATTGATGCGGAGATAACCACAATGACCCCTCAAAAAGGGAGGCAACTTCTTCTAGAGGCTGGGGTGATTTTGTTTCCCATATGGGACCTCAGTGCTTCTTTTATCTTTGACAATTTATTGCATTCAGAAAACAAGGAATTCAAATTGGATATACAAGGTGTAAATGATGTATTTATTGGTTCAAGATTTGATCAGGATGAGGAACATTTGTTGTAATGGGATCTGTACCCTCCCAACAAGAGACCAAAGATCATTGATGTTGACAAGGCCTTTGGCCATATGATGAAATGAAAAGTTGGTGAAATTGATCCAATTATTTCTACTGATATTGGAGTGGATATTTTAAAATTCAATAAAGGATAGATGGTCAGAGTAGTGAGAGAGAGGAACTAGTACAAGGCCTTGTATAAAGAAACACTAAGGAGAAGTGGGAAACAGGTGCCAATGGTTCTTACTTTGGATAGCTCTCAATGGAGGAAAAAATGAGAGGAGTTGCAGTAAGAAAATAAAAGGATATTAAAATAGATGCAAAGTGTGAGGGCAAATACTGCAGGTGTATTACTAACTAAAAGATTTGAGGTTTTACAAGCCTTTTTAAAAGAATTATGGATGGTATTTCAAATGAACATGGACAATAAAGCTTCACACAACAAAATTTCAAACAGATTGGGAACAAGGTTGCATGATTAAATAATGGCCAAACCGGAAACATAAGAAATTGAAAAAATAAAGATGTTGCTGGCTAATCACAATAAATTTGATGAAGAATTACAATTTGAATATGATGAATGCAAACACATTGTTCAACATGGTTTTCCAGAGTTAATTGATCAGAAGGGTGAGATAAAGGATAAATATGTATCGATCTCAAAAAATCGTAGTCTTCTCAATGTCACCCTTGATATTGCACAAATTGATGGAATTGAATTAAAAGAGACTATGAAACAAATGGAAAAATTTATCACGTTGGAAGTCATTATCAAGGATATCATCCACGATTTAGACACATATAAGTCAGAAAAGTACTTGGAGCATATCCAGAAGTGCGGCAAGATGCTGGGAGACTAGACCTAATGTCTAAGTTAGAGCCCAGAGTCATGTTTTTCTATGTTTTTATAATATGTTTGTATTGTAAAGACTGTTTTTAGGAAGTTAGTTTTTAGTTAGTTTTTGTTAGTTTTAGTTTTGATGAAAAGGTATTCCCTTTCACTTTCAAACTAAATCCTCATCTATAAATGGAGGATGTTTAAGACCAAGTGGGGGAGATGCCTCAAGTTTTATGATCTTATCAAGACAATTTTATACAGCAGTTATCTAGTTTGTTTTCGAGAAATATTAAAGTTGATGGATGATACATATTACAATCAACTAGTTTGATTATCTATTTTCAATATAAAGTTCAAGTGTTCTTCATTCTGAATGGTATATGCTTTTCAATTGATTGATTAATTCCATGTGAATAATCTATTTTACTAGATAGTATCAATGTGCTATCTTATGCTATTGTGATTGAGACTAATTTCTAGTTTGAGCATCGGTTTGAAAGGTTGGTTGGCAAGTTTCAAATTGTCTTATTGGTCTTTCAAAGCAAAGTTAAAATTCAATAAGACTAATTGCATTTTATATTTTAGTTGCAATCCATATAGATGCTTTTGATGTGATGGTCTTGTTTTTAAAACAAGTTATTAAAACTATCTCCATGGTTATTGTAGGATCTTTCAATTTGAAATAGTATGAAATCAGTAAGGGATGAAGGCATTGGTCTGTTGTTGATCTAATATAATTAAATCGGGTATTTTCAGAAGCAATCTTCATTAAGGAATCATACTTTTAATTTATACAAGCACAACTTCATAAACATTTATAAGTAAGCATTTCATAATTTGCAGCGAGCAATAAATATAACCAGACAGAATTCAAGAATCATTTGCCTCCTCAAAGGGTCACTGATATTTTGAAAATTCGCTATAGAAAAGCCTTTAACCGGAATTCAAGAAGTTCATGTTTTTCAACCTAATTGAAATTGAAGATCATTAAAAAACTATTCAAATGCTAAATTACATACCACTTTAACTTAAATGAAAGAACCAATAGAGAAGTTCCTCTCACCCTCTAAGAAAGCCCTATCTGATCAAATTTATCATGCATATCTATAGATTCTCGAAGCCTATCATAATCTTCCTCTTCTACATAAATTTTATTCAAAGCCTCATTAACAATGGCTAGATTGTTGCTTTGTATGCAACCATGTACGACTTCACAAGAAGGAGATATCCAATGTGGATAACAAATACAACAAAACAAAAGATACTCATGAAGTTTTTCCAAACCAAATAGCTACTAAAGAGAACATCTAGAAAAATTTAATACCCAAGTGAAAGACATCTGGGTAATCCAAAAAACAATAACATAATAAAATATTTGAGAGCCATACCTTACGCATGATGTCAACCAGTCATGTGTGGTCTACCCTAAGGGCAAGGACATTCAAGAGGTCACTAATACTATCTGGGTGTTCTTGCAAATAAAAGTGTACAACTTTGTAGTACAATTCAACATTGGCCACTTTAACTACAACATCTTTGAATTGCATATGATCCCATGCCTCTTGAGAATGGTTTATGATAGTAGTGGCAACATTATCATATTCATCATCTTGAATATATAAATATGTAAGTTCCTTCTAGTGTTGCTTCTCATCACAAGCACGGATATGAGTTCATCAAAGCAACCCCTAGTTTGATAGTAATCATTGACCTCCTTCAAGTCATCCACCTAGAACAAAAAATAAATGTCAAAACATAAAAAATATAAATTTCTCACCTTCACAGTTACACATAACACTGCAGATGAACCTTGCTAGATTATCATGAAAAAAAAACCTTAAAAAATAAACCACTTACTTGTGGTGTTGTTGTTCGTGTTGGCTTTGTTGGAGCCTACAATTAAGATTCAATATACATTATTAAATAAGGTTAACTATGAAACATAATGAAGTATTGAAAAGTGTGTTATTGTATTGAGCTTCACTTGGTTTCAAGAATAGTTTAATATTCTCTACTTAACAGGGCCAACCACGTGAAGGTGGAAGCTCATTTGGCCCCTGCCCTCCCCCCTAGCATCACTCTAAATTCCCCATTAACATCTAACATTCATTCATTGTTTCATCCATTAATAAAATATAACATTCATTCATTATCACATAACATTCAATAACACATAACATTCATTAACACTCATTAAAACACAACATTCATAAATATTAATTAACACATATCATTCATGAACATTCATTAGCACATAATTACATTCATTAACACATAAAAACTGGTCATTATCAAATAATGTAGGTCACAATCATTTTTTTTTTTGAATCTATGAAAGTCTAAGTGAAGCATCATTTTCTTTATCATTTCCCCCCTCTTCTATTGTTCTTCCCTATGTTCATGATCTTGATGCAATCCTAGTCCTCTTCTAAGGATGAGGACACCGATGCAAATGGGGGTCCTCTGCAATAACAAAGAAATGGGTTAAATTCAAATCATTTTTTATTTTTGTTACAAGTATTTCATTAATTTAAAGAACATAACCATGGTGCTCTTTACCTGATGGGGCCAAATCATCTTTGAAATCATCTTGTCTAGCCTAAACCTCAATATGTTGAACACCCTCTAGATCCTCTGGAGTTGAAATACGAAAGGTTACATTAATCAATACACCAATTGAAATTAAATATCTTTAAATGAATAGAAGTGATCCTCTTTACCTGATTGGGGAACATCACATTCCTAATGTTGTCTACTTGGATCATGCTCCACTTGGTCACCAATGACTACATGCTCTAAAATATTAACAAAAAAGGTTACATTAATTTCTACACTAATTACAATATAAGATGTTTATTTGTATTAATAATTGCATAAAAAAAATTGAATAGAAAATGAATACCTCCACTAGTGGGATGCACATCCGGACCTTCATGTGGAGGTTGTGTTCCACGATTATTAGGCCGCATTCCAATGTCATGTGCATTGTTATAATTGGTTGCTTAATTAAAACAAATAAGTTCACTTTATGCTGGAACTCAACATCAAATAGATTATTGGTAAAGTATTCAATTTGAAATTATTTTCATATAGCTTATTTACCTATGTGATGGATGCACCACAATCTCATGTTTGCCCACTCAATTCTCATAATCATTCAGCCACAGCTGTATAGCCTTACTAGTAGGCAATTCTCATGTCATCTTGTGTGGGCGCTCTATTGAATTTACAACCCTATATTTTTGCTTTGTATCATGAATTTTGGTTGTATTGTTTGATAAAAAAAAATTGTTTGCAATTTATAAATATTTTGATGCAATATTTTATTTACTGATATTTACAGTTCGTGTGACAAGTTTCATATAACCACCAGAGCCAAGTCTGTGTTTCCCATGTTGGCAAATGCACACTCCAATGAGACATTGTAGGTGATTGAAGGTTTTGTCATTGATGGCAACCTTACAATCCTATGACACCGGAAAGACAATCCACCGGCACTAGCAAGATTGGATTCTACACTAGCACATAGACCACCAGCACTGGTAGTGAAAGGAAGCATACCGTCACAGAGGCCAACATGAATTTTGTTTGTAATTTATTTTGTTTATTATTGTAAAATCATTGTAAGCCGACTTGGCAAATTGTAAAATGACTCATATATATAAGAGATCATTGTAGAACAATTAGGTATGGATGGATGAATGTAATTAGGCAAAATAAGGTAGACCTCTTATGCAAATTATAGGTTAAGGGTTTATGTAAGAAGCAAAGCTATAAATCGGTACTGGATCTAGCATTGTAGATGCTATTTTGAAGTAGTACAAGACACTGGATTTATATAGTCCATTTTGTAGGTCAGTGAGACTTCCCATTTTGTAATTGAGTAGTGAGCTCTAGGCACTTGGCCTTCCTGCATGTGCAGGCCCCTATTGTAGTAGTAATATTCTCTTATTGGCCAGTAAGTGAATATTGTGGGTCACAAATCCCACCGAGGTTTTTCCCACACCGGGTTTCCTCGTTAAAATATTGTGTTATGGTGTGATTTTCATGTGGTTTCTTTTATCTCTATTTATTGCATTACTTTCTATTTACTGGTATGCAGTATTAATATGTTCTACATGTTTTAAGTTAAGAAAATCTGATTACTAGTTAGATACTGATTCACCCCCCCCTCTCAATATCTGTGAGAATCCTAACAATTGGTATCAGAGCTTGGTCCTCTATTTTTAGAAGCTTAATAGCTTGAGGAAGATCTTGACACCGGTAGAGATGGATAACTTGATGAAGCAACTAGAAGCAGCTCTCTCAGACTATGATACAGAAAAGGTGAAAAATATCAAACTTGAAGATGATCTAAAGGTAGCTCAGGATATTATTCAAGCACTTCAAGAAAATCTTACCATTGCAAGAAACAAGAGAAGAGAACTTTGTGAAAAGATGCAATTTGAGAAAGATGAAAAGGAAACTCTTAATGATCTGATAAACAAGCTAAAACAAGAGAACATGGCAACAAAGAATGAGATGTAGGATATGACTATGAGATTTTGTAAGGAAATCGAAGATAGAAAGAATAATGAAGAAGATTGACTAGAAGACTAAGTGATGTTGCAAATGAGAATGCAAGACTTAGTTATGAAAATGATTTGTTGAAAACAAATCTAATGCATACATAGAATGATTCAAATGAACTCATGAGACAGAAAGAAATCTTGGAAAGAGAATTGGATACTACAAATCAGCACAAAGATAAATTCAAGAAAAGCTCAGAAGAACTTGGTGACTTGTTGAAGAATCAAAAACCTAATGGTGACACTAATGGCCTTGGCTTTGAAGTTGGTGAAAGCTCTAGTACTGCAAACACACAAGATCATAGCAAACTAGTAAGACAACCTAATGCTTACAAATTCAATGGAAAATGCTTTAACTGTAACAAGTATGGTCATAGAGAAAATTAATGTAGATCTAGAAATTATCAGAATACCAATACACCCACCCTGTCAATGTTCCAAATGCAACAAAGTTGGTCATAATTATCAGAATGAATGTAAGATGTTATGTTTGTGGAAGATTTGGACACTTATCTAATCAATGCATAACACAAACCGACATAGGTTATGGAAAGGCTATTCAGAAAAATAATGTGACTTGTTATGCTTGTAACAAGATTGGACATATTGCAAAATTCTATAGAAGTAAGGCATCACTGGTAGACAACAAAGGTTCTAGTTTGAAAGGTAAGGAAAAGGTTGAAGAAGTAAGACAAGAGTTCTCAAAAAAATGGATTAGAAAGTTAGACCTAAATGGTATTAGGAATACTCCTCCACCAGTAGAACAGAGTAGCACTCCACTGATAGGAGACTCTTCATCTAATTGAAGAAAATTCCTTTGAGGGTTTAGCAATCAAATGTGAAACATGCTATTATTCCCTCGATTGATGGTATGAAGTTAAAATTACTTCTACACCGATAGATAAGTTAAGTGATTACTTAACCAGCAAGCATTAAATATGGTCGTTGGCAAAATTAACATTATAAATTAGTGTTTTTGGCTCCATTTTCATTTCACCGAGCATTCAAATCTTCGAAGAGCGCGAAAACTCCTGAGAAAAGGCATTTCGAGCAAAGAAGAAAAGCAATTCGTCAAGCAATCATTCCTAAGGTAGAGAAAGGTATTTATAATCATGGCTTCTTCATCTATTCCTGAATTCATAGTAAACCCTACTATTGTCGAAGTGATTAAGAGCCCTAGACCCATATTTTAGTTAGTTCCCAAGATAGCTAAAAAGGATGATAATGTTGGTGCATTTTCTCAAATTCCCAAAGGAGTAGTTTTTGCAGAAGACCCTAGAATGTACATTCATTGTCACATTGAAGAATTAGGTGATGAAGAAATAAAGAACATGTACAAAACTGTAATTTGTGATGATCTTGGTAATGTGAAACCTTAGCATAAAATAGTTGAAACCCTAGGATTCACAGAAATCCTCAGCATTCCGGATTTCCCTAAGGAAGTTATAAGGATAGTTTTAAGCAGGGTACATGGTGCATTCTTCTGGTTGGATTCGGTTCACAAAATCACAAGGGAAGTAGTAAAAGCTATGATAGGGTTACCTTCCACTGGTAACAGACCAGATAAAACAAAGAATGTCTCAAATGACCTAGTAACTAAACTAACCGGTGCAACATCTGACAAGAGATCCTTAAGGGTGAATGATGTAACCGACATCAATGTCAGATTCATTAGCATGATTCTAGGCTATAAAACCACACATGCAAACTGGCTAAACTCACTTTCTAGCTTATGCATAAAGAGTGCCTATGACATGGTGAATGATAATGCAAAAATAGATGTATGTGAATGGTTAAAGGATGAACTGATTGATAATCTTGGAAAGATCAAGAAGGACAAAAAGGGGACATTTAGATTTGGAAACCTACTTGTCTATTTAATGCTGCACATTACAAAATATATGCCCAGTATTGGCAACAAAATCTAGGTTTTGACATACCAATAGGCAAACAACTATCTGATTTACTGAATAACATGGGAGAAAACAGAGAAAAGAATATAAATGAGTACTTTCAGGCATTGAAGGCTCGGATGAAGACTAGAGTTAGGTTATCTCAAGAAATTGTAGATAAGTATAAAGATGAAATATGCTTTGTTATCAAGAAGGATGAGATTTGGATGGAGGAAGTCATTCCAAGAACAATTTGGGTTACTGAAATGGGTTATGAAACTGATAATCTCATAATTGAAACATATGCAAAAGCCCTCCTAGAAGCACCCAAGGAACCTAAGGAAGAGGTATTTGGTAGTGCTAAGACAATTGAAAAATAGATCCAATCAAAGAAAAATGTTAAGAAGGTTGAAGCAACAGTAAGAAGAGGATCCCGGTAGGCAAAGGCTATAAAGGAAGATGTACTCAAGAAAACCGGTATCATTGAAGAGGAGTTGGAAGCACTACAGCCAGAAACTCACCTGTCATCGGTAGCAACTTCTTCAGAGAGTGATATGCCAGTTGCATTCAAAAGAGTTGTGAGGAAAAGAGAACCTTCACTGGTATCAACACCTTTGCCTAGAAGAACCAGATAAAAACAACAGGCAGTAAGGCCCCTGGCTAAGAAAATAACTCCAAAGAAGAAAAAGTTAACACCAAAGAAAAAGACTCAACAAAATATAGCCCCAATTGACAAAATTTTAGATGAAATAACAGAGGAAGGAAAGCTTAAAAACATCAACAAATTATATGATACATTATTAGTTGATGACAAAGAGAAAGTTGAAAACAGTGTAATTCTACACTTAGATATCTATAAGAAACTTTTGACGCAAGTTGTGGATGAATTACCGGCAGAACTATTTAAGAGACTTGAAGCTAGAAGGCAAGCTGTTGTAGAGCTTGACAAGAAAATAAAAATTGAGAAACTACTTGTTGTATATCCTATTAACTCACCAAAGGAGATAGATGATCTGATTGCAAAGGCTAACCGGTCAGTATTCTCAACTACACACCGACATATAGCACTTATGGCTAGTAGAGTAAATGAGGTTGTAGAGGAAACTAAAAATGTATGGGATATATTCCTTGTAGAGAAGGAAAAGCAAGAAGAGTATAGAAATCCCAAACCTATCAAAGTATATCAGAAAGATAAGGATAAAGGAAAAGGAAAGGTTGGTGGACCTCCTAGCATAAATATAAGAGATAATTTATCCCCACCACCTCTAGATACTCCACCGGTAGTTACAATGAAAGATCAACTAGCCAATGAGAGTATGGATATACCACAAGAGGACACAAATCCAAACTCTAAGGTATTATACATAGTTGACATTGATACTCATAAATTTAACATTGTGGTAGATAAGGACACAACTAGAAAGACAGATATGGCTAGTGAGGCACCGGCAACAGGTAACACAGAAGGTAAACAAGTAGATGAGCACACTAAAAAACAAACAGAGCAACAGGCTCACACAGAGCAATAGGTTCCCTCTCAACATCAGGTTCATGTGGAAACAGTGCCACCGGCAATAGGAGAGAAACAAAAACCTTTGCTTAAAGAAATGGAAACACAAACTAACCTACCAGAGGTCACCACAAGCAAGGATATTGTTCCCACCAGTGGGATACAGAGTGTTGGCCCTTCAACTACAAGATTCAAATCAACTAATGTAACATAAGTTATTTTGGACTCCATAAAGAAAATAACAGATTGTAGCTCCCTAGCATACAAGGCTATAGATGATACAATTCCAATCTTGAAAATGATAGCTCCAAAATGTAATGTAGATAACAAGGATTCTTTGAGTCAACTTGACACTTTGTCTAAGTATATTACTGAAAACACTGTGACAGTTGAACAAATAAAAGAGAAAGCATTCAAGGAGAGATTAGAAAAAGAAAAAGAAAAATTCTTTGAGGATGAAATAAAGAAGTGTACAAGGCAGTTTGACACACTTCTACCAGAACTATGTAGCATATTAAAGGAATTCAAAACTTTGTACAGAGACACATGCAAGACTAACTTTTTGACAGTTGATATTGACAAGAAGATCAGCAAGATACAGAAGGAAATAAATCAACTAGCAAACAATTTCATTAATTCATCTGATTCATTATCAGTTTTTGAGCAAAAGATAACAGGTTTTGAGAAAGAACTAGTAAAGCTGGAGAGAGAAAAGGAAAGGATAAAAAGTAAGGCACAAGATGTTAAATGGAGACTAAGTCCAAAACTAGACTACCTCACCTCTTTAAGGAAGGAAATATCAGACACTTTGGTTCAAGGATAGAAAACACCGGTAGAGCAAATGCAACACCTCACCGATACAGTTTAGAGGACAGAGGCTGCAATAAAAGATAGCAAAAAGTTCCTTGAAAGCCTGAATCTAGTTTTGGTAGATCTTTTTCAGATTGTAACCAACCGGTTACAAGGGTAAAGCAGGAAACTACACTCTATTGACACTTCGACAACCTTTGTCATTGATGCCAAAGGGGGAGTAGTGGTATGAGAAAAATCCAATTTAGGGATCATCTGCTTAGGGGGAGCACACATTTTTGGTAATATTTTTGGACTTCAATTTTGGATAAACTTTTTGAATTTTCTCATGAGTGTTGCCATCAATGCCAAAGCGGGAGATTGTTGGCAAATGCACACTCCAATGAGACATTGTAGGTGATTGAAGGTTTTGTCATTGATGACAACCTTACAATCCTATGACACCAAAAAGACAATCCACCAGCACTAGCAAGATCAAATTCTACACCGGCACATAGACCACTGACACTGGTAGTGAAAGGAAGCATACCAGCACAGAGGCCAATAGGAATTTTGTTTCTAATTTATTTTGTTTATTATTGTAAAATCATTGTAAGCCGACTTGGCAAATTGTAAAATGACTCATATATATAAGAGATCATTGTAGAACAATTAGGTATGGATGGATGAATGTAATTAGGTGAAATAAGGTAGACCTATTATGCGAATTATAGGTTAAGGGTTTATGTAAGAAGAAGAGCTATAAACCGGTACTGGATCTGGCATTGTAGATGCTATTTTGAAGTAGTACAAGACACTGGATTTATATAATCCATTTTGTAAGTCAGTGAGACTTCCCATTTTGTAATTGAGCAATGAGCTCTAGGCACTTGGCCTTCTTGCATGTGCAGGCCCCTATTGTAGCAGTAATATTCTCTTATTGGCTAGTAAGTGAATATTGTGGGTCACAAATCCCACCAAGGTTTTTCCCACACCGGGTTTCCTCGTTAAAATATTGTGTTATGGTGTGATTTTCATGTGGTTGCTTTCATCTCTGTTTATTGCATTACTTTCTGTTTACCGGTATGCAGTATTAATATGTTCTACATGTTTTAAGTTAAGAAAATCTGATTACCGGTTAGATACTGATTCACCCCCCCCTCTTAGTATCTGTGGGAATCCTAATAGCCCATTCTTTTCTTGTCTTGCCTTGGTTGCCTTTGACGTGTCACTCAGTCTATGAAAAGTTTGAAATATGTTAGATTATATAAATATAAAGAGTAATTAGTTCATAATTACATTCTTATTAGTATCACATACCTTTTTTGGCATTTGGTGGTGTATTTCATTTTTTCCTTTCAATTCTCTCCTTTGCATCCAAAATCAGGTCCTTCCACTCCCTCTCTAGAATCATGGGGGATGCTCATGCTTTAGGTTCTTCTCTAAATGTGTCTTCCCATCTAAAATCACCCAATTGAGAACTAGTTTCCATTGCATCCTTGTAAAGATTATCCTTTTTAGACAATGCAACACGTTAGCGCATAATTTTTCTATAATTTCCTTAATTATGCTCTTAAAAATGCTATTGGAGGTGCTGGCAAAGCAAGGGGAAGAAACTGAGCATACGCATTCTGTAAACAAAATAGGCACATATTTATTTGAATTTTTAAAAACCATCAGTAGAGTAGAACAAGTGCTCCTTGAGGCTCAATTAAGCAAAATGCATACCTATTGAGCAACAAGATTTTTCTCTTCTTTCTCCTTGGATTTCTCTTCTTGGACAACCTCTAACTTGTCCTTAAAAAGCTCATCGACTTTTGTCATGTATTCTCAAGTGAACTTTGAAATTTTATTTTTTTGAATATTAGCTATTTAATTTTGCAGAAGATTTAAAATGTTTATTAAAGAGAAACTTAAAATATTCACAAAATCATTAGAGTATATATCAAGAACCTAAAGTAGGTATGGAAACACAAATTCAATCATATTATTCAGCTAGGCAAGTTCCAAAGATACATCTGGTCTAATCAAGTCATAGCATATGAACAAGCATGAAGCAAAGCATTATTTCTTGCCCTGTAGTTCCAAATGCAAAAGTAAGCCCCATTTCAATGCCCCAATCCAAAATGAAAATTTAAAATATACTTTAGCCTATGAGAGAGAACAACCAACTATATGTTTTACCAATTGTATACCCATTCCACAAAATACACCAGCAATTTCTCTGCAAGTTCATGATCACTTGATTGAGAACTAGTTTCCATTGCAGCCTTGTAAAGATTATCCTGTTTAGACAGTGCAACATGTTAGCACATAATTTTTTCAAATTAATTATGCTCCTAAAATGCTATTTTTCTATAATTTCCTTTTATATATTGAGCACTTTTTCCATAAGAATAGTTACTGTTCGGTTTTATGTGTAGGTGCAATCTTGTAGTGACAATCTCCATCCATTTGTGACTTCTCTCTAGAGATTCAACCATCAGGTAGGCATATTGAGGGTGTCATTGAGACAAGATGAAGCACTCTGGGTTTCCTTTTGAGGTGAGGATGCTTGGCAAACAGGTTCTTGGGATTGATCAAAGTTCACAAGTAATTATCAAAAGGGGTAAAGCTCCCAGGTAGAACAAAGTTTTTGTTCAGATTGTATTAAATCCATTATAAATTTTTGTATCTTAAAGGAGTTGAAAATGATTGAAATTTCACATTATCGGTATAAGTTATACTAATGCTAACACTTAAGCTAACAAAGACCAATTTTTCATTGGGATACCATATACCGATGAGAGAGCGTAGCAAGCTAGAGTTGTACTCATCAACACAAGTTATGTTGATCAAGGAGAAAAGCTGAGGAGAATTGATGCATCGGAAAAAACTATACCGATTTGACCCATCGGCATTGTAAACACTAGTGGCAACAATGGAGAATTGTCTTCTTGATAGTCTATAAGGGTATCGGTAAGACTTATATTGATAAGAGTGGCAACAAGAAGAATCCATTGGTATAACCAAAGCGATCGGTATGTGTTACTTTGAGCCACCCCAATGCCCAAAGAAATCATCGGTGAAACATATAGCGATGGAACATACTTTATCGGGAAGACTTTTCTTATCGGTATGTTTCATTTTGGATTACCCTGATACCTAATGAAGGAGCGAATTGATTGAGCGGAGTGAAGACACTATCGAGAAGACTCATAATGATGATGTCGGTTGCATCGGTATAACCAAAGCGATCGGTATGTGTTACTTTGAGCCACCCCGACACCCGAATAAATCATCAGTGAAACATATACCAATGAAACATACTCTATTGGGAAGAGTTTTCTTATTGATATGTTTCATTTTGGATTACCCCGATACCCAATGAAGGAGTGAACTGATTGAGTCAAGTGAAGAGACTATTAGGAAGACTCATGGTGATGAAGCTGATTGCATCGGGAAGAGCTATGCTAATGGTGAAGCCCATCGGGGAAACAATCCCTATCGTGATAATGCTAAATGAGCTCACCCAACACCCGATGAGAATATCGGTTTGAGATATACCGATAAGGAAGAAAAGGAGTCATTGGCTTAGGTTATACCGATAAGAGAAAGTAAGATGTCAAAGAAGATAAAGGGTTGTTTAGAGAATGCCAGATGAGAAATATTCATCGAGGAGACATATGTCGATGAGCCGTTGTCATATCAGAATTCAAAACCAAATTTTTTTAAAATCTTCTATTTAATACTTGCAGTAGATACATCTATGGTTCACATGAGGAAAATTTTATGAGAAGTTAATTATTGCAAAAGAATATGATAGGACTAGAAATTGCCTTGTCTAAATACTGCATTAGTGAGAGAAGAATAAACAGATAGAACACATTGCACCTTTGAAAAATAGAGTAGAGGATTGTAACTGCAGAAATGGAAGCTTCAAGTTCAACAGGAAAGAAGAGGGTGGCCAAGAGCCATGATTCTAAGGCAAATAAAGGAAAGACTGAAGAGGTGCCTCCAGTCATGAGGTTAAACCAAGACATGATAGACCAAATGCAGGCACCCGACCCAAAATCCAGAAGGTCGAAGCAGTACTTGCTAGGGAGAGATGAATTAGAAGACAAGTTCAGAGAGGTCAGAGATGTTTGGACCAAGGTAAGGGGACATGAACTATTTCTATTCCACTATTTAAGATGGAGCAAGGAGATGCCGCTCTACAATCCTTGGATGATAAATTTAGGTAAGCTAATAGTCCCCAATGTTTTTGTAAACATAATATTTCTAGAGGTTTTGGTGAGGAATTATAATTTGGTAAAGAGGTGCATTCAACTCCCAAATGGGGAAGCATTTATTATATTTTCTGCAAGTACCATAAATGAGGTTTTCAATTTAGACCCCAGTCTTGGTAAGCTCTTGTCCTTTGTGGAGTTGGAGGAAGAATACCTCAAAATGGAAACTACATATACCGATTGGAAATTTTCCATTCACAAGAGGCAGGAAGGAAAATTAACTAAGGAAGATAGGCCACCATTCAACATTGATTTGTTGAGAGACTACTTGTAGTACACATATATGTCATGTGGGAAAGTAGGAGGCTTGGAGGTGCTTGATCTGGAAAGAAATGGGCCACTGGTGTTAGCCTCTGATATACAAATGTATGAACCTAGGCCTTTTGTCTATGCAACATATCTAGTGGGGAGGTTTCATGAAGGTGTTTTAAACCTTAGGGATGATACTCATCCCAATTTTAAATTTTATTCACTATTGATGCATCTAGTGTTATTTATGGATATGTAAAGGGTTTTTGGCCTGAGGGCCTAAAATTAAATACCAAGAACAGGGAAGGTGAGGAGCAACCCATCCAATTGTAGAGATTTCTTTGGGATTCTCGATGTATGAGGTCCAACTATATTAAGTTTGAAGAACTTATTGTGATACCATTGTACCAAATGTATGGGAATTCATGTCAAGGGTCTATCTCTGATGAGATCAAGAGGTTCCTAAGACCCAAAGATTATGATGAAAGACACATTATTGATCATAACTGGGGGGATTGGTTTGTGAAAAAGGATTTTACATGATTTAGAGTATATGGATTTGAAGGGAGCCCTACATGCTACCAAAACTAGTACCAGAAATAATAGCTTATTCAGAGATTGTGAGGCATTTGTTTGTCCAATGCTAAACATTTGGCAGATATGCGTAAGCAAGCCATCTTGCTTGGGACACCGAGTTTTGGTGCTTTCACCATAGTGTCAACCAAATCTTATGAAATAATTGATAAGAAGATGATAGAAGAATACAATTTGTTTGAGCATTATGGCAGGAAAAACTATGATCCTGAAGGATACATTCACTCTTGCAAGAAGAGCCATAACTTGGGAGGTTATTTGCATGTCAGTATTGAGGCTGAAGATATCTTCAGGAACATGGAGGATGCAGAGGCCAAAGAGGTAATTGATCAACTGAATAATGAACTGGCAGAAAAGAGATGGAGACTCTAGGAAATTGAAACCAAGGAGGAGGAGGTAGAAAGTGAATCTGATGAGAATGCAGTTGTCTCTAGATGGCAAGTGAGAGAGAAGGAAGAAGAACCAAACATGCAAGGCCAAATAGAGACAACATTAGAATTTCATGATGACTCTCGGTTAGAGGATTTTTTTTCTATTGATGATGATGATGTTTTTATTCATTCCAAAGAATTTAAATCATTCTTGTACAATTTTAAAGGGAATAAATTTAGGGACTCTATTCCCAACATAATGCCTGATAATGAGTTTGAGTTAATGAAATTATAAGAGGAAATTGATGTAGATATAACCCCAATGACCCGTCAAAAGAGGAGGCAATTGCTTATAGAGGCTGGGGTGATTTTTTTTCCCGAATGGGACCTCAATGCTTCTTTTATCTTTGACAGTTTATTGCATTCAGAAAACAAGGAATTCAAATTGGATATATAGTTTATATGTGTACCCTCCCAACAAGAGACATAAAATCAACAAGAGACCAAAGATCATTGACGTTGACAAGGCCTTTGGCCATATGATGAAACTAAAAGCTGGTGAAATTGATCCAATTGTTTCTATTGAAATTAGAGTGGATATTTAAAAATTCAATAAAGAAGAGATGGTCAAAGTAGTGAGGGAGAGGAACCATTATAAGGCGTTGTATGAAGAAACGTTAAGGATAAGTTGGCAATAGGTGCCAATGGTTCTTACTCTGGATATCTCTCAATGGAAGAAAAAATGTGAGGGGTTGCAACAAGAAAATAAAAGGATATTAAAACAAATACAAAGTGTGAGGGCAGATACTACTGGTGTATTACTAACTAAAAGATTTGAGGTTTTACAAGGCTTTCTAAAAGAATTTTGGAAGATGGACAATGTAGTTTCACACAACAGAATTTCAAATAAATTGGGAACAAGGTTGCATGATAAAACAATGGCCAAAGAAGAAACATAAGAAATTGAAAAAATAAAGAGGTTGTTGGCTAAACACAATATATTTATTGAAGAATTACAATTTGAATATGATGAATGCAAACACATTGTTCAACATGGTTTCCCAGAGTTAATTGATCAGAAGGGTGAGATAAAGGATAAATATGTATGGATCTTAGAATGTCGTAGTCTTCTCAATGTCACCCTTAATATTTCCCAAATTGATAGAATTGAATTGAAAGAGACTGTGAAACAAATCAAAGAATTTCTCACGCTAGAAGTCATTGTTAGGGATATCATCCATGATGCAGATACATATAAGTCAGAGAAGTAATTGGAGCATATCCAGAAGTGTGACAAGATGTTGGGAGACCAGACCTAATGTCTAAGTTGGAGTCGAGAGTTATGTTTTTCTATGTTTTTATAGTATGTTCGTATTGTAAAGACAGTTTTTAGGAAGTTAGTTTTTAGTTAGTTTTTGTTAGTTTTAGTTTTAATGAAAAGGTATACCCTTTCACTTTCAAACTGAATCCTCATCTATAAATGGAGGATCTTTAAGACCAAGTGGGGGAGATACCTCAAATTTTATGATCTTATCAAGACAATTTATATAGTAGTTATGCAGTTTGTTTTCTAGAAATATCAAAGTTGATGGACGATACATATTAAAATCAACTGGTTTGATTATCTATTTTCAATATAAATTTCAAGTTTTCTTCATTCTGAATGGTATATGCTTTTCAATTGATTGATTATTTCCATGTGAATAATATATTTTACTAGATTGTGTCAGTGTGCTATCTTATGCTATTGTGATTGAGACTAATTTCTAGTTTGAGCATTAGTTTAAAAGGTTGGTTGGCAAGTTTCAAATTGTCTTATTGGTCTTTCAGAGAAAAGTTAAAATTTAATAAGACTAACTGCATTTTATATGTCAGTTACAATCCATATAGATGCTTTTGATGTGATGGTCTTGTTTTCAAAACAAGTTATTAAAACTGTCTCCATGGTTATACATAGGATCTTTCAATTTGAAATAGTATGAAATCAGTAAGGGATGAAGGCATTGATCTGTTGTTGATCTGATATAATTAAATCAGGTATTTTCAAAAGAAATATTCATTAAGGAATCATACTTTTAATTTATACAAGCACAACTTCATAAACATTATAAGCATTTCATAATTTTCAGAAAGGAATAAATATAGCCAAACAAAATTCAAGAATCATTGGCCTCCTCGAAGGGTCACTGGTTTTTTGAAAATTCGCTATAGAAAAGCCTGTAACCGGAATTCAAGAAGTTCATGTTTCTCAACCTAATTGAAATTGAAGATCATTAGGAAACTATACAAATGCTAAATTACATCCCACTTTAACTTAAATGAAAGAACCAATAGAGAAGTTTCTCTCACTCTTTGAGCAAGCCCTATTTGATCAAAGTTATCGTGCATATCTATAGATTCTCAAAGCCTATCATAATCTTCCTCTCCTACATAAATTTCATTCAAATCCTCATTAACAACAACTACGTTGTTTCTCTGTACTGCAATCATGTACGACTTCACAAGACGGAGATGTCCAGCGTGGATAACAAATACAATAGAATAAAAGATACTCATGAAATTTTTCCAAACCAAATAGCTACTAAAGAGAACATCTAGAAAAACTTAATACCCAAGTTAAAGACATCTCGTTCATCCTAAAAGTAGTAACAAAATAAAAAAGTTGAGAGCCATACCTTACACATGATGTCAGCCACTCATGTGTGGTCTACCCTAAGGGAAAGAGAGGTCATTAATAACATTTGGGTGTTCTTGCAAATAAAATTGTACAACTTTGTAGTACAATTCAACATTGGCCACTTTAACTGTAACATATTTGATTTTGCATATGATCTCATGCCTCTGGAGAATGGTCATGATAGTAGTGGCAACATTATCATATTCATCATCTTGAATATATAAATATGTAAGTTCCTTCTAGTATTGTTTCTCATCACAAACACAGATATGAGTTCATCAAAGCAACCCCTATTTTGATAGTAATCACTGACCTCTTCCAAGTCATCCACCTAGAACAAAAAAAATTGTCAGGACACAAAAAAAAAAACTTCTCACCTTCACAGTTACACATAACACTACAGATAAACCTTCCCAGATTATCATGGAAAAAAAAACTTTAAAAAAAAACCACTTACTTGTGGTGTTGTTGTTTTTGTTGGCTCTGTTGGACCCTACAATTAATATTCGAGATGTGTTACGTAATATTATAAGAGATCATAAACTAGATATTGTCCTTATTCAAGAAACTAAGATGTGTAAGGATAAAGTGGAAAGGATCAAAATATTTAATAATAATGGAGTTATAGGAACCAGTTCGGAGTGTGCCTCTAGAGGAACAATGATTTTTTGGAACCAAAATACTATTATAGGTAAGGAAATCATTTCAGAAATTAATAGGATTTCAGTTCTTCTTGAGCATATTAAGGATAACTTTGTTTGGGTTATCACTAATGTCTATGCACCTAACACCCAAGCTAGGAGATCTAAATACTGGAGGAGCCTTGCAGAAGACAGATTAAATTTTGCTGATAAAAGCTGGATAATTATGGGAGATTTCAATTCACCACTTAAAGAGGATGAGAAGATGGGAGGCCTTAATTCCCTTGTAGCTTGATGGTAAACAAGATCTTATGGACTTTATTAATGATCAAGCTCTTATGGATGTGGATCTCCAAGGGATTAACTATACCTGGACCAATCGTAGAACTGAAGCTGATCTTATTCAAGTAAGGTTAGATAGAACCTTGATTTCTCTTGAGTGGTTATCTAAGTAAAGTTGTTCTTTGGCATCTATTATTAAGATTGGATCTAATCATTTCCCTATCTCTTTTACTTCCAATTTTTTTTCTGCTAAGAGAAATTTCCCTTTTAGATTTGAAAAAGCATGGTTATCCCATCTCTCTCTAGAAGCTTGTGTTGCTAATTGGTGGAGCTCTAAGGTTGAGGGAATGACTTTATTTAGAATAGCCAAAAAGCTCAATATTATAAAGGCCAAAATCAAAATTTGGAACAAAGAGATATTTGGTGATATCTTCAAAAGTAAAGCCCAAATTAAGACTAAAATTAAAGAAGTCCAAGATAAAATCCAAGAGGAAGGGCTTTCAGAAGATTTGAGATCTGTTGAAAATGGTTTGTTGTCTAAATAGCACACAATTATTTCTAATGAAGAGACATTTTGGAGACAAAGATCAAGAGCCTTGTATTTGAAGGAAGGTGATAAAAATATCCATTTTTTTCACTTAACTGCTCTTAAGCACAAGACAGTTAACATGATTTCCAGGTTATCCTGTACTAGGGGGATTTTATCAAATGAAAATAACATAAGAAAGGAAGCTCTAGATTTTTTTAGCAATCTCCTGGGAGAAGTGGATGATCTAGACTTCAGTAATCAAAACCTTCTTTTGTAGGCTATCCCTTCCACCTTGAATGAGGAAGACAACAAAAATCTCTCTCGAATACCTTCTATTCAGGAAATAAAAAAGGCGGTGTTTTCTTTTCAAGGAGATAAGTCTCCTGGTCTGGATGGTTTTCCAATGTTCTTTTTCCAATCCTTTTGGTACATTGTGGAGACTGATATTTGTAATGGAGTTACAAAATTCTTTGGTTCTAGAAGGCTTTTAAAAGAACTAAATGCAACCTTCATTGTTATAATTCTGAAGATTTCAGGAGCTGACTCTCTTAATAAGTTTAGACATATTAGTCTTTGTAATTCTATTTACAAGATTTTGTCTAAGGTTCTTACTTCTAGAATGCTGGATATTCTTCCCAGAATTATATCACTCAACAAAATGGTTTTATCCCTAGTAGACATATTCTGGATTCCATTATTTCAGTTCATGAAAATATTCACTCTCTAACGGCTACTAAAAATTGGGGTTTTTTTCTTAAGTTAGATATGTCTAAAGCCTATGATAGAGTGAATTGGCATTTTCTTTTCAGGATTATGAAAGCCTTTGGATTTGGAGAAAAAGTTATTCAGCTCTGCTCTCAATTGATGAAACTTCCTCCTCTGTTGTTATTGTTAATATATCTCCTTCCAGTTTCTTCAAAAATACTAGAGGTCTAAGACAGGGGGATCCCATCTCCCCTATCTTGTTTACTATTTTAGCTGAAACTTTGGGTAGATTTATAATTAAAAATGTGGAAGAAGGTAATCTCAAAGGCCTGAAACCTTCTTCTTCCAATGTTACTTGTACTCATGAACAATTTGTTGATGATTCGATTACCATAGGAGAAGCAACTATTAGGGAAGCAAGAAATATGGAGAATGTTATGGATATTTATGAATCTCCTTCTGGCCAAAAAATTAATTGGGATAAGAGCTTGTTGTTCTTCATCAACACCCCTGTTCAAAGACAATTAAGGATTGAGAGAATTATTGGATGTAAAATTGATGAGTTTCCCTTTACTTACTTGGGGCAGATTATTTCTAGATTAAGCTAGTTGACAGATTCAACTCTAAATTGGCTGGTTGGAAAGGAGCTATCCTTAGTCAAGCGGGCAAGGTTATGCTGCTTAAAGCTACTCTCCAAAACTTGCCTATTTATGCTCTCAGTCTGTTTAAAATCCCTAGAAAGTTTGCAGAGGCAATTGAAAGAATCCAAAAAAAATTTATTTGGTCAGGAGTGGAAGACAAGAATAGAATTCCCCTTATAGCTTGGAACAAAATCTGTTCTCCCAAGGCCTCTGGGGGGTTGGGTTTAAGGAATATTAGCTCTATGAATAATGCCTTATTAGCAAAACAAATATGGAGAATGAAAGGGGAGGAAAGATAATGGAATTTAATCTAGAAAAAGAAATATCTTCATATGCAACCTTATGTGGAAGAATTTCTGGATAACTCCTTTACTGTTGAAGGTTTTGCAATTTGGAATGTAGTTCAATTGGCTAAAAATTGGGCTGCTACTAGAAGAATGTAGAAATTGGGGAATGGAAGACGTATAAGATTTTGGGAAGATAGGTGGCTTTTGGATAAACCTTTGGAGGATATTCCAATCCTTAATGATTGGAAAGATTGGGTCAAAAACAGGTATGGGGATTTGGTTAGAGACTACTAGAGAAATGGGAATTGGATTGAGTTTAGCCAGCAATGTCTGGGATTAAAGTTTCTTGAGATTTTTCTTTCTTCTAAAATTTTGAGGGAAAATAAAGAGGATAGTTTGATTTGGAGGGAGACCTCGGATGGGAATTAATCTGTGTCTTCGGCTATGGCTATCCACAACAAAGTTTTGTAAGAGATTCCTATTTGGGCTAAAGTGTGGAATAAGAAGTTAATTCCTAAAGTTAATATCTTTTTTTTATCTTTATCCAAAATAAGGTGTTGACTTTGGACAACCTCCAAAAGTGTGGATTTGTTTTTCCTAACAGGTGTTCTCTTTGTTGCAGTGAAGAAGAGTATGCTTGTCATATTCTCTACCAGTGTACTTTCAGCCAAGAAATTTGGAAAATTATTTTTAGTAGGTGGAAGTTGAGCTGGGTTTTCCCAAAATCTCTGGGGGAGTCCTAGCAGCAATGGTACTATCCTAATTCTAACCCTAAGAATGTGGAGCTATGGAAACTTACTTTACCTAATGTTATCTAGAACATCTAGAAGGAGTGCAACAATAGGATTTTTAGGGATAAAAGTGCTAACCCTGAAGTTGTGGTGGATAAAATCTATAGAGGTATATTTGAATGTCTTAATGGAATTTATCATGGTTTAGCAACTAAAGAAGACTTTAATGATAGATAGAATCTTTCTATTACCAAATAAAGTAAGGATAAGGGTAGGGATGGTTTGGTGTGGTGCTTTCCACTTCAGGGATGGATAAAGGCGAACTTTGATGGGGCATCAAAGGGGAATCCGGGTAAAGCTGGTTATGGGAGCATTGTCAGGAATTTTGCTGGAAGTTGCCTTGTGGTATTCGTTGGTCCCCTAGGTAGTCAAACTAGTCATTATGCAGAAGCTTCAGCAGCTTTGAATACTTTGATTATTGCTAAGAACCTAAATCATGACAACTTATGGCTGGAGGGAGACTCACTAAATATTATCAAGTGCTTGAAGGGGGAAACCAAGCCATTGTGGTCTATAGAAAAAATAATGTTTAAAGCTAGAAAAATTATTGCTAGCTTTAAAGTTATTATAATTGAACATGCCTTTAGAGAAAAAAATTTGGTTGCGGATGGCCTGGTGAACCTAGGCATTAATTTCAAAGCTCAAACCATTTGGCATTTTAGTATTAAAGATATTTTAAGAAAGGATAAATTCATGGGGAAGGAAGGACCACACAATCAATTATGATAGTTGTAATGAGTAATTTATGCATTTATAGAAAGGTTATGATTACTTGGAAAAGTGGCATAATCTTAATCAAAGATACTAATCCTTTGCACAATTTGTGGGTTAACATTTTCAAAATTTTGAGAGATAATAGGAAGGAAGCTTTGAAAGTGTAGAAGAATAGAGTTGGTATTTTGAACTTGAATATGGGAAGGGCTCTAAGGAGGGAGGAACCAGATAATATATCTAGATGGAAGGAAATGCCAAAAGTATGGACGAAGCTGGAAAAAGGGTTCCTGATGAATTTTATGGAGAAGCTAGTCAATTACAATAAAGATTGGGTTAATCGTGCAGTCTCCAAAATTACTGAAAACTGGAGTAACGGGTCTTTTAAAATCCATGGTGTGAGGTTCAAATTGGATGCGGGCCTCATTGTGACTGTAACAGGTATGCCCCACTGAGGTCTCAATTTTTTTAGAGATCTAAAAGTTTCCAATAATGCAGTTAAGCTTTTCTCATGTAAGGAGAAGGAGAGGGCAAAAATAGGTTATTATGATGCTTCCGACATTAAGAAAATTTGGGGCTGTGTGTTGAATGCTATCATGGAATACATTACAATGGAGGGTCATTTTACTAGGGCCCACACATATCATTTTGTGTTGTTAAATCATTTTAGGCATGAGAAAAGGGTTTCCCTACCCTACTACCTCTTCAGGTCTCTGTCAAGGTCCCTTAATAAGCACAACAAGAATCCTTCGAACCCGGTGCTTCATTATGGCCTCATTTTGCTCATATATGAGCACTACAAAATCCTTGCTATTCAGGAAAATAAGAGATTGTCTACATCTCTAGGGAAAGGCAAGAGAAAGTTGGAGGAAGGCGGACCCAACAAGGAAGAGTCGACTCAGAGCAAAAAGAGCAAGAGTGCTACTAGGATGAAAACCTAAGAGGACAAGAATGATACAGAGGATACTAGAAAAGATGGTAGTGATATGGAAATGGATGAGTTTGGAGGTGAGGAAAGTTGGAAAGAAGAGGATGTGGGGGAAGAGGAAGGTGAAGCTGAGGACATGTTTGACCAAGATAGTCCTACTCATAGTGCTAGCTTAGGTGATCACAACAACCAGCCAATGGTGGAGAAGGATGATAAGGTTAATGAGGAAAAAGAAATGGATATTGAGAAGGAGAAGAATAAGGAACCTGAGAAGGAAATGGTCAAGGATAATCTGAGCAAGGATAAGGAGGATGCTAGAGAAGGGTTATTTCTAGATAATCTCAAAAACCTTACCAAGGCTAGATTGGTTTTTGATAGGTGGACTTATGAATTTATAAAGAATCTGGAAAAAAAGGGGAAGTAGCTAGAAGAGAAAAGGAAGAAAGATGATAGGAACCAGAAGCAATGGAAGCAGGACATGGAGGAAAAAGCTAAGAAGATGGAAGCTCAGATTGACTATCTCAAGGAAGGAAAAGCGGCAATGAAAAACCTATTGGGAATGATTCTGAATATCTTGACTGATGTCACTAAGAACCTAGAGGAAATCTCTAATGTCCTTGAAAGCTCCAACTCTCCCAAACTGGTGGTGGACCTTGACATTGATGAATATGCAATCGAGACTGGGATCAGGGAAAGTACTCCTGGTGGAGCAGCAAAGAGAACTAGGGTGAGCTTGAAGAAAGTTGTTGTGGCCTCTTCTAAGGAAATCCCTAAACTTAGGGATAATATTAAACAACGGTATGGTGATAGTTCTGATACTTAATATAAGTACAGATCCAATAGCCAACAAGATGAGAGGGCGGGGTGAATCATACAAAATTAATCTTCCATAAAAACATCAGATTCAACCTCAGTAACATATACTTCAGTAATATAACCAAAACTGCTAAACATGCAAACTCAAAATCATATAAACATCATAAACCTCATAACACCAGATTTAACATGGAAACCCAAATAGGGAAAAACCACTATGGGATTTAGGACCCACTAAGAAATATACTCTTCTAGACTATGCTCGGTTAAAAGAAAATCCTGTTAAAGATTACAAACACATTGCTAGATGTGACCCGGTTAAGGGATTTCCCTCAGATCTGTTAGAATCTTCACCTTGTTAGAAGTGACCTTGTTAAAGGATTTGAAATGCTCAATTAGAATGTCACCTTGCTAGAGGGTTTTACAAATAAGACTGTTAAGTCCACTCAGTTAAGAGATTTTCTATCACTTTCACAAAATAATAGTAATACAAATCTATCTACAACTTCACATCTAAAATGCTAAAGTAGATTCTTATTTTCTCAATACAATTTAGACATAGAACTAATCTTGTCCATCTGCTGGGCTTCTATACTCTGTTATTCAAATAGGTCTTCAAGCTGTTGTGCTCGGTAATCACTATGTAGCATCCCTGTGCATACATTTGCCCACATACATTGTTTATCAATAGTTCCCTATTTATAAACAATTAGCTAACTGCTTAATCTCCTTTATCACATTTCCCATGATCAATCATAGCCATCAAATCTTCATGCTTGACCAGGTTCAATGCATCTTTCGATCTAAAAAACATTTTACCCTACCTAGGAACTTGCATATATTTCTTGGAACTTGTACTAGGGTATTGCGGTTCAATCTTGAACTGTAGATCTTCCTGCCGATCTTCCATTGCCATAGATTCTTAACAAACTTTATTTATGGCATACCAATCATTTAATCAGTTCCAACTCATCAGATTCCTTCATTAAATAATGCATGTAACCATTTAATGCATTCTGTTACAGCTCGGTTATAACTTGGTTACAACTCAGTAAATACTAAACTTCACTCGGTAGACATTCTACCTTCATTAACCAATAGCGATAACCTTAGGGTTTACCAACTAGGTTCCTTGCTTGGTAACATAGTATAGTATTAACCTTACAATTTACAACATATGTATGATGTCAAAATAATCTAAACATCATGATCTCATCATTGTCTGACTTGGTAATAGTTGCCCATTGAATACCTTATTCATCCTTTTATTCATCATAATCTTTTTGTGTCTTTTACCGACATCTTTATACTCTTTAAATCATACTTCTCAAGATATGGCAACATCATACTAAATTAGAAAATCAATTTCTTGACATCAATGACAAAATAATAATATCAAGACAGTAAACATCCTTAATCAGTTATATCCATAATCATCAACAACCTTCTCAATATCCTTGTTGAAATGTCAACAATCTTCCATTGTCTATTATAATGCCAAATGCTAACAATCTCCCCCTTTGGCATTGATGGCAAAACCAATTGATTTGACTTTAAAAAGATTTGGATTGCCGTGATTCTAAAATGCTGAAATGCTTTCTTGTTGTCATCAAACTTCTCCCCCATACATTTGACTTCTCCTCTTTTTTTTAGTCTTCTTTCCAATCTTCAGTCTTCTCCCCTTTCTCAGTTTTCTCCCCCTTTGACAATAGTGCCAAAAAGTAAAGAAGTAAAACATAATTTCTTCCTGTATGAAGTGAATTCCTACTATTGTGTATCAACTGAGTCTTGGTCAGAGCATTTTGTCTTCAAATCCTGTTCCTTGTATGGTATCTTGTATTGTTTCCTGTAATATTTCCCGTACACCTTTAGAAAACCTCCTAAAGTGTGTAAATCATCGTCAAATCCTAAAAGATATTGAATAGAGTCATCAGATTTATTCTTTCACCGAACTCGATCAGTAAGTGGAAGATAGGGGTAGGACCCCTAACTTACTTCAGAGATATTCAAAAGTGTTCCTTGGTAGTGGTTTGGTAAAGATATCTGCTATTTGTTCCTTTGTGCTAACATACTCCAACACCACTTTCTTCTCTTGAGCTTCTTCTCTAAGATAATGATATTTGATAGAGACGTGTTTTGTCTTAGAGTGCATAACAAGATTTTTTGAAATGTTAATGGCACTAGTATTGTCACAGAATATAGTTACTGGCTTGGTAACTTTCTCATTTATTCCTTCCAACAGTTATTTCATCCATGCAATGTTGGTACAATTCAATGTTGCAGCAACAAATTCAGCTTCTGTTGTTGACTGTGAAACACATCCTTGTTTCTTGCTAAGCCAACTCACTAGTGTTTCTCCTAAAAAGAAAGCTCCTCCACTAGTTCTTTTTCTGTCATCAATGTTGCCTGCCCAATCAGCATCAGTATAAATTGTTAAATCAAAATCATTTCCTTTCTGATATACTAAGCCATAATCTTCAGTGCCTTTCAAGTATCTAAAAATTCTTTTGATTGCTGCCATGTGTGTTTCCTTAGGATCTACAGAGAATCTTGCAACTATACCTACTGCATGTGCTATGTCTAGTCTGCTGTGAACAACATATTGTAGCTTTCCAATCATGGATCAGTAAAGTGTCTCATCAATAGATGCAGATTCATCATTCTTTGATAATTTACAGTTGGTAGTCATAGGAGTACTTACTAGTTTTGAATCCTCCATTCCAAATTTCTTCAAGATTTCCTTTATGTACTTGGATTGAGTAATGAAAATCTCATTTTTCATTTGCAGTATCTGTAAACTTATAAAATACTTTATCTCACCGATTAATGACATCTCAAATTCTTTTCTCATTTCATTTCCAAAGTTCTTACATAGAGAGTCATTTCCACAAAATATAATATCATCAACAAATATGGCTGAGATGAATATTCCATTTTCATCATTCTTCATGTACATATTGTTGTTCTCACTTGTCCTTATAAAACCAATCTTAATCAAATAAGAGTGCAATCTTTCATACCATGCTCTAGGTGCTTATTTCGAACGATATAAAGCTTTGTTTAATTTACATACCTGATCTTTATTATTGTCTTCTACAAATCCTTTAGGTTGTTCAAGAAAAACTTCTTCTTCTAATATTCCATTCAGAAATGCAGATTTGACATCCATTTGATATACCTTGAAGTTTTTGAAAGCAGCATATTCCAACAATGTTCTTACTCCTTCAAGTCTAGCAATAGGTGCAAAAGTTTCACCATAATCAATTCCTTCTTCTTGAGCATAACCTTTGCAAACTAGTCTTGCTTTATTTCGAATGACCTCTCCTTTTTCATTTAGCTTGTTTTTGAAAATCCACTTTGTACTGATTACATTTTTGTCCTTTAGTCTTGGGATTAGTGTCCATGTGTCATTCTTCTTTATTTTATCAATCTCTTCTATCATAGCATTTATCCAATCTTCACTATTAAATGCCTCTTTCACTATTCTTGGTTCAAATTCAGATATCAGACATGTGTTCTATCTCAGTTTGTTCCTTGTCATCACTGGATCATCCTCATCTCCTATAATCTGACTTGGTGCATGATGTCTTTTGACATACTTGGCTAATACATGCTTGGTAGGCTCTGTATGATCTTCTTCATCACTCGGTAACTGGATATTCTCTTCATTTTCTTCAACAATTTTCTCAGTAAGACTTGTCGGTTAAACAAAGACAAATTCATCATAATCTTCTGGTTCCTTGCAATTTCCTTCATCATTTCTTTCTGCAAATTCATCAATTTTCACATTTGCACTTTCTACTATTTTGTTAGATGATTTGATCAGACATTTAAATGTTTTGCTTCTAGAAGAATAACTTAGAAATATTCCTTCTTCACTTTTCTAATCAAACTTGTCATTTCTATCATCTTTGAGTACATAGCATCTACTTCCAAAGATTTTAAAATAAATTACATTAGGTTTCTTGTCATACCAGATTTCATATGGTGTCTTCAAAGTACCTTTCTTCAATTGTACTCGGTTCAGGGTGTAAACTGTTGTGCTTATTGCTTCTCTCCAAAATGTTTGTGGCACTTTCTTTTCAATCATTAGTGTTCTAGCACAATCCACAATAGATATGTTTCTTCTCTTAGCTATTCCATTCTGCTGTGGAGTTCTTAGTGTAGAGACTTGTCTTTTAATACCATGATCATTGTAGAATAAGTTGAATTCATCAGACGTGAACTCTCCTCCTCTATATGATCTAAGACATTTCAGTTGTCTCCCTGTTTCATTTTCAAATCTTGCCTTGTACCATTTAAAAATTTGAAAATCTTTTGATTTTTCTTTTAAAAACATTACTGACATCATCCTTGAATAGTCATCCACAAATAATATGAGATATTTATCACCATAATAACTTTGAACTTTCATAGGACCACAAAGATCAGTGTGCACAAGATCTAAAATTCCTTTAGAAGTGTAAGACTTACTTGTGAAGCTTGATCTTGTCATCTTACCCATCTGGCATCCTCGACACATAGCATTCTCAGGTTTTTCAAGACTCGGTAGACCTCTTACTCGGTGCTTCTTGCTTATTTTGATCAGATTACCAAAATTTACATGACAAAACCTTTTATGTCATAACCAGGTATCATCTATCTCTGCATACAAACACTTGTTTCGAGTTGAGTCAAGGTGAAATGTGTTACCTTTTGTTTGTGTCTCGGTAGTAGCTAACTTTCCATTCTTGTCATGAACTTTGACAATTCCTTTCTAAAATTCTATTCGGTAACCTATGTTGTTTAGTTGTGCTACACTCAACAAATTGTATTTCAAACCTTCAACCCAATAAACATCATTGCATCTTGCATTGTCCAGAAATGTTATAGATCCTTTACCTTTCACCGGACATGGTGCATCATTATCAAATCTAACATAGCCTCTATCATAATCTTCTAACATAACAAACTTGTGTTTATCACCTGTCATATGATGTGAGCATCCACTATCTATGATCCAAGAATCATTAGTGTTTATGTGAGATATTAGGGCTTTTTCTTCATACCTTTCTTCATCTGATCCATCTTTGATAGCCACATAAACTACTTCCTCTATATCAGTTTCATCTGCTTTATCATCATTGGATTCCTCATCAGCTATTAAGCATGTCCTTTTATCTCTTCTTTTGAAGTCTTGGTATCCTCTGTAATGATTGTCTTTTTGTTTGTCATCTCGGTAATCTCTCTTTTTAGTAGAATCTTTCTCAGGACAGTTAGAAGCCATATGTCCTATCTTATCACAATTGAAACATTTCAAAGGTAGTTTTCCTTTATACTTACCTTTGCCTCTTGGTAACCTTTTGGCTAATAGTGCTTCAAACTCTTCCTGCTTTCTGATTTCCTCATATAGTTTGTGTACTTCTTCCATGTTCTTATGAAATCTTTCACTTGCTCCACTATGATCTCCTTTAGAGTACTTGTACTTTCTTTCATTGTAATCATTAGATTCATCAAGATGAAAAGAACTAAATGCATATTCAACTTTATTTACTGAAGATCTACTCTTATCTAAGTTACTTAACTCAAATGCATGTAGCTTACCAATAGTAGCATCTAAAGAAACTAGCATATTAGGTACAGACCTCAATTCATTGATTGTAGAGACTCGGATTGCATAAGTCGGTAGAATGGTTCTTAACAACTTACTTGTTATATCCTTTTCTTCAATAGTTCCACCTACTCCTTTGAATTGATTGACAATCTCCTTTAGTCTTGTACCATACTGAGTTATGTTCTCACCTTCATTAATCCTCATAGATTCAAGTTGTCCTCTTAGAGTATCTACATTTTCTCTTTGAACATGTTCATCTTCTCCATATACTGATATGAGCTTATCCCACATTGCCTTTGCATCATTGCAGCCTTCTAGGTCATTAAACTCTGTGTCAGTCAATGCAGATGTTATTTCAATCATTGCTTGGATATGTTCTTTCTTTGCCTTTATCTCTTCCATTGTCAATGGATAGGTGCTCGGTGTAACAAAATCATTCTCTAGATATTATACAACATATTCTCCAACTCCTGATAGATGCAGCTTCATCCTTTTCTGCCATGTAGAGAAACTTGACTTGTTCAACTTTGGTGCATCTCTCTTATACATCTTTGTATCTTTAACTCAAGTGCCTTTAAACTTTTCTTCTGGACTCCAATGCTCTGATACCAATTGATAGTTTTGATACTTAATATAAGTACAGATCCAATAGCCATCAAGATGAGAGGGGGGGTGAATCATACAAACTTAATCTTCCATAAAAACATTAGATTCAACCTCGGTAACATATACTTCAGTAATATAACCAAAACTACTAAACATGCAAACTCAAAAGCATATAAACATCATAAACCTCATAACACCAGATTTAACGTGGAAACCCAAATAGGGAAAAACCACTGTGGGATTTCGGACCCACTAAGAAATATACTCTTCTAGAGTATGCTTGGTTAAAAGCAAATCCTGTTAAAGATTACAAACACATTGCTAGATGTGACCCGATTAAGGGATTTCCCTCAGATCTATTAGGATCTTCACCTTGTTAGAAGTGACCTTGTTAAAGGATTTGAAACACTCAATCAGAATGTCACCTTGCTAGAGGGTTTTACAAATAAGACTATTGAGTCCACTCACTTAAGAGATTTTCTATCACTTTCACAAAATAATAGTAATAAAAATCTATCTCCAACTTCACATCTAAAATGCTAAAGCAGATTCTTATTTGCTCAATACAATCTAGACATAAAATCAATCTTGTCCATCTACTAGGGTTCTATACTCTGTTATTCAAACAGGTCTTCAAGCTGTTGTGCTCGGTAATCACTATTTAGCATCCCTGTGCATACATTTTCCCGCATACATTGTTTATCAATAGTTCCCTATTTATAAACAATTAGCTAACCGCTTAATCTCCTTTATCACATTTCCCATGATCAATCATAGCCATTAGATCTTCATGCTTGACTAGGTTCAATGCATCTTTCAATCTGAAAAATGTTGTACCCCACCTAGGAACTTGCATATATTTCTTGGAACTTGTACTAGGGTATTGCGGTTCAGTCTTGAACTGTAGATCTTCTTGCCGATCTTCCATTGCCATAGATTCTTAACAAACTTTATTTATGGCATACCAATCATTTAATTAGTTCTAACTCTTCAGCTTCCTTCATTAAATAACGCATGTAACCATTTAATGCATTATGTTACAGCTCGATTATAACTTGGTTACAACTTGATAAATACTAAACTTCACTCGGTAGACATTTCTCCTTCATTAACCGATAGCGATAACCTTAAGGTTTACCGACTAGGTTCCTTGCTTGGTAACATAGTATAGTATTAACCTTACAATTTACAACATATGTATGATGTCAAAACAATCTAAACATCATGATCTCATCATTGTTTGACTCGGTAATAGTTTCCCATTGAATACCTTATTCATCCTTTTATTCATCATAATCTTTCTGTGTCTTTTAACGACATCTTTATACTCTTTAAATCATACTTCTCAAGATATGGCAACATCATACTGAATTAGAAAATCAATTTCTTGACATCAATGACAAAATAATAATATCA